>NC_024796.2:2861470-3211328 GCF_000309985.2 Brassica rapa
TAATACATCATTGGTTTTCAATACTTTAATGTGCGTCACTGCCCAGTTTTCAGTCTAGAATATACTTCCCAAAGGTTGGTGTTTAGTTTCAATAATGTACATCTTAATCTATTATTATTAAAACCAATTTGTAACAGTAGTTAAGAGATTGTGCGGTGGAGTCTGCAGGACAAACTTGAAATAGAAGACTAATTGCACTTTGCTTAAAAACTCAGTCACACTTTCTGAAGTGCATCTCAAGCTATAAATGAATAGTTTTATAAATAAAATAAACAAGAAGAGTGTGGTTGAAAATATATAATTTTAAATTAATCAATACTGAAACCAAATCTTTTGGAAAAATGCGAATATATAACATGGTTTGTATACGTTGACCACCCAAAAAGATGATTCGAATACAACTCGATTTGGTTTGCCATGTTACTTAAACTGGATGACTATATACCCCCAAAATCATAATTTATATATTATATTACTATATAGTTTATCTTTGAATTCGAATGCGGTTATAGGGTCACTTTTCACTTTCAGCAATATATACTCCAGTTAAAATATAGTTGTTAAATACGGTAATATACTACTTAATTACGTGTCATCTTTATTCTTCACATATTTTACAATATTTTTTTATTCGACCATACATATTTTACAATTGATATATATTTTTGTTTCGTATAATATTGTCGTATCGTTAAAACAAAGTTAAAGCATATATACATAAAAAAAATATTTCATATTATTTAAATCAAAAATTTATTTATGATAATTTACATAATAAAGATCAATATATTTTTCACATTGTTTTTCGAGCGTATGTATATTTTTTTTCATATAATATATATGATTATTTTTCGAGCGTATATATATTTTTTGTCAATATTTTCCGGTGTATACATATATATTTTTGAATGACCATAAAGAATTATATGCAAAAGTCCGTACATTAATCTAAGGTGAATCTCAAGCTATTTTAAATTTTTGTTCCGTATTCTTTTTCTAACAAAAATAAAAAAAATTAACCTATTGAACTTATATTCAATGAAGAAAATACTTATATTCATTAAACCAAATTTTCGTTGGTGTATATTTACAGAACTTAGTAAAAATATTAGACAAAAATAAAATCATTATATGCATGCTCTTTAGGCGCAACACCTCTAGCTGTGATCCAACGAAGTGAAACATTCCCACACAATGGTTAGTTTTTTTTTTGATAAGTCTTATCGACTGATCCAGTCAGTCTCGGAAAAAAATACACTTAATAGTACAGACTAATCCAAAAACGTACCACATTGCATGACTCAAATTTGAAATATTTTCCGATTAGTATCAGGAGCGAATCAAAAATCAATCATCTGTTATGTTTCACCATGTAAATCACTTAGATCGAAGCCCAAGCCTAGACTAGACAAACAGTGATGTCACACGATGGTTGTTACAAAAAAAAAACTTCTTACACCAGTCTACTCTTTGCTCCACGCACCTTGGCTTACCATATGATAGACTGCAGCCACTCCCAAAACCGGACCATTAAACCGCAAACACACATGATTTTAACCTTACACCAACTGTATGCATCATCTAATAATTATTTTTCTTCTGCTACATCCACTGGCATTTACACCAATGCATCTGACCAAAAGTTTGATCCGACGGCTAATATTACATGGAGTAAAACTATTTGCTGGAAAATTTGAAATGACGTGGCATTAAAACTCATCATTATTATTCAACGGACAAGATTATAGATTATAGAAATAAATAATTTATTTCTATAAACTTATTTTAAAAAACAGCAACAAGAGAAGAAGACTAGCCGTTATCAAGAGCGTCCAAAAGAGCGCCGCAACGGTCACATTATTTTCCCCCGATCTATCTATCTATCTATCTTCTACACAACTCCATTACCAACACAAAACTCAATAACGAATCGCTCTTATTCGATTCCAGATCTGTACTTATCATCTCCCATGGAATCGTTAATTTCGAAGAATGTTAAACCGGGGACTCCGGTTAAGGATCGGAGCAAGTCGTCTCATCTGGAGAACGCCAACCCTAACCTCTCTCACGCTAAGTCCCCCCTCGCGAAATCGTCATCATCATCGCCGATCGTGAAGAGATCGGCGCCGAAGAAGAATCAGAGTCCGAATCCGAATCCGAAGCCTAGCCAGGCGGTTTTCTCGCCGCGGAATCGGATCAGGGAGAGGAGGTTCGTGGTGGTGGCGAAGAAGAACTCGAGGAAAGGGAAGAAGGATCCGTCGTCGCCAGCCGCGGAGACTAGTACTGTTCGTGAGATCGATTGTAGATGCGGAGAGAGGAAGAGAGGGAACATGAAGTGCGTTTGCGTCGCGTACGAGACGCTGCGTGCTTCTCAGGAGGAGTTTCTCAAGAAACGAAGCGAGTCCGAGGAGAAGGAGAAGGAGGAAGGATGTGATCTTGAAGAGGGAGAAGGTGGAGGAGAGTCCTTGGAGCCGGAGGTGATAGGCGCTTTGAAGAGGACGAGGGGTAAAGTGGTGGAGGAGTCGAGGAGGAGCGTGCCTGAATCTGGTAAAGTGATGAATCTTGTTGAAGCATTTGAGAAACTCACTTGCTTCAGTACCAAAAAGGACGAAGAGGAGCAAACCGTTGGGGATGTGAGAGAGCAATCTAAGTTGTGGGAGGGAGAGAAAGAGACACACAACACATGGAGTTCTGCGTTTTGTCCAAATGAATTGGTCTTGACGGCTAAGAATCTTGGGTTAGACCCCAAGGCCTCGGTCTCGTCGTCCTGGGACAGTAGCCACAAGAGGTTAGCTCGTTGGTGGCTTAGTCTCTGTTAGTTTTATAATATTGCCACGTTCTGACTTGTTTGATCTGAGTGATGTTTCAGTGTTTTGAGTGGGATGTCAAATGCTGGGAGGAGAAGCAGAAGAAATGTATGTGTCTTGGATAGTATATGCTAATAACGCTTAGGGATTGTGAGAATTGACATACATTTGATGTTTTTGTGTGTGGCAGAGCTTGGACTCGTCGACTACAATGGGAAGCAGAAAATCGAAGAAGAAGCAGGTTAAGGTTACTTCATTGAAGCCTTTCAAACTTAGAACTGAGGTATGAGCTTCTTAGATTTATAAATATTGCAAGTTTCTGGATTTATGGTAGAAACTGAGTCTTTGACTGTTTTGTTTATCTGCAGCAAAGAGGTAAGGTGAAAGAGGAAGAGTTTGCCAAGAAGCTCCAAGAGATAACAATGGTGGAAGAAAAGATGAGAATCCCCATTGCTCAAGGTCTTCCATGGACAACTGATGAACCTGAGGTAAGATCTTGCAAGCTCTAGTGAGAACCAGTAACATGGTATTTTGCAGTGTTTTAGAGGCCAAACTATAACTGTCTTTTTATGGATCTTACCTCCCAGAGAATTCAAATTTAAAATTGTGTAGTTGAATATGATTGTACAATGTCTTGATGAAGAGATAGGCGAGCTTAAGTGCGAAGTGAAAGCAGGTGATATCTTGATGAAGCAGCATTCTAATGTTGTTGTTTGCTGTTGCAGTGTCTGGTTAAGCCTCATGTGAAAGATATTACAATACCAGTTGACTTGACGCTCCACTCAGATGTTCGGGCAGTAGAACGCGCAGAATTTGATCAGCAGGTAAACCTAATGCATTGATTAAATCTACATTTTGTAAAGTTTGAAGTCAACACCATAGAGAGTTGTTCCCTCACTTTTTCAAGATACCGTAAATGTTGATAATGCCATTCCATTGTCGGCATATTTGCTTATCATCCTTGAGTTGTTTGCATCATTTCAATAAACTTCTCCATGTTAAAGTGTGAATATGCTGTTCTAGGTTGCAGTGAAGATGAGTTTCATCGAGCAATACAAAATGGAAAGAGAGAGAGAACAGAAGGTAAAATTTTATTGGGGGCCGTATCCAATATAAGAGGAGTGTCTTGCTTGAGTTGATTTCGATAATCCTTTTTCTTTTTTTCAGCTGGCGGAGGAAGAAGAGATAAGAAGGCTGAGGAAAGAATTGGTCCCAAAGGCGCAACCAATGCCATACTTTGATCGACCATTCATTCCAAGAAGGTAAAAGAGACTTCTGTTCTCTTCAAATTCCCTTCTTGCATATATACATCACAGAAAGAGATAGTTCTTGTCTGCAATAAGCTGACACAGAGTTTTGCTTATTGATGTTTTCCTTATTTTACCATTAAACAGGTCGAACAAACATCCAACTGCGCCAAGAGATCCCAAGTTTCACATACCGCAACACAAGAAGATCAGATGCTGCAGTTCATCTTCTTGCAGTGAAACTGGCTCTTACCTGAGCGATTTCAATTATCAATTTCTCTAGTTTTTGGTTACACTTGCGTTGGTTTTGGTTCTTTCTTTAGAACTGTCACAATATGTATGTTTTTAAAAATAAAGTCTCCAAAAATATTCTTTTGTGTACGCTTATATAAACATTCACCAATCCTTACTAGCTACATTAATTACAGTGTAATACATCAGTGTAACTCATGGTTGTAAATGCTTTTTCTTATAAACTATCTCGACCCTGTTCAATTGACAGTCACTGGGACCTTGCAACTGCTATCACAAGTCACAGTTTATGTGCGAGTGGTTATTAATTAACTACAAGTCGTTAATTCAGATCACTAAGCGATTAACCCTTTTAATTTGTGCAAGCTCAGATTGATTGTTGCAATAAAGTCGCAAAATGATGAAAAATGGTTGCAGGTCGATTAGTTACAAACATGGTCTACGTTTTAACCTTTTCTCACAAAAAACCATGTTATATATACTCTTCACCACCAACAGATTGCAACACCTCAATTCGTAGTAGTATCTCAATACAGTTCTCAAACAATAACAAACAAATAAATTTTATAAAAACAATATATGGGGTGGGCATCCTAAAAATTGTGAGGAATAAAAAAAGACCAGTGTGTGTGAACAAAACAATAGCAACAAGTGAATGAATACCAACCAAAGATCAAAACATCCATTACTCCCCAATTCTGGTCTTCTTCTCTACTTAGATTTTTTTTCTTCTTTTCATTCTAACAAAAGGTTACATATAACGGTTCCAATTCGTTCGTGGTCTTCCTAAACCATACTGTACATTGGTTAAGATATCCTAAAAAAAACAGCGGTTTTGAATTTTCTTTTTGTTTGCTGCTTTATGTACACAGTAATAATGTATGACATGAGCAAAAGTGCCATCTGACTTTTACCTTCTGTTGCTATTTCTGGTGCTGTAATTTAGTCTCCGAGCAGTCATACCCCTTCCTCCTCCTCCATTCCAACCTCTGTCATCATCATCCTCGTCATCATCATCATCATTGTAGGCCACTGCTTTTTTTGCAGATCTTGAGCTTTTTCTTGGCGTTGGGCGTTTTCTCTTGACGTTTGATGAGTAAATGGTGTAGTCAAGTGTATCTTCTCTCATCGCGTTCTTAAACTCCTGCAAAGAGTTTATTAACGGATATGGTTATTTATGGATTTAGATTTTAGAGACATGAATAAAAATATAACGGTGAAATCTTAGTAGGGTTTTGACCTGATATCTCAGAACCAAGTCTTGATAGGTTGAAGGTAAGTCAGTGCGCGTATCGCTGAGGTCAAAGGCAACGTTTTGTCTGGACAGAGGATCTCCTGGCTTCAAGGGTTCCGTTGGAGAATAGGCCTGAGATATATTTTTTTAATCACGTTTTAGGTGAACAAGTTGAAGGAGAAAAAGAGAGTTATATCTAAAAAGGAGGAGAGGAGAGACAGAATTTGTACTTGGCACCGTTCATCATTTAAGCTGTACGTGACTTTTAAGTATCTCTTGAGCTTCAAAAGTAGTTGTAAAGCTATTGCTGATAAGCAATCAACCTGAAAGTGTACCAAAAGAAAGACTTTCATTAGAACACAAAACGCCATATGTAAAATTCAAACAAAAAGAACCCGAATTTTAGCACTCTAAGCATCAATAGCGAAAGAGATATGAAGGCTACCTTAATTTTCTGCAAATCATCGGTGGATAATTCAGGAGGATCAGATGAGGTCATCTTGTGCACATTTGCTTCGCCATAATGGGTTTGATATGAAATAAACTGATCCCTGGGATCTTGGTACACTACTCCATTAAGATCAATTGGAGTCGAATGGCCATAGGAATTCCAATGCGTATGTTCTTCTTGAATTCTTGTGTTCAAATCCATCATGTGAATATTTGCAGGAGTCGAATCTTGTTGGTACGTTCCATTTCCATGCTGAGTCTTTGCGGAATCTTTATGTAACAGAGCCTTCAAATTTGACTCGATTGCACCAGCCCTGACTTGTATAACTCGGTTTATGGAATACACGAGATAGAGCGGCTCATCAGGTGTTGTGAATGGAAGTAAAGCAAGGGTTTCAGTGCAATACCTGTATAGAGAGACAGACAATTTTAGTGTTTATTTACCACAGAGACGGTGAAGTTTTTCATAGCAGCGTATACTTACATCAGGAAGGATATAACCGAGCCGCTCCAGGTTGGATTATCAAACTTGCGAACGATAGAAGTCATAAATTTGTTTCGAGAAATCCTGTTGCCACGGATAAGCTTGTAGATCCTAGAGACTCCAAGTCTAGCTTGTGTGAGAGAGCTACTAGTATGATCATTCTTCCCCGAACACTTCTGCTGAGGATTTTGATTTGATTCTGAATAGACCTGGCTGATGGATTGCATGAAGATAAACGACATTTGAAGTCCGTCACCGAGACGGCTTTCGAAAAAAGCCGGATACCTGATGGAAATGTCTAGAGGTGTTAGTGCGCCAACACTTGATGAACGAAAAATGTAAAAAATGCTAATATCTAGTCAGAGGATTACTTCTCATGCATATTCATTAGTAAATGATGGGCCAGCTTTTGGTTGGCCTCGAGCGGATCTGTCTCGAGGGCAATCAAATAAGGAACACATGTAATAGGATGAACAAGACCTTGACGTAGCACGACTTCCACTATCTGCGGGACATATATATCTCATTACTTCACACAATAGCTAAGAGAGACAAGCAAATATTACCTAATGTAAAAAAGGCAAACCTTGAGAGCAATCTGGCGAATTTGATCATCACAGTCCAAGCATCTACCTAATATCTTATCCCAATACAACTGCACAATACCTCCGCAAATGTTGGTGTCACCTGCACCAGCGGCCACGGGTACAGTATGTCCACCTTGCTCAACTGGGTTAACCGTGATATCAACAGATTTATCTGATCCCAATTGTTTTTCCGCATCGATAAGGTAATCATACATGTTCTGTAATCCTTGCATCTGGATCATGAGCATCAAAAAAAGATGTAACCATATGCAAGCGTAGAACAAAACATGTAGACAAACGCAAATATATGGGCCACGTTTACCTTCATACGTCCGTTTGCTTCATCTGATAATGTATTCTCGATTATTTTTCCAATGTCTTCTTCCAACATGTATTCAGGCCGTGCAATCAGAATGAAACCTAAAGCCTGCAGGAAGTTTCAGGTCACCATTATTCTAGCAAAATAAAATACTGAGAATGTGCAACAGACTAGCACTGTATGTACTATACCTGCAGGGACCTGACTTTCAAAGCAAAATCTTCCATGCGGAGGTGTCGTTTGAATAAATTGAGACAGCCAGAGAGATTGAAACTCCTACTACCGGAGGTGCTAATAAGAGAGTTACCATGGCGAATAAGCAACCCAAGACAAAAAAGGGACCGCCCAGCAATCTGAAATAGACAAGAAATTGTAAAAAATATTTAGCTTAAGGATAATCTGTCGCTAGATGCATCTTGTAAAGAATAACAGATATCTGAACTCGTTCAACACTCACTCTCAAGTGAAATATATGTGAAATCTAAATATTACTATCAGTAAGCAGTAAAACCACAACGGAGACCAGTGTCAGTAGAGAATAATGATCTTATAAGTACGAGGAAAATGACAGTCAGTTTTGTATCTAATTAACGATAAGCAATAACAAAATTTCTGATGCATGATCTTTTCAAAGAAAAGCCACCTGGTTGTTATCAGCCCCCTGGGACTCCAACCGCTTAAAAAAGAACTGAAGAAGATGCTCGACCACGCTAACACCTTTTCCCATCAATTTACTCACAGAACAGAGACACCTGAGAATTTGAAGAGTTGCACTAATCAAATAGAAGGCAGTTTCATAAAAAAATGAGTGATGTTTTTGACTGCATCTTCCATCAAGACATGTGATCATCCAAATAAAAATGAACGTATGTGAAAGCTAAGACGCTGTATAGAGCAATGAATGATGTTAAATGAGTAATATATATGGTACCTAACGCAAGCATGGACAACAGTTAGAAATGAATGCCGAACAATCATATGCTTTAGATCTTGCTCCAGGTCTTCAGTGACACTAATAGGCAGCTTGCGGATCAAGGGCAGGACAGAATCGATTATGAATATAATACTCTCTAGTAACTGTGCTCCTATTCTACTATCAACCTGCAACAAATACAAGATGAATGGAGGTTAGCAACAGTGAAAAGTTTGAGATACTATTGCGAACACACCTCTCATTCAGATGATTTCTTCTCAGGATTAGTACCACAATTTTTCAAAAAAAAATAAAGCATAGCTCCTAACAGAATCTTTCCTTTACAAAACTTAAGAGAATCTTGAGCAGATTAGCTATATATATAACCTGACTCTTCAGATATGGTTGTAGGGTGATAACAAACTTAGTAGGGTCTGAAGACGGTGTACACAGCCCAGGATCCACCAGACAGAAAGCATGCAAAAGAAGTACATAAGGAAGCACTTGAACCTCTCCTTCACGGCTCATTTCTTCTACCTGACAGAACAAAGGATGGTATATATTGGTATTCGACCAGCCAATCAATGCACAGACATAAAACATTAATGTTGACCTGCAATATTTTTTCCAGTAAGCACTTGCACATCAGCTCACAGCGCCTGCGTACTGATGCAAGGGCAACTGGGTTGATACCAGCAGCTTTGGTTGCTTGAGGGAAAAAATCAAGGGCCAGGGCACGCTTAATAATTGTTACAAGAAGCTGGTGATTTGGAGTCGTCCTTAACAACCCAACCATTTGCTTAGTTTTCTTTTCCACTTCCACTGGAATGGAGCTAGCATCACTGGTAAATTGAGTATGATGCCCTGGAGGTTCCTCAAACCAAAATTCATAGAAAGTTTTGCATACAAGATCCTGCGAGTGACAAAACATCGAATATAGACCGTGTATTTAAGTATAATATCACACTAAATAATAAGCACAAGACAGATCAAAGAGCAATGCAAATTGAAGTACAAGGATTACCTGGATGCTAGATTCATCATCACTGATTCGAGATAATATCTCGGCACATGCACTTGTAAATTCAGAGAAGTTGGGATTTGAAGTACACATGTCACGTATGATCTTTATGGCTCGTTTTCGAACACTCACTCCAGTATCTTTAATCCTCTCGGCGACCTTCTCAAAATACTGCAAAAATAAATTACTTGGGTCAGCGAAGAAACAGCATGAGTAGGGAATGTGATAATGTCAATAATGATATGGGGAAAGGTAAATTTACCTTTGAACCAACATCAGGATGTGAGGCAATATGCCTACCAACAAGTTCAAGTGCTGCTTCTCTAACAGATATAGCAGAATCACAAAACCTTCCTTCAACAGCCAACTGAACACGCTTATCGCACAGTACCTCTGGATCAGCTTCAACAATTGTACTAACCTGTTATGATCAATACCAGAATGTATTATCATCGCTAGAATAGCATATCTGTATTCTGATTTTACCCACAAACAGTAATGATTATGTGTAATAACACTTTGCTCACTTACTGCTCGCATAGCTTTAGCCCTAATAATGGGAGAGTTCTCTCTTAAACTAGCCTGAAAAAAACACACAGTTAGAAAACGAGGGAAACTCGAATAAAGGTAAAATGCGTATAAAACCTTTCACTAACCAGGAGCATGTGTAGAATCTTATCAAATCCTCTGGAAAAGGAACTATTTCGTCCAAGAGCTAAAGTAATCTTCTTTATAGCATCTCTTGTCAAGAACGACGTAGTTGCTCCAGAGTTACGGATTATTGACTTTGCTTTCAATCTAGCAATGTAATATTTGAATTTTTCCTGAGATTTTGGAACATCTTTATACGAAAGGCACAGATGAAACCTGCACAAAGTTCCTTCCATATAAAACCCACATATATTACAAAATTAGTGTGAAAGGAGTCAGGAACAAACCAGCAAATGAAAGTATGCGCATCATCAGCAGATCCAGCATCCTGAAGATAATTCAGGAGCATCTGTTGCACAACTTCTGTCTGTGTAATCATATTTGGATCTTCTTCTGACTCAACCTTACCACTCTTGGTGTCCGTCTTACAGTAAGACTGCAGTACAAGAAGTTGCCTCTTGTATACGCAAAACGGACAGTGCCAATTTCGACTTGGGATGTCTACTTCCTTTAAACCCAAACAGCCAGCATGAAACCGCCTTGGACAAATTTGACAGATCAATAAGTTCCCAGCCCTTTTACCTAAACAAAGAGCGCAATCTTTTGTGCCAACTTGGTCAACTCTACCTTCACTTTCTGATTCTAGTAATGTCCAAAATCTGTCTTCACTGCAGAGGACAGCATCTTGTTTCAACCTGGTAGCAATTATACCTAGTAAGTCAATGGCCATTGACCGGGCAGAGACATCTTTTGATTTCAACCCTGCATTGTGCAGCAGTATGACACAGAGAACCTGCAAGAGTTTACCTGTCAGAGTGGAAATATGCACCGACTAACTAAAGCAAACAAAGTAACACAATACATTTACCTCAAGAATAAGAGAAACTGATGGATATTCAGGAAGATTCAATGCAGTCAGTAGATCATTAACAATGTTCTCAGTCATCACTTTTATCTCAGAAGCATCCTGAGCCTTTAAACTGGCAAGTCGTCCAAGGACACGAGTCCAGAAAAGGCAACATGTTTCTGTAGCCGCCTCATGACATTTAGTTAGGTAGCCGACATCAACTGGATTCTCCAGTATGGCGTTTGCACTGGAAGCCTGTCTCAGGGTTTCAGGAAGGCTTGTGCTGTTGTGAACCAACTGAATGAGCAAAGCAGTGACCATTTGAATCTGCTTTTGTTCTTCATCAGGTAGATGGTAGGCTCTCAACACTCGTTTTGAGGAAGGTAGCTTCCAGAGCAATTGAGATAACTCATCTATCACATATGTTCGGTGTTGAGGATATGAATTATATATCTGCAATAAAGTTGACATTTAACAACATTCAAAGACCATTCCTGACGTGAAGACGCCGATCTTTTAAAACAAAATACACAGCAAAGATGTGGAGTACGTGGAAAGTCTTACACCACCGATTAAGCTAATTGCTTTAAGCTGCAGAAGTTGGATATTTTCCACCATAAATGTTGTCACACTTGTCTTCAACAGTTGTAAAATGCAACTGTCAGACAACCTTTCTACCAACAACAGCTCCTTGAGTAAGCCAAGAATAGTGCAAAGTTTCTGTAGTGCGGTATTCACTGTTCCAGTGATCCTACGAAACAAAGATATCAGATGTGAACATGCGTGCAACTAATATACAAAAAATGGTGGGGTATTAATCAGTAAACCTGTTCACTGCCGACTTCTTCACTTTGCCACTTTTTCCTGTGCGCCGCCTTTTACTGGCTGAGCCCATGTCAGGATCAAGATCATCATCATCATCCCCTAGAAAAGCATGTGGCATATACTTCTATGTCAAGATTGTGTAATTAGAATAACCTGTGCAGTCGCAATGGACAATCTTTATGCTAACAAACCAGGATGATACTAAAGTTTCAGATATTGTGAATGACATGCCATGCATTCGAACAGAATAAGCACAGAAAATCCAACTTCCAAAGTAATTCGGAAAACAACCTTCAAATGCAACATTATCTGCGGGTTTACTTGCGCTGCGGTATGATGGATCATAAGCAGACATAACAGCCATCATTTGATGCCTAGAAAACTCCAGAATTCTCTCAATCACCTGATTGAAAAGAATACAGAAATAGAAATTGAGTCACTTAAAATGGTGAAACGTAGCAGTGTCCAGAGAAGCATAAAGATAAACAGATTCCCGCGAAAAAAAACACTTAAGAAGCAATCACCTCTTCCTTGTAGAGCTGCTTTGGCATATCACTGTTGGCCATCACTGCAAGCGATACATGGATCGACTCAAGGGCACCAAGAACCAACTCCAATGAATCTGAATCTGACTGAAATGTTTTTGCACCAGGAAATGTTAGCTAAAAAGAAAAATACATATTTGCCACTTTCATAAAACTAAACGTGATAACTTAACAGAGAAAAAGAGCTAGACATTAATGCATTCTTGCAAGTCCAAGAAAATATACTTCAAACACAGAAAGAACACCTTTGATTGAAAGCTAAATTGTTCGATAAAATAGTCCATGCGTCGAGCGCAACATGAAATCGATCCCATGTAAAGCAAGAGAGGCGCATATAGAGAGATCCGAACAGAAAATTACTCACATGCTCACTATTAATGGACAAGCCTTCGGCCCTATGTATCTGATGATCCAGAGTGTGCAATAACCTCGATAGAATATCAACAGGTACCACATGCAAAAGCATTTTTGACCTTATAGTCATCAATTCAGTTACAAGAACACGAATTTCATCAACAGGCACTGACGACCACTCTGCTTCATTCCTATCATCACCAGGGACTTCAGCTTTGCCACAGAAGTCCTCCAGCATCTCACAAAAGCTATTTACGATGGACTCTAAACAAGCATTAGAAAACTATTATTATTTAGTTGGTAGGGGTAACTGCAAAGAAAACAAGGAAAAAGGGACAAAACAGACCTTGAAGCACAGATGAATCTGGCTGAACTGAAGACGCACCAGGGCCAGCGCCATCTTTACGTTTCTTCTTGCCCGTTGACTTTTTGGAAGCAGAATCCTGCAAGTTAATTCAGTTATGTCCACGGCACAGAAGAAACCCACTATAGAGGAAGATTGTGATGACGATCTTACATTCATGGTGATCGTTTCAGGTCGAGAGTCATGAGTTGCAATATCATCTCGTGGTGACTGGTTTATCAAAGGTTCAGGATGCCAACTATGATTTTCAACATGTTTTGATCGTAATACCCTTTTCACAGGTTCAGGCTGGATACTCCTAGGTAAATGATGATCTGCCTGTCGTTGAATCTTGACAGGAACACTTGGCTCGGAAGTTCTCTGTTGAGGCTCTTCACTGGTACAGACTGGATCACAGGTCGGACCTGATAAACTTGAAAGTTAGAGCAAATAATAAACACAAACATATTAATTCTATCAAACACTGGCGCAATAACAAGTTTTCCCAGAGCAACCAAACAACTATTAAAGCTCAGTACAAGTTAAGCCTAGCATAGAGGTTCACTACCAGCTGAATGGGGTGGAAAAGGAAGGAAGATACTGCTAGCATCAAGCACTAAAGGTATCTTTCCCAAAACATTTTCAATATTTTTTCTCAAAATCTGTAACACCCTACAGTTCAGACAAAAAAGGGAAAAAATGAGAAGATTTCATTTACCAGGGATAGCATACTCAAATGCTCCAGGATTGCATCGTAAAACTTGGTCATATAACTGAAAAGGCTCCTCAGAATTACAGTTGAGCTCCCTAGCCTCGTTCCTAAGATCCCTGCAAAATTAAATCACAGAGAAATACGTTGGTGAGCTCTACTACAATCATGAAAAGAACTTTACCTTGGCAGAATTCTCCACAAACCTAAAATAAGCACATTTTCTCCACACAACTACTCTACCACATTTGAGGGAAAGATACTTAAATCAAGTTTAGCCGTGAATTTAACCCGCACATAACCAAATGTTACTGCTCGCTTCACTAGAAAAATTGCCAAAACCTGTAGATGCAAACTTATCCAATTCATCAAAGCAACAAGGGCCAACGAAACAACAAGATGATTCATTGCAGTCACAATTACTTTTCATAAATTATCTGATCTAATACCTTCTAAATCCAGATGCGAACACACAAGACAGTCTACTTACAATATCAGCAACGAATCATTACTTTCACATCTAAGATTCCCAGCCAAATCGCACATGATTTCACCAATCCAATCGAGGAATCGCTCTAACTAGTTTCCGATTTTCGAGTCTGAAGGAATGAAGACGAGATAG
The DNA here is from genome assembly GCF_000309985.2 of Brassica rapa. NCBI lineage: Eukaryota > Viridiplantae > Streptophyta > Magnoliopsida > Brassicales > Brassicaceae > Brassica > Brassica rapa. The sequence continues at coordinate 2,875,681 of NC_024796.2, forward strand.
ATTCACTTACAGGTAAGAAACGTCAGTTTCTTCAAGCATCTTCGCGATTCTCCTAGATTGCGAGAGAATCTCAGCGCGATTCAACGACCTGTAGCCACTACCTTCGGCAACCTCATCGAAGAGCTTGAGCTCGCCAGGTTGAGCCGCGCCGCAGAATATGGGGAGGGAAGGTAGCGGCAAGTGAGAAGCAACATCCGACTGCGCCGTATTAGCCAAACCGATCCCGAACTGAGTCAAACTCGAAGTTGAACCCAATCCGGAGCTGCTGGGATTGCTCATCTTCGGATCGAGGTGGATTCGAAAATTAGGGTTTGTAGATATCAGATTTCGAGGACGTTGCGAGGATGAACGGTGGATTTTGAGGGGATTTGGAGGAAGTTTTATCAGTCATAAGAGAGATTTTGAGCCCTAGATTGTATTAAAAAAAAGAATTAGGGGAGATAGAGAGAGAGAGAGAGAGAGAGAGAGATGCAATTGGCGGGGAAAGTAAGAAGACATCTTCGCACTGTAATTTTTCCTGATTTAATAAATTACTAAATTTTGATCCGCATTTTTAAAAAGCGGGATTATCTTTTTTTACAAAACTTAGTTTATTATAAATTATAATTTCTATCTATAGTTATATATTTTAAGTTTTTATATAATTTTATTTAAATAAGCATTGACATATCTTTCATTTGTTTTAGTTTATTTTAAAAAGTTAAAAACTGAAACAAAGTAATACATTGTCTATGTCTTGCTTTGGTCAAATTTTGTTTTTACAATTTTTTTTATCATAAATGATAGAGCAGAGCAAAATATTAAGATCCAAAAAACCGAATCGAACCTGATCGGAAGAGTATTACTGAAGCTAAACCAAAATTGATCAATATGTGATTAGATATACAATTTAATATAGGAAGAAGTAGATTCAAACCCGACTCGAACCAAATATTTCGGATACCCTAAAATACTCAAAACACCGGAAATATTTAAAAACATGTTTTCTGTCATAATTTCCAAATAAATCCAATTTTCTTTTATTTTAGTTTTAAATATTTATTTTTGCATTATTTAAATATAAATTTTTATATTATTTAAGTTTTGGATTTTTAGAATTTAAGATATATTTTAAATTTTCGATTGCTTACATAATTTAAATGGATATCCAAACCAAACCCGCAATGTTAAGAATAAGGTTTAAATTTATAAGCTTTAAAATCTGAAATTTGAATAGACTCAAATCAAAGTCGAACGAATCCCGATTAAGATATATAAGATTATGTGTTTTATTTATTTAATAATAATATAAGATTATGTGTTTAGTTTTTCTCCTAGTATATTTAAAGTTTATATTGGTTTATATATGAACTGCTTTTTTAACAAACCAACATAGTAGGATAGAGTTGCTATCCTAAATATTTCATCTTCCGATCAAAACTTGGTTTGATTATATGAATAGTTGACTAAATTTTTTTTTTGCAAAATAGCATTCGTTAAAATTTAAAAGATATGTATACAATTTAGCTTAATGTTAAGTGGTTAAATTTTGGGTCTATTATCTATGGGTCAGGATTGAAATTTGGAATATATGATAATTTATTAATAAAAACTATTTTAAAAAATTTCTTTGAATGCTATCTTTTGACAGAAACTAAAAATAAAATATTTATGAGATTTGCCATGTAATATTTGAAAGATAATTAGTTCCATTTACTTTCCTGAATTAGGCTTTATGTGAAAGATGATGAATTGCCAATAGAGATCCTACATGTAATATGTGTAATTTACGAGTTTTATAATGGTATGGACTTGCTACTTCTTTTTGCCCTGATACATTTCATAATATAATATATATATAAGAAAGATATAATGTTTAAAACTCATAGCATATAACAAAAGATCAGTGTGATTAAACTGGCTGGTTTGATGATTGGCTGCAGATGGGCAGGCTTATTGATATTACTGGCGCTGTAGGTACTTGTTACCTTGGAGTAGCTCGGAATGCTCGAGTTATTGATGCAGTTGCTCAATCTCGCTGGAACATTCGAGGCCAGCGTAGTCGTCACTTTCATGCTTTATATGAGAGTATCCAGAATATTCAGGTGCCGCAGGAAGATCAGGGGAGGGATAAGGTTCTTTGGAAACATGCAGAGGACACTTATAAAGCGCAGTTCTCATCGGTTCGAACATGGGATCAGATACGTGTGAGAAAGGCCACTGTACCTTGGAGTAAATGTGTCTGGTTCACTCAAGGAGTCCCTAGATACTCCTTCATTGTCTGGCTGGCTGTTAAGAACATACTTTCTACAGGAGACCGTATGCGGACGTGGGGCATTCAGCAAGGGTGTGTGATGTGTGGTGAGTGGGATGAGACAAGGGATCACGTCTTCTTTGCTTGCCCTTACACATACTCTGTTTGGGATAGACTAGCAGGCAGTTTGTGTGGCAGAAGGATCAATCCAGACTGGTCGCTTACTCTGCAGTTTGTTACTAACAATAATCTTCAGCTTATGGATAAGATCCTACTGAAAATGGTGTTCCAGACTTGTGTTTACTATATGTGGAAGGAGAGTAATGAGCGCAGACACCAGAGAGGCTTTCGTACGGTGGACCAAGCTATCCGGATCGTTGATAAAGCCATACGGAACAGGATCAGCTCTCTTCGTTATGGGCCGGTTCACCGGTTTGCTGGACTGCTTCAACATTGGCTTGAAGTATTTGACAGGACATAGGTTTTTTCATAAAGTATTGCTTATTTGTATAGCCTACTCATATAGTTTCCATATTCTTTTGTAAATGCCTATTATTTTACTCTTATCAATAAATTTCACATTTCATCAAAAAAAAACTGATTATGCAACCCAGCGTTATGTTTTATAGTGGCTATGATAAGATTAGTCCATTATAGGCTGATTTTGATTACCTGTTTTAGGGAATGTCTCAGATTTGAGGAAAAACAGTTATTTACACCTCTACTTTTCATTTAACGTCCAAACTAGGTGTTTAGTGCACCATGTGCAGTGATAAATAAACAAGTTTAAATTATATTAATAGATAACAAAATTTTCTTATTATTTTATATTTTATTATGTTCTTTTTAATATTTTGATTTAAGTAAACATAAAATTATGATAAAATAAAAATGTTTAAAAAATTTATATTTAAAAATAGATATGTATATATTTCAAATTATAATCTTAGATAGAATTTTTATCTATTTCTATTGGATAAAATATATTAAATCAAGTTGGATAAAATTAATAAAAAAAATTGATATAAAAGTTGTAAATTTTTTAAAGAGTATAACCAAACAATATTTCTAAAATTTATAGATATATAAGAGAATCTAATAATATTGCGTTTAAAAAAATTCTTTAAAAAAATTGTAACAAAAAAATGAAAATCCTTTTCTAGTAATAAAATTGTATAATTGTAAAAATAGAAATAAATAATATTTCCAATGATGAATAGATTTATTATTATGTTATTTAATGTCATATTTGAATAGATTTACTTTAATGATGATCTATAATTAATACTATATTCTAAAGAGTTTACCATAAATATAAATAATCATTAAATGTGTCCATGTCACATTTAGTTATAAGTCATGTAATCAATTTTAGTATGTTATGTTATATTTATCTAGCGAAAGTGATTGTAAAAATAACATGTGTTAAAATCACTTGGCAAATAATGTTTAGGGGATGGAAAAAAAAGTTGAGGTTTTGCAAGCCAAATTGTTCAAGGAAAGCAAAAATAAGAAACTAGGAAATTGGTTTGTGAAAAAGTACTCCTTAATTAGAAGTAATCAGCAGTAATATTAAGTAGATCTTTGCATGTCCACGTGTACAAAATCTAAATTTAGAACATTCTATTTTTATATATTATATACTTTTGAGATTTTCTAAAACAATACATATTTTTTCTTAAACGAGCTAGATATAATTAAATGGTTTCTACGTTATCATCTTTACATTAGACCATTTCTAACTCACCTCTATTTTTATCTCTATATTTTATTTCAAAATAGAAAAACTCTATTATAAAGTTGGATTTGCTCCAATGTATGCATTTATAATAGAGTTCTTCTATTTATAGAGGAAAATATAAATATATGTTATTTTCACCTTTAGATTTAGAGATAAAAAGTTACTTTCTTCCATATTTTCTCTAAAATAGAGAAATTTTATTATAAAGACATACATTGAATTAATTTTAATTCTAGAATAAAGATGTCTAGTGTAGAGAAAAATATAGAGATATACATTGGAGATGCTCTAAAACACTTCTTTTTACTTTGACATTTTCACATATCTAATATCTTCTCTGTTTGATCGTCTCCTCTATTATACTAGTTACGTTGGCCTACATAAATGGCTCGTAGTTTTACGGTGGTTATAGTGTTATTGACCATCGTGTGTCACCAACTCATGAGCACCAGTGCTGCCACTAATGCCGAAAACGGATGGGTCGATGCTCATGCCACTTTTTACGGGGGCAGGAAGGGTGAAGAAACTATGCGTATGTCTTTTTTATTTATCGAAATTTCTTTACTTCAGTTTCTTTTCACTTGTTAGAAATGCTAGTGAGTAATTCAAAATTAAAATATATGGTTTAGAAGAAGAAAAACTGAATTTGTTGAAGGGGTATGTTTTATAAATCAAGCAACTTAAGAGCATATACAATGTATCATTTCATTTTTCGCATTTAAAAGAATAGTTCCATAATGGAACTGATAAGAATAAAATAGAGTAAAAATAAAATAATTATTTCATTTTTTGAGTAATTTCATTTTTTACCACATTATGAAATGGAGAATGGAGTAGGATTGTAAGAGATTTTGTTCAAAATTTTATTTTAGAGTAAAAATAGAATATAGTTGGAGATACAATCATTCGTGATTTGTGTGTGTGCATGCAGTTATTTTATTATTAATATAACATATGGTATTTCATTGGTCATTGGTCTGTTTATGTATCAACCAACGTAACCAGAAGGAGCGTGTGGATACGGCAGTCTCTTCGAGCAATCCTACGGCTTAGCGACAGCGGCTCTAAGCACAGCTTTGTTCAACAACGGAACCACGTGCGGTGCATGCTATGAGATCATATGCGTCAACGCTCCACAGTCATGCATCAAAGGAGCAAGACCTATACGCGTTACAGCTACTAACTGGTGCCCACCGAACTACAGAGATGGTAGTTGGTGCAATCCACCACGGAAACATTTCGATCTTTCGCTACCGATCTTTCTCAAGATCGCTAAGTACAAAGCAGGGATCGTTCCGGTGAAGTACAGGCGAGTTATGTGTCCGAAAAAGAGTGGTGTCAAGTTTCAGTTAGCTGGAAATCCTTATTTCTTGATGGTTACTGTTTTCAACGTTGGACGTGTGGGTGTTGTGGTTGAGGTTAAGGTGAAAGGTTCGAAGACTGGTTGGATTCAGATGACGAGGAATTGGGGACAGGTTTGGGATACGAATACGGTGTTAACCGGACAGAGTTTGTCGTTTTTGGTTGCTACAAGTGATGGGAAACGTTTAAAGTTTAATAATGTTGCTCCATCTAATTGGCAGTTTGATAAAACTTATGATGGCAAGATTAATTTTTAGTTGGAAAACTCCTTTGTTTTTAGTGTCTATCTTTAGGAAAAAATATTGTATCTTTAATGGTTTTAAATAGTGACTAAAATAATTAATAAGAATAATTAATTTATTTCCAGTCTTTACAATGTACACCATTCACAAAGAATATTTTATACATACGGTTCCTTACAATAAGATTTTACTAGTCCATTATATGTTAATTAATTATTAATTATGACTACATGCTTGAAAAAGTTTTAAATGATATTTAAAATGGTTGTTTTGTATTTTGTTTTTTTCCCGAAACGTCAAAATGAAATAAAAGTCTTTTATGCAACAAATTGGTGCCAATTTGTCCAAGAATAAAAAGTTATAAATAGTAAATAGATGTCGCATGGACAAGTATTCCTTACAATAAGATTAGTAGTCCTAATTTTCTTCTTCTTTCTCGTCTTATATTCAGCTGATGCATCAATTTATAACTTAACTGCTATTCATATGGCATACAAAACAAGTAAATTCAATTTAAAAAATAATAATAATCAGTACTCTTAAACAATACAAAATAACATTAATTCCCACCAGAATCAAACATTTCAAAACATGAAAAGAGTATACAAAATCTTCAGTAAGCTTTCTCTAGCAGAACTTACAACAGTCTCATTCCAGGATCGGAATCCTTTGATCCATCATCTTGCTCTTTCTTTACCACATTAGATATAAGAAAACAAATAGTCGAAAGCTTTTAGAATTCACACCTTTATAAGAAACTGAGTACAGTTTTGTTTCAACAACATTCCATGTAAGAAAATAGTCGAAAGATTTCGGGGTTTTCAGACCTTTTATTAAGAAATTGAGATTCCGGAAGAGATTCGAAGGTTAGAGTCAGCTCCTCCGCTCACTACACTGTCTCCTTTCCACCAGTCCGCACATAAAACCTTAACAAAACCAATATTTTGCACTGTTTGAGTAACGAAAAAGAAGTTAGGAGAGAGAAGAAAAGATCGTGTGCTGCTTTTACCTTATCCTTATGTGTGTCGATCACTGACAAAGGCCACTGCAAAATCAAGGAAGAATATTAGTTTCAAAGAAGGAAAACATCACATTATTAGGGAAAGGAGTGTATGCGTGTGTGTGTGTGTGTTATTACAGCGGTTCTGAGATCCCAGAGCATGATTTTGCCATCATAGGAAGCTGAGAGCAAGTGAAACCAAGAGCTTTCGTGCCATTTACAGGCGGATATCCACGACGAATGTGAAGAGAACTGAAACACGGGAGCAGATGTTCCTACAGAAACGCAGAGAGTTAAATCAACCGTGTAATTAAATTGTTAGAGTTTATGAATCTTGTGTATGTTCTTATTATAGATTTCTCACCAGGCTTACGAGGATCCCATACTCTAAGAACTGGATCTGAACCACCACCAGCTACAAGTGCAGAACCTTCACCGCCAACATCAACCGTGTTGAGCGCTTTTCCACAGTACAAGTTCAGAGTATCTTTCCCTGTTGGAACATCCCATCTCCTTACAGAATGGTCCCATGAACAGGAATAAATCACATCTTCCTCTGGCCAAACAACTGATGAGACACACTGTGTGTGTCCAATAAATGTAGTCACCGCCTCTCCCTGTAACAAAATTTCAATATCCAAAATTGCAATTAGATACTTCAACTGAGAGAAACACACAACAGTTTCTTCCTCTTGATCTGAAGAGGAGACAAAAGAGTGCATAATTAGGCCTGCGGTTTGGTTTATTCGGTTAGTTCAGATCGATCGAAATCTCACCAAAGTGAACCAAAAAGAAATTTGGTTCTGTTTTTGGGTTAGTTTGGTTTCACAAAATTTTACCCAAGTTTTTGGCTGTGCGGTTAGTTTTGGTTAATTTGGGTTATTTCATTTCGGATTTCTGTTAGTTCACTTCCGAATTTCGGTTAGGATTGGTACTGTTTGGAATTTTTTTTTCAAACCAAACTAACCGACTACCGAAAACCGAACCGAACTGTTCGGGTCAGTTCCGCAGTTCTGCAGGCCTAATGCATATCATCCAGAATTTTATTGAGGGTACCTCTAATTGAGCCTCCTCGGCCTGATTATTCCCTTTTCTTTTCTTCCCTGATACTGACAACTCTGACTCAGACTCATCAGTGTTCCATAAATTGATCGTGCAATCCCATGAACTTGAGCAAACCTAAATTACAATATACAGCAGGTGAGTATGATAAAAATAAAAAAGTACTTTCACTATCAAGAAAACACAAGTTAAGCGCAAGGGGGGAAAGAGCAAACCATGTTCCCGTGTTTCTCCGCTACAACACTTTGCACTGACGCCTTGTGCCCACGCAATATCTTGTAAGCCCTGACTCTTGTAGTAGAGTCACCAGATTCAGCTGTATCAACCTTTATTTATACAAAAAGAAGAGACGACTTCAGTTAACCGGAACATTTACATTTGGTTATATATTTATCATCCATGTTATACCTTAAACAATCTCAATGTCCGATCTTTAGAGGCGGTTGCTACAGTAACACTTTCTCCACCTGGATGGGACAAATAATAAGATAAACTATTAAATGCAAGGAAGTGATATTATATGAGCGATTAAGGTGAACTCAAAGTATAGATTTCTAATGCTGTGCTCATACCTTGGGAGTTAACAAAAGCAACAGAGGAGATTGCACCAGTGTGGCCTTCTAAAATGTGTGTACACGATCCAGGAGAGCTCCATATCCTTATCAGAAGAAAAGCTTAAAAATATAAGATTCTTGCAAATGTTGACAGCAATATGAAAAGACATAAGCAGATGCATACCTTCCTAAACCATCATAGCATCCAGTCAAAATGAACCTACAAAATGACAAGAACAGAGGTCAGGACATCCACTTACATAATGTTTACAGACAATAACAAATGATTAATATCCTTTAAATTCATAACAATTAATGGATGACCCTAATTTATTTAATTTTAAGCAAAAAAAAATAAGCAGCAGGTGAATAATAATCCCAACAACAGCGATATGGCATTCTAAACTAAATTATTGATATAAAAGAGAGAGGAAAAAAATCGTAAAACATGTAGGAGGACCCTCCTACATCACATTAGTAATTGCAGTAGACACATAGCAAAAGAAGTTACCTGGGAGAAGAACCATCAACGGCACTGACCCAATCATCATGCAATGAAGGTTTCTCCTCCTTGCGTGGTGCAACAGCCCTTATGTACTCGATTTCAAGAGTTCGTTCCTGCAAGAACAACCCACGTTTAAATCAAGTACGAAAGATTATCAAACACCAACTCGCTGTGTTTAGTGGCTACGTGATTAGGAATTAAAAATACATTACCGCTGAGATTCCCTTGGCGAGAAGAAACTGTTCAAGCGACATTCGAATAAGCTCCCCATCGATCAAGAAGTCAAATGCCTCAGGTTTCTCTGTTCATACCACAAACCAAATTTGGATTTGATTAAACAAAGTTTAAAAGACAAGACCAACGAACCACAAGTAATCAACAAAGTGCATAGAGAGAGAGAGAGAAGTCTACCGAGAGTGAGGAGAGAGTTGACGATGGAAGAGAGACCGAGACGAGTGACATTTGAAGGGATGACGACGGAGCTAACCGGAGCTTTGAACGGAGGGTAAAGCTTCGTCACGAACTTCACGTGAATTACTTTCGATGCATCTTCTCCTTCTCCATCCATCTTCGCCTCTAAAATTCTACAGTAGCAGACAAGGAAGAAGAAGGGAGACAAAACTAGTGTTTCTAATTCGACAAGGGTTTAAGCAAACTGACTAAAATTCCGAAACTAACCTCTGTTCGACGAGTATCGATTTTGGGCCTTGGATATTTAAAATGGGCCTTACTCAGGCTTCTGTATTTTCAATTTAGATCTTTAACGTGGGCCCACTCTTCTTATTTTGGTTGGTTTCATTTACATTGGATCTGGTTTAATATAACTAGACCAAAAGAATGTTAAGAAAAAAATTAAAAAGACACGTGTCAAGGTACTGGAGAGTTGTGACGGGATCTTTACGTGCTCGGCCGTGACTTTATCACTCCCTCTTTCCTTTATTCATCTGCTTCCGCTTATAAAAAGCTAGGACGAAACTCTCTCACACTCCCAATACATCTCTCTCTCTCTCTCTCTCTCTCTCTGGATCGTGAGGTTTAAGCTGGGTTTAATCGCATTCGTAGCCCTACAATTTGGCGCCTTCCCCTCTTCAATTGAGTTTCTTGGTATCTCCATAATCCACAAATCTCCCCCAATTTCGCTAATTCGCTCAGGTTTTGTTCCGAGTCCGTCTGGTGCTTCGTCCTAGTCGATTCTGCTACTCCGGAGGTTTAACGGCGGGGAAGGCTTCTTCTCCGGTAAGTATTTCAATTTCTATTCTTCGAATTCGTTTTTAATCGGCGCCCTTTTCGTGAATTGGACTCGCTCAGTTTCTAGGGTTTTGATTGGTTCTGGTTGGGAAAGAATCGATTTTTATCCTAATTAATGTATTGGGTAGACGGGTTCGTATTCAATTTGAAATCTTTGCTGAAATTTTCTCTCTTTTTATCGTTTAAGGTACCGAGAGGAGAAGTCGTGTGTTTGTGGGGGAATGAGTTAAACAACTTTGACTCAAGAGGATGGTTCTACATGTTACTACTCTGTGCAAAGCTATAAGAAAGGTTGAATATGACCAATGGAGGAGGCGGGGAGGGTGGAGGAAGTGGGAAAGGCAATCTTTTTCGCGGCAATGATTTCGCCTACGCACTCGCTAGGATGGCCGTGGCGCAGATATGCGAGGGGGTCGAGATCACCTCTTATCAGGAGTCGCATGCACGCGAAGGTGCGAGGTTCAGTTCTTTTCATGAGACAGCTCTCGAGACGCTAACAGAGGTGGTGATTCAGTACATTCAGAGCGTTGGGAAGACGACGCAGTTCTATGCTAATATGGCTGGGAGAGTAGAAGGTAATGCGCTGGATATTGTTCAAGCGCTGGAGGATTTGGGGTCTGGTTTGGGTTTCAGCGGTGCTCCTGATGTTGAGCGTTGTCTTGCTGAGTCCGGTGTGGTTAAGGATATTATACGTTATACAGCGGAAGCGGAGGAGGTGCCTTTTGTTTACTCTCTTCCTCGGTTCCCTTTTAACAGAGGGAAAAGACCAGCTCCTAGCTTTGCTGAGGTTGGAGCTGAGCTGCCAGATGAGCATATTCCGGTTTGGCTTCCTGCTTTTCCCCAAACCAAAGTGTCTAACGAGTTGGAGGAAGATACTAGTGTTGAAAAAATACAAGGAGAGGTGCAGAGTAATGAAAACGGATCGTCTTTGCCGAGATTGCAGCAGTCTGTTGAGGTTGATAGGCTAAAAGTTCAGAAATCGATGGATCAAAAGGAAGTTGAGAAACCATCAGAGGAACAACCGGAGTGTAACCCGTTCCTTGCTGCACCAGTTTGGGTTGGAGAAAAGAACGTGCCACGTGTGTTTCGCCCGTCACTGCTTACAAATGAAGAAGTTAGCGCTGGCCACGTTCCTGAAAAACAAACCAACAAGAGCCATCACATGCCGCCCCTTGAGGCGTTTGCTCCATCTGGTATAATCAAAGACAAGAGCAGATTAGGTGAAACCGAGGGAGGAGAGAGAAATGACGATGGGAGAACTCAACGCGCGTTGCTACGTTTCAAGATTGGGACTCGAAAGGCGGCCCCTGTGCGTTGGACGAGAAAGGAGAGCTTAGAGGAAAAGGGTTGGTTTCTAGAGGATGGAGACAAGAGGGAGAAAAATGTAGAACTCGAAGAAGAGCCAGTAACCATTGACACAAATGTAAAATAGGTATTTTGTCATTTTAGAATCTGTAGACGGAATATCATTGTTGCCTCTTGAGTTTAGTGATAGTTTGCAATTGAATACGTGACTCGTTAAGGAAAAGAGATTCTTACTGACTCAAACTGGTGTATGGTCCTTAGCATCATTTGCTGTTGAAACATTCTTTTTCAAAAGGATATATATATCCTATTTTAAGTGAGAACTGATGTTCCTTTAGGTGTGGCAGAGTTGATAGTTCAAACTTAATTCAGAATTGTTGGAAGAAGTGTGGTGTTTGGTCTTCACATCATTGAGCTTTATCTTGAGTTGAGTCTTTTTACATAAACAGTTAAGAAGAGAATACAAGAAAGGATTATACAAGGGTTCACAGAACCAAGAAATCAAATATTTTCTACTCTGTAAAATGGATTATTTAGATCCTTCATTTACAGTTCTAAGTAATTAGGCATATTAGCAATTGAAAAGCTGTCTGGGTTTCCCACTGAGCATTCCTGGAGAAGCAGCAACCTCGCTTGTCACAACTTCACTGATCAAGTCCTTGAAGATTAGCCTCTCAATGTCTAACACCAACCCTGGCGTCTCTCCTTCAATCTCCTTCCAGTTCATGCCTTGACCTTGCAAGTCCTCCCAAATGAGGTCTTCGTCGTCCTCATCCAAGATGCATTTTGAGTTATCTTGTAATCTATCAATCTCTGAACACACAGTTTCCAGAAGTTCATTCCCTTTTGAACTCTTGTTTGTCCTCCTTAGCTGGCTGATTGATGATGTTATGTATGGTTGCTTTGTACACCCTTCTGCTGCGAATTTGCGAGCTAAGATCTCGTTTATGGTGTCAAATACAAGCTTCCTCCTGCTTCGCTCTATCAGGTTCGCCGTCTGTTGTTGTCCGAATCCTATGCCTCTGTGCTTTTTGTCATGTTGAGTCACATTACTGGTCTTGCTCTGTTCCAGGACAAAGAAAAGGCTAGGATTGATTGGTAGGTGTGCTTGGTGCAGCTGAATGCTTAGCATGCTGTAGTCGATATCTCTTAGAAGACCGGATGCTAACAGTATCTCTGAGATGTACTTGTGGTGGTCACCATTGTTGTTTAGTTTCCCACCTTCTTCCATGATACCCTCATTAAGTTCAGCATCTGACTGATCTAGACTCCCGTTACTCTCAGGCCACACGATCGATCTACGTAAGGCTTTGTGCTTGTTCATCCACTGGGACTCTTCAGAACGTAGATGATCATCGTCTGTGGCAATAGAAACAGTAAAGGTGAGAACTATAAACAAATCAATGAAGCTGCAGTTTTAGTTTCTCAGTAACTCACCTTTAAAGACAACGGATATCTTCCTCACAGGGGATGGTGACTCATCTTCGTCAAAGGCTACATCAAGAACTGAAACGGGGCTTGGCTGCTCCACCGTAACTTTCAGAGGTTTTGGCAACGACCTCATTCCCAATTCTGGACTCTGCATTGATAAAACAGATGAAACATGTATTAGTGAATAATTTGAGAAGTGAATTTACGTTAGGGAGAGTAAAGTCTATACCCTTTGTTTTGGTGTGTGCTGCTGCTCCGTGAAGTCGCTGTTCCTTTCGTATCTATATCTGCTTGTAACCTCACTGTCAAGGTTAGAAGCTGAGCTTACGTTGCTGTCAGATCTTAGACTTCTCAAGTCACTGCTTTCGTCACTTAAACGGTCTTCCGATTGCTGCATGCTCCGAGATTTTATTCTTCTTGGGGAGGCTGATTCCTTCTGTTGCCTACTGAGTTGTTGTCTTTGGATCTTGTTCTGTTCTGGTTTTGGAGACGTTGGTCTAGACTGCTTCTCGAACCCCAGCTCCTTCGGCTGTGTTCTTGGGCTGACACTAGGCTTCTGGCTCTTTCCCGACTTGGCCAACGGTCTAGAACCAGTGTTTTTTGTTGGTGAATCTGTCTTGACCTTGTAAACTCCTGGCCTTGGAGTCACATCCATGGCGCTTTGCTTCCTTTGAGAGACTTTCTGGCTTTGCCGCAGGTTTGTAACCTTGACATTTGGTAAAGTATAACACACCGTGGCGAGGAAGAGGCTGAACCATAGTTGCCCGTCTCTTTGAAAACTGGAGCAGATGCTTTCATAACCACGATAGACGAAGATCTGAAACTCTTGGACGAGGGGCTTGTTGCTGCAGATGGAACTAGGCTATTGTTGTCATCATCTTTGCTTATCAACTTCTGTTTCGTCTCCATTGCTTCGAGTATCTGCTTTAGAGCTGTGAGATCTTTCTCGGAGTTTTTGAACTCAAGCTGCGAAAGCCTCTTCTGTATCTCACCATAAACCGTTAGCGTAGTAGCAGCATCAACTCCTTTGACTTGGTTCTTAGCACCATCCACTTGCGTGCGTGCAGCTGCTTTCATAGGAAACTTAGCAGGCATCACATTTTTGATCGGATCAGGACTCCTTGATCTTTGTAGAGTTGGCCTTGGAGAGTCGCAGAAACGGTTCTCTCTGACCTGATCAGTAACACACTCGTCTTGAATGACTTCAAGACCCATCAGCTTGGCAACAACGCTCGAAGTTGTTCTTCTGTGATGGCCCGTGACAAGCTCCTGCGGCTCTGGTGAAGAGCTAGATCTTGCACTCTTAAAGGAATTCGATCTACTGTCTAATGACAACCTCGGCGTCTCCTTGAACTTGGCGCCTGTCTTTCTTGTCTCCCTCTCATCGTAAGAGAACCGAGGACTGTCTTTCAGCTTCACTACTCTCCGAGCTGGTGATGATTCTTTGAGGAGAGACACGTTAGCTCTCTCTGGTTTAGATTCTTCTTCATCTCTGGCTCTGGTCTCCTTGTGAATGGAGTTTCTCACAAGCTCCCTTAAATCACTCGACATCATTAAACCACCTCTTGCCGGATTCTCACCGTTACTCGTTTGCATCAAACCGGGTTGTTCAAACTGAGATTCAGACGAGAAGCTTGAGGAGCTTGGTGAAGAAGAAAAGGACAGCCTAGAGGATGACTCAGAGGAAACTCCTCCCCTTTGTCTCTCCTTTGCAGCCTTCTTCTTCTTCTTACTCTTCTCCTGCAATTCAGGTAGAATTCACTTTTTTAGATCCATTTTTTTCCAGGGAATTATCATTTCTCTACAGGTTACAGACTCTTACCGTTTCCTTGGCCGTTGTAACGTTGGTACCACCGACATTTTCAATTGTTCTCCCTGCAAAATATCAAGTAAAGAGAGTTTAGACATAATGGCCACGTCTATAGATAAGTCAGCTTTGGTTTCTTTCATCATTGTGGTCCTGAATCTTTAGATGTAAGATCTTAGTTAGAAACTAGAATACAAAAACAGTGTTGAGTAACTTTTCTCTGTAACTGTTTTTCAAAAGGTTTTGAGTTGAGAGAACATTGCAAGCAAAGACTTAAAGAGAGAAAAATGTTACCTGAAGGCAGAGACCTGAGTTCATCTCCGGCTACAACAACACGTCTCGCAGGATAATGTTGCCGGTAAAAAACCTGGAAGATCCCATTCATACATCCAAACTGTTTATTTAGATTTGGATTCTCATCTGACAAGTTATACAAAAGCTTTGCCGACATCTTCTTAGCTCTGGTTCGTATAAGGTTTCGTCTTCTTTATTTTCTCATGTACAGTTCTTGAAAATCTTCAGTTTCAGGATTCTCCTTTGTTATGTGTCTCATTGAAAGTAGAAGAAGAGAGAGGAGGACAACGTAGAACCCAGCATTTAGACAACGGTAAAGCTACTTTGTGAAGTTATGACCAGACAAGATATTAGGTTTCTCTGTGTTTGTTCTCTTGGATGGTTTCCTTGAAGAAGAAAGAAGAGGAGGAGAAAATAAAAGTTTTTTTTTTCTTTTCTCCTTTGTGTTGTTTTGAGAGAAATGAATCTGTAAAAGGCTAAAGTACTCTCTACAATTATATGGAGAAGCTCGTGAAAGCTCGTGAAGCATATATAACATCGGTTGTGTGATTTGTATACACATGCGTGTACATGTATACGTGTGTATCCGTAGATTTATACATTGTAAGAGAATGTAATTGAATTTTTTAATATTTAAAATAAAATTTTATGACAAAGCACTGAAAAAAATCTGCTTGGGAATAATGAGGTATGTATTTTCTATGCATCTCTGATGAAAGTGAGGCACATGAAAGCACACAGACCTTTGCTCCAAAAAAAAAAAAGACCAAACTAAGTTCTTTATTTTCTTTTATTTAACAAGACACATGATATTGGATAAATCCACTTATTTTTGAAGATTTATCTGATTATTCAGTTACAGAATTAATATATAAATTTATAGTATTAAATTTATCTTTTTTGTATCAATGGTGAATGTGTATACTCTTATTAATTTTTAAAAGACAAATTAGATGGTCCAGTCACTAACATTATAAATGATAATTAATGGTACAATTACATGACATTATAAATAATAATTAATGAACAGAGAAAGGAAATAGTAAATGAAAAAGAGGTTCCCTTACACATCCATGTGGACAAAATAATGTGGGTGGGTCTCATAAGTCTTTGGTGCCCTTTTACATCTGCATGTGGAGTTTGTCAGAGAGACAGCAGAATTTTTATTTTAAATAAAATGAATAAATATATTTTTTAGTTACAACAACAAATAAATACATTTTTATCAACAACAAATAAATACATAAATTGAAAAGCCTATAGGAAAAAGAAAAAGATAATAGGAAACTACTGGTCAAAGACAAAATTTTATCTAATTGTTTAGCAAGAAGGTGGATTGGTGCACTGGAAGAAAGCTTGCATGGTCTGAGATTGGTGGGTCTTATGAAAGAATAATCTTTTTTTCTTTGCTTTTCTTCGGGCTTCCCAAACAATATAATTTGATTCTTGAAGATGAAAATACTTATTTTAAAGCTGTTAATTTCTCGGGCTATTTTATAATCCTAACTATTTGGAATTACATATAATTATATTTATTTGAATTATCATTTATACAACATAATTATTCTGTATTTCTTGTTCATGGTGTATCATAAATTTTGTTCAAACTTGAAAATGTATGTGTATGACTGTATGCGACAAAGCATGTATTCATGTGTATCCAATGTATCATGATATTATGTAACAACTTTTATATGTGAACTTTGGTGAACATAGCATCTTGATTTTCAAACATTCAACTACTGGCACACCATATAATGAATTCTTACGGCAATGTTATTATTCTTGTTACTTACAACGGGTAATATACTATCGTATTTCCGATTAAACGAAACTTTTATTTATTGACCAAACAGAAAAAAAAACTTTTTTATAAGCAAACACTAGTATAAAAATCTCTGAATAAAATATATACATTTGCACTAGATTGCTTGTTTCTGAAAGGTGTAATAAGTCAATAACTTTGTTCATTTTTTTTTTGGTCAAGTCAATAACTTTGTTCATAAGAATACTAATGTTTGAGGAATTTAAGCTTTGTATTATGAGGTAGAATAACGTCTTTAATTATTGGTTTTTGTTTTATTTAGATTCTATATATTGATGTGAGAGTATACGTCATGAGATGTACTAGTTAAACACCTTTTGGGAGGATCACGTGCCTTTGTTCAACTATGTGCTGTGAATAAGGTGGGGTTTGTTAACTTACTTATTTATTTTATATTTGAAATTTGATTTAGTTTATATAATCATTTTCTAAGAAACTAGCTTGTGGCCTTGGAAGTAACCAAGGAATATGCTTCACATGGGCAATTAGTGAGAGTTTGGAACGAAGAATCATCACATATCTAGAGTTTCGTTAGTCGTTGTCAAGCGTGTTTATGATTCTTCTTCTTGTTTATAGTGATTTTATCGGTTATTTGGAACGCAGAATATCAAATACATATCCAAATACGTACAGCTTCTAATTAAAATAATTAGGTATACATTACTTAAACACATGGAAGACATTTCTTTCTTTTCTTGTATGAAATATACTTTTCGTTTTAGTCAAAAAAAAATATATATATATATACTTATTCGTTTTTCTTGAGGTGTTTTAGAAACTTGAGAAAATGTAGTATGAATTAAGAAGTTGAACATGTACCTTATTTTGTCTTTGTAATAATGCTTTTCCAGGCTGGTTTGTTTGCGCTGGCCGTCAAATCGGTACATTTATCGCACGTTAACCACGCCATGCATCATCTATGACTATGACATAATGTAAAATTATAAACTAAACCATTTAACGAATCAATTATATTAAATAAAAGGACATATGTCAATATATGGCATGACCAACAAAATACAACAATTAAATAACATCCATTACCCAATTTGAAACAAAACAAAGGTAGTGTTGTAATTGGTTATTAAACAAATAATTGGCAAATGCAGTCGAGGATAGAAGGTAAATAAAATCAACTTTAATTGAAAATAGTATACTAATATATAAATTGTGAGTACTTGATTTCAAATAAAAATCAAACCTCATAGTGTGGTTTCTTTTATGATAGGATCAATGTATCCATTTTAATTTTATTTCCACTATCGCCACAGGATTTCACTTACCTAACTTTCCAAAATTTGTATAGTTTTTTTTTTTTTTGAAAAAGGGCATAATTTATATAGTTTCACTATTGATTTAAACTTTAAAGTGTAGGTTTCTTCCCCTTCGATTTTGACGAGCAACATTACATGCACGTATCATTTATGACTTTATGTAATGTGTACTCACATGCACTATACATTTATACTCTTTGTAATGTTGCCTACACATGTATTCACACTCGTGAGACTTTTCTGTAATTAAGTATATCCCTTAGCACAAATTTAATATTTGTTGATCAATCTTAATATTTTTATTCTTTAGAAATAAAATAAGAAAAATAGATTTTGAGGCATGGTATATTTAGTTACTAAGGTGAAGGTGAAAATGGATTAATATTCACATTTTTAATCGATTTATCAAAAAAAAAAAAGATTCTTGATCTAAAATTCAATTAGGATATAATCGTTCATGACGTCTTCATATATTGTAAAGAGCTAACCACACACATACACATATAATACTGCGTATGATCCCTTTATTTCATATGTTATCGAAAGTCCGAGTTTTGTTTTTAATTCTTTCTCCGTCTCTAAAATCTATGTTTTAGAGAATTTTGTTTTAACAAAAAATGACATAACCCTGTTCAATATTCACATGTCATTTCTTGATTAATCTTTAGACTCTAGACTGGGATATCATAGTATTGTATAAGGTTTATTCAAATTAAAACTGGTGAAAACGAAATCCATTTAGATGTGGGTATTAACGTGCGTATGAAAAATGCAACACATCAACTTTAATGAATAGAAAGTGTACTTACTAGGAAAAAAATAGTGGATATGACTTGAATTAAACATAGCTAAATACAAGGGAAAAGTGATACTTGCGTCCTATATGTGTGTGCAAATAGGCAGACAAAGTCATAAATTCTGTCATAGAAATGCATTTGGTGAGACCGTTTTAAAATATTTATCTCTAACTTTTTCGGCATGACTTAGTGATTACTGATTCGATTAAATTTTAACTATATACATATATTTTTCGTTACACAACAATTAGGTCAACCCGTATAAATACTGTGATGAACATCGCCAAGAGGACTTTATGTTCCCAAACAAAACGGAAGGCTAATGTTGGCAAGTAACAACAAAAAAGACGATAAGCTAATTAGTTAATTAACGATTCAAGACAATGCTAGTTCATTTCTTCCTATTCTAACTAAATAGTTTATAACTTCACTTGGCTGGATCTCAGATTATCTTCAATGTTATAAATCTTGACATGGTATATAACAATATAATTTGTTGTTTTTGGCTAGTGTCCATTTGATAAAGGAAATAATACTGGAAATGAAGTATTTACTTACAGATGTTATCAATGTGCATTGGTTGGAAGTTGAACCAAGCCATTACTATTATTATGCACATTATTAATGTTATGGTGCATGGATTAAAAAGGAAACTAAGAAACAAAGTTACCAAATCAATGCATGCAACTTTGGCAACTAGGTTAAAATTTAATGTATAATAGTTCTCATCATATGCATGCACATGGCAATATGATGCTTCCTTCATATATACTCAAAAAGCTTATACTATAAAAAGTTGGTTAAGATATGAGCCAGCATTGAAGTTTTTTGGTGAGCGGGTCTAATGTTCAATTAAAAATATAACCACTTTGGTATTCCCTAAACATATGTCTAATCCACTAGCACCAAACTCTTTTTACGAAGAATGCCTTATTGGAAAGTACTAAAAACAAATCATGATATTTTGCTCGTAACTAACTAAGATTAGATTAAATATTTTAAACCAAACCAGCGATGTGTATCTACATTTTTCGGTCTATGAGATTACGAGGGATTCTATAATGATGTGAAAGCAATCTTTTCCTCTCTTTGTTTTTTTTTTTGCTAAAACAATCTTTTCCACTTTTACGATCTGATTTTGTTTGCTGGGATTTGATCTGCTGAAAATGGATGTCGTATGTGTTTTAATCCACATCACAAGTATTTAATTATATAAAATATATCACATACATCTGTTATTCGTCGTGTGTACAATTGATGTAAAACTACAACTAGTTTTATTCCATAAAATCAACTTTTAATAGTAACTCTATAGAGTGAGTACCAATTAAGATAAGGGTTAGGAATTTATTTGCGTGTCTAGTTGTTAATGAATAAGCTAATTAGCAAATAAGTTACTTTTGTTAATGAATAAATCGTCAAGTTGTTCCAATCATATGGGCTTTCCCTTTTTATCTGCATCTATAAGCAAATTAGAAAGCGCACAAGTTGCTGTTCTTGGGAACTTCTTTAATTAATTAATTAATTAATTAATCTCCTTTGGTTTTCAGTTAATTAATTCATTTAGTTACTTAAGTATTTTTCCCAAAACATGTGAGGAAATGGAACCATACATTAGTAACAAAAAAAAAGTAATCTATATAGTAATACACAATGATGCAATCTAAGCAATATCTAAGCCAACATGATGCAACTCTTCTCTTCTCTTTCTTTTATTATTTTTATTTTTCACTTTGTAGTTTATATTTATATGTAGTTATTAAAATTGATACAAAGATTCAGATTCTTATTTTGTTAAACTTGAGCCATTTGGAAAGTTAAAATCGTTTACTCACTAAAAGGATATTAAATACATCATTCAAATAATGATTGTAACTTGTAAGTTTAAATGATAAAACCATAATTAGCTAGTATCAAGATGCCATTTTCTTATTATTTTCGATTTATCTTAAACTCATTCGATTTGTTCCTAAAAAAGTGTCATCTTTGATTCATTTATCCATAGAGTTAAACAAAAATATAATATCCGAAACGTTAATAAAATAGTATCAATACTATTAAAAGGGGAGGAGTCTTAAAAAATCTACCTATCAAAGTTGTTTGGACTCTTTATTTAATTCATTATTTTTTAGTCTTACCTTAAACTTAGACTAACAATATGTTACCATATATTTCTCTTACAATAATTTATTCAATTCTTTTATTTATTCAAATATTACTCCTAAATCTTAATCATTACTATTATTATATTTACCATTTTGACTTTTAATCGTAAAAACATTGAAACTAATGTTTTATATTATCATTTTCATCATATAATATATAATCCAAAAAATTCGCGCTTTCCAAGCGCGGGTCAAAATCTAGTATTTCTTTTATAAGTGTAGCAAGGAAATTCAGATGTAAAAGTGAGGGTTCCATCAAGTATTTCACATGTCTATTGCCATGCTTCAACGTCACTTAGAGATAGATCTAAGTCAACGAGAAAATCTTGTCCGTATAGGATGATGATGTTCATTATCAAGATCATGATGATTATCGTACACTGTGATGGTCCCTGAAGTCATGGGCTCTCGCAGCCCCTTTCGAGTCCTGTGGCTGGTTACCTTCTTTGTCAGAGTTTTGGGAAACTTTTTTCTCTTTTTGGGTTTATTTATCCGAAACTAAAATGGAATAAAAGTAAGAAATTGAGGAAAAGTTGACAACAACATAAACTTTATCAACTTCAAATTTTATATTCCCTAATTCCTTAAGGTATATATATAGACAAAAACATAAAGAAAGAATAATGAGAAATGTAAGGAATAGCAGGCCAATAAAGTTAAAGAAGCTCAAAAGACCGTTGGGCTTACTTTTGTATGTTTTTAGTGTAGATGCCTGTCACTTTCTCTAGAGCCTTTAGCCCATTCCAACACTTCCAACATTTTTAGTAAATGCGTTCCAAAAAAAGTATTGAGAGGGAAGAAACCATGAGACCATTGTGAGATAAAATGACTGAGGGAGAAGATAACCAGTGAAGAAAATGGTGTTGGTGGGTTTATGGGGTATTCAAACAGATCCATTTGACCGTCCATCAGTGAGCAAAGTCGTTGAAATGTTAGAGGGGAGTGACTCTAGAGGCTTTGCATGTTCATCCTAAGCCTCTCTTGGGTTCACCCACAATAACTGGTTTAAGAATCTATTGAAGAGATTTAAGAGACTTTAAGCTTCTAAACATCAAGCCAATTAGAGAGAGGAACTCTTTCACCTAGCCAAGATACTCTAAGCCTTTTCCAATATATTCTAGATGAAAGTCAATCTCCTTAAACTCATATTTGATATTTTTGATCTTTACCACTGTATACTTACCAATAAGACCTCACTGAACAACTTTTCAAATTTTCATTGCTAAAAATATTCGGAAGATGTCTATTTAGTTGTTGTTGTTTTGTTGGTCAACGTAGAATACATAATCACCACTTGCACATTCTGCTTCTTAGCTGTAAACTTCCATTAAGATATGCAAATAATGTGATGGACACAGAGATGTTAAAGGATAGACTAGCATAAGAAAATATACATGTTGCCTCTATAAGCTACCTAAAACGTAGACAACGTGGGTTGTCATTGTTATTCTGGAGATTCAAGCCTCTTTATATTCATATAAATCAATTAAATATTTAAACATAAACAAAAAAAAGGGTTAATAAACGGCTTTACGTGATGCACCAACGACCCCACACGTGCCTACCATAACTTCATGTCTTCCTCACCACCACACAATGTCTTACACGTGTTTATAAATACATATGTACATGTACGTATCTGTATCTCCTTGTTCCTCTGTTTCTCCCTCTGCCTTGACTTCCGCCTAATCGCAGAAGAAGAGGAAACAAAAACCAGAACACAGGTAAAACTAATGAAACGAATCTACTCTTGAGTGTTTCACAAGTATCCAAATATATTAAAGGTCTCTTTTTTTTAACCTAATGTTACGCATTGCTAGATCTTCGAGTATCGGCGCCGGAATTAGCTCGCCGGGAAATGGGGAAAGCTAGAGGAGTTAACAGCGGCGCTGGAGAGAGCTCGCTAGGTTACCTTTTTGGATCCGTTGAGTCTGTTTCCAAACCGAACATGCCCACCACCACAACACCAACCACCACCACCGGAGATAAAGCCAAGACGGAGGAGGCGGACAAGAAACAGATGTCGGCAGGTGTGAGAGGAAGCCCTAATAATTACATTAGAACAGAGGGACAAAACTGTGGCAACTTCCTCACGGTAATAATAATAGTAAAAAAATCTTTTGTGTTTTGTAAGAATTAGAATTCGAAAACTTAATTAAACAAGAAAATGTGTTTTTTTTATGTTGATTTTGAGAAACAGGAACGACCATCGACGAAGGTTCATGCAGCACCAGGTGGAGGATCTTCTCTTGGTTACTTGTTTGGATCTGGATCTGGCAAATGATTTGTTTCTGCAGCGTTGAAGAAAGTGTAAAAAAATTGTAACTTTATTTCATATCGTGGTGATCAATGTTATGTTCATGAGGATTGTTTTGGATTTGACCATTTTCTTATGTTCTTGCAAAAAGGATTTGTCTATCAATGGTTCAAAGCTAGAAACTTTCTTTAATTTAGACATCTGGAGAATGCGTTTCTATTGTTGCTAGTTAAAACATTCATTGGTTTAGACCTTTTGCTGCTGGATCTGAATCTTTTTTATCCAATATATGGTCTATGATAGAGTAAAGCTTTAGGATTGACCCTCTCATTGACTTATTTAACAGCTTTATGAAACTCACCTCTTTTTGGTTCTCTGTCTGGGACTACTTTAATACTTGTCTTGTCTGAACATGGTTGTTCTTCAAGTCAATAAAAAGTTGAATGAAAAGTTGGTAGATTCATCATAACCAGCTTCTTGGAAAGTTTCTGCTCCTTACAGTACAGAGTCTAGTGATCATAGATAAATTGAGAGCATTAGATCTTCTCATTTGTGAGACAATGATCAGTCTTCACTCTTGCAAAGAGAACTGTGGGTTGTATGCATATGCAACCAAAACAAGAACAGAATGAAAGATTAAGGATGATTCAAAAACGTCTAAAAGGTATTTATGAAGGAAGTTGAATAATTAGTAACATTTGGACAAATGAAATAATTGCTTAGAAAGATAGTTATGGTGAAGTTGGGAGATATGTTTATGTCAGAAGATGACTCATTACCACTTTCTTTTTTGTCTTCAACCCCAAGTTACCTTCTCACTTCTCATCTCTGAATCATTAGAGTTCAGTATCTTAAGATTTTAAAGTCAGTTGAGATGTTGTGTTCGGACAAGAACACGTCACTTTCTGTTGCTGTTATACTATCATTCACCATAAACATTGCTTAAAGTTATGGGAAAACAAGAAAGTATAAATTTGTGGAATTGCAACAACAAGTAGGTAAACAAGCCAATCTTCAGACCCAAAAGACTAATCAATTAGCTTCTGTTTAAATCTACAAACACATCAATTTTCATATTCCTGAAGAAGAAACTGGGGTAAAGAAACACTACCAATAACCAAAAATTTACAGAAGATGAACCTCTTCTTCTGCTCCTGCTTCTTCTTCATGATCATATTTAGCACATCATGTAAGTTCTAGATATTTTATTTTTACCCACATCAACTTATTTCTCTGATCCTCTGATCTTTTCTTTTCCACCAGCTGCTTATGATCCATTGGATCCTAATGGGAACATCACATTAAAATGGGACATCATGTCCTGGACAGCAGATGGTTATGTGGTAAGAACCCTCTCCGCGCTTGTGCACACTGTGTTTGAAACTTCACACAATCTCTCACCATCTCTATACATGCATTTGCAGGCAACTGTAACCATGAACAACTTCCAAATCTACAGACACATACAAAACCCAGGCTGGACATTAGGCTGGGCATGGGCCAAGAAAGAAGTGATTTGGTCAATGGTCGGTGCACAGACAACAGAACAAGGAGACTGTTCCAAGTTCAAAGGAAACGTACCTCATTGCTGTAAGAAAATCCCTACAGTCGTTGATCTCTTGCCGGGTGTTCCTTACAATCAACAGTTCTCAAACTGTTGCAAAGGCGGTGTGGTTGGAGCTTGGGGTCAAGATCCATCATCTGCTGTATCGCAGTTTCAAGTTAGTGTTGGTTTGGCTGGAACTACGAACAAGACTGTTAAGCTTCCTAAGAACTTCACGTTGCTTGGTCCTGGGCCTGGTTACTCTTGCGGTCCTGCCAAAATAGTGCCGTCTACCGTTTTTCTCACTACTGACAAAAGGCGGAAGACACAAGCTTTGAGTAAGTAAAATTAAAAGAGTAAATCCAATGTTCAAAAATTTGTTAGAAATGTAGTTAATGAATTATTTTTGTTTATTATATATATTTATTTAACATATTTTAAGTTTTCTTTGTGTTTGACTAATAAATTTAAATTTGAAAAAGTATTTTGATGTACAAAAAATAATAAAAATAGAGAGAAAATATTCTTCACTTATTTATATACACACTAATGGTAAAGATTTTTTCTTTTGCACTAATGGTAAAGATATAATTAAATTAGTCATAATTGACTTTGAATTTACTTGATTTAACCAATTTAGACCAATTTAGATCGATTTAAAATGATTCAAATAGTCTAGACTGATTTAAACTGATTTGAACAACTTAAATTTAGTTTTTTTTAAGAATTGTTTATTTTACAATATTAGGTAAATAAAAAAAACATCACTGATCTGTAAACATCATCTCAATCTTATTGCCTATGCAGTGACATGGAATGTAACCTGCACATACTCACAGTTTCTAGCCAGAAAGCATCCAAGCTGTTGCGTCTCCTTCTCTTCTTTCTACAACGACACCATAACTCCTTGCCCTTCTTGTGCCTGTGGTTGCGAGAACAAAAAGAGCTGCGTCAAGTGAGCAGAAAGATAACACAAATCACTTTAAATACATACTCCTTTCTTAATCTTCTAAACTGATAAAAATCATCAATAACTTTGCTTGCAGGGCTGATTCTAAGATTCTAACCAAGAAAGGTCTCAACACACCGAGAAAAGACAACGCTCCTTTGCTACAATGCACACACCACATGTGCCCCGTTAGAGTTCACTGGCACGTTAAAACTAACTACAAAGACTATTGGCGTGTGAAGATAGCCATCACAAATTTCAATTACCGGATGAACCATACACTATGGACTTTAGCAGTTCAGCACCCAAATCTCAACAACGTGACTCAAGTTTTCAGCTTCGATTACAAATCAGTTGCTCCTTATGGATCCATAAGTAACTCTTCCTCTTTCTCTCTCTCTCTCTCGAACACTACAACTATTCAGCCAAACATTGAAAGACTGACACGTTATGATATCTGTTTGTGCAGATGATACAGGAATGTTCTTTGGAACTAAGTTTTACAATGATCTTTTGATGGAAGCTGGACCTTCGGGGAATGTTCAGTCAGAGGTGTTGCTGCAGAAAGATGAAAAGACATTTACTTTCAAGCAAGGATGGGCTTTTCCGAGGAAAGTTTACTTCAATGGCGATGAGTGTATGTTGCCTCCACCAGATGCGTACCCTTTTCTTCCTAACTCTGCACGAGGGAACTTGGCTTCTCTCTGGACACTGTCACTCACGGTTCTTCTTGTTGTGTTCATCTCAAGCTTGTGATTTGATCTGATCCTTCTCAGAAACTGTATTTTTGGTTGGTATATTGGGTTTTCAGACAAAGATTTTTTTTAACATTCAGACAAAGATCAAAGACAGAGTTTTGTAAGTGAAAAAAAAATGATAAAAGATGACGCCATCTATTTTAATGGTCAGTACTTGAAAGAAACATTTGACTGAGAAGAAGCGAAGAACGAGAGGTTATAATAGTAATCCAATAACGTTTTCAACAGGGCCACGAAAAGCACACTGTACCATTGGCCCAAATTAGGCCCATCCTAGTTTATATTCGCACGTGTATATTTTCCGCTGGTCCGAAAAGGCGAAAGGTCAAGAACGGCGTTTTGTTTGGGGGTCACTTTTTGTTGGAAGATTTTTTTTTTTTTTTGATAATCCAGATATCCAGATCTTTCACTTAGTTTGACTATCCCACCGCATTCAACCGGAACTGGCGATGAAGGTTCTGAAAGCCAAACGGAAGCCATGTTAAATCCGCTGTAACCGGATCTCGAACTCGTGATAGCGGACACCTCAACCGAGGTTTATTTACTACCGAAGCCTGGTTGTTGGAAGATATTTTATCGAAAAGGCTGTATCAAAGTAATAGTCTAATATAGTTATTTTAAAAAATATATTTTTTTAACATATGTTAATTTAAAAAAAAATTCACGTTAGGAAAAGGTAATTTTAAGGGCTTATTGGCCTGATAGCCATATTTCAAAGACAAATGAAGAGAGTAACAATGATTTTGACGTAATTCATTGTCAGACTTTTTGGCTTGATTCCATCCGGTTATACCCTTCGCCATAACAAGTTGTCGGTTCGTTGTTATAAAGTAAACGACGTGGAGGGTTTGTCTGCCACAGTAACAATCACATGTAATAGGGATCATTGTGCGCAGCTGTCTTGAGCACGTATGAAGGAGGATATAAATCAAGAGTAGTGACGAACAGATGAGAGGGAGATAGAGTCTCTGTTAACATAACGGCGATTTGAAGATGATGACATAAATCCTATTCCGATTGTATTGCTTTCCATACTACGTCACGTACGTGAAATGGTTTATTGTAAGCTCATTTACAATGGAGTGATGGTGTTCTCAATTTTAGAACCGTGATAAGGTGCATGGTGAAAGTAAAATATGAAATGGTTTACATAAAGTCAAGCCGAGTTCAGTAAAACCGTCCAATTTAGACGACGAAACTTTCCGTTTGACATGAGTCAGATGGAATGTAATATATATTATGAACGTAACTAGATACATGTGAAGAATCTTCTTTCCATTCCACATGAACTACATAAAGTAGAATATGTGTATGCACATGACCTAAAATAACCACTTACATAGACGCTAATGTATACGGTTGTGCAGAGATGATGATGTATTTTCTGCAGTAAATGACCACTAATGGATTGCAGCTATTCCATATAAAAGATTAGGAGGAAGCCACGTAAATAGACGGAGTTATTAGAGATGTTTTACTGTGCAGAGTTAAACAAGTGGTGTAAATTAGAACGTGTACCAATAAGTGTTGTATTCCATCTAATTACTACTGTAAGTCCATCTGAAGGAATTGAAAAGCAAGAAGGTGAAGAAAGCAAGGATTACCTAATTTGAGGGAACGACCAAGTAATTTCCATTGCTATTATTCTAATAAATCGAGTTTCCCAATTACACCTCAACCCTTAAATACTAAACCGTAAACTCTAATTAATAAATCTTAAACCCAAATATAAATCATAAATCCAAATATAAAACCAAAACCCAAATAAAATGGAAAAAAAATAAATAACATAGTACATATCAAAAATATTATGATATATCTATAATTACATGAAAGAAGTTAATGCTGACCCCAAACATACTCCTTCACATTCTAAATGCTTAACCAATGTTAACCCCATTTTTTTATAAACTAAACCCAAATTTTTAAAGGCCTGTAAAATGCATTACCATTCTACATGAGGGCATATAGAATAGAAATGACAAAAATGTATTTGCAATGTAAAGATCATCTTAACATATTTTTCAAATGCTAATATAGTCATGCCTTCATGGAAGGTGGTAATGCTTGTCCCAATGCCAACTCTAATCGTACATAAACTAAACCCTATCAACTATCACTAAATCCTACATAAAAATATAAACCCTAATCCAATGTCAACTCCAATGTTCCATAAATTAAACCATATCCACTAATCACTAAACCCTATATGGAAATATAAACCCTAATCCAATGTCAAATCCAATCTTTCATAAACTAAACCCCCAAGTATATGCATTTCCATACTACATGAGCTATAGAATATAAAATGTTACAAACGATATAGCACAGTACATATATATATTGTTCAAATTTTGAAGTGTCTATGATTGTAGGGATAGAGGTAATGCTTACACCAAATTTAGATTGTTGTGGGGAAAGAAACGAAGATTAACGGTATTAGAAAAAAGAGGTGGAAGAGACAACATCATTTATGTATCATTCCCATTCAACATCACATTGTATTTTGTTTTATTTGATGTCATAATAAATATTATTCTATTTACGTTCAATATATTATTTCTCTTTACAAAATCATATACAGACTAATATAAACCACATATAAACACTCTTCCAATTCATCCATGACAAACCTAAAGAACAAAATGAAAATGAAGACACATGTTAGTTTATAAGTTTGAAGGAAATGGCATCATATGAGATATGCTACTAGTATATGCATTACTTTATGCTTAAGTTAAATGTTTAGTTGTGTCAATTCCAAATAGCCTATGCAAGTAAAGAAGTAACATGTGCAACTAGAATTGAACCATCTGATATAATATATAATTTATAGATATGGAATGTAACAGTTGGTCTGATGGAATGAAAAGCGAATAGTATATTACTTCTGATATGATTCTTCAGAAATAGCAGAGGAATGGAATGACACATAACGAGTCTGTAAAACTAAATTTTCCATTTCAAATAGCACATGCTCCATAAGATATTCCATTTCACACAGAACTAAACTTGTTTTATCGCAAAAGAGACTTTTCATTCCAAAATCACTATCCCCCCTTCGTAGTGAGAAAATTTTAACCCTAAATCAATTGTTTTACCTCAGTTTACCAGATCGGGTATGCAACAGAAACAATAAGCTAGATTTATCAACTTAGAATACAGTAGGCCCGAATCTATTCCAACTAGGAGAGCTAACATAGAAATAATAGAATCTATGGCACAAACAGAGAACTTACATAGAAATAATAGAATCTATGGCACAATGATACAGCGTTGTGAAAGATCTGAGAAAGCAGATACTCTGTGAAGTTGGAGATGCCGGCGGTGTTAGTCCTCTCCGCCGAAACTGTCGCGCAAAACCGAACCACGGACGTCCGTAAAGCCGAAGTCGATTAAAAGGGAAGACGACGAAGATGAAAGGTTGATTGCTGTGAGAAGGGAGCCGTATGAGGAGATAAGCACCAGGGTCCTTTGGAATTCCTGAAACAACCGATGAAGAAAGGGAGAAGGAGAAGACACGATTCACTTTGGGCAATAATTTTTTTTATTTTTTTATTTATCTTGTAGCAGGTTACCCGGTTAATTGGAAAGGGCATCATAGTATTATTATGTATATATGACGCCGTCTATACATCCGTTAGGTAAAAACGTTAGTGTGTGAATTACTCTTTTTTTCATAGCTATAGCCCCCAATTTCCCTAATTTTAACATAAGATCAGAAACCTATTTATTAATTAGTCCATTGACTGAACAAAATTTTGTTGATATATTAAAAAGTTGCTCTGCTACAGCAAGTAAAACTGTAAAAAAATGTGTTTTGTAAAACATAAATAGACAGTTGTGACAGTTCGTACGGTGGCCCTTTGATTGGAATCTGAGGGAAGTTCGCGGTTTGACCAAACGCTGAAGTTGGGTTAAAACCGCGTCTGCGTTTTAAAATTCTCCTATGCGCGTGGAAAGTCCTGACGAATCCCAAAGTTAGTTGAATTTGCCTCCACGCAACAAATCTCTGATTAGAAATTACATTTCCGCCGTCATCGTCGTCGTCGTCGTTCACAGATGTCTTCCTGAGTCGTAGGGGAGAGATCGGTTAATTTCGCCTCGCGCTCATTCATCCTCGCCGCCCCCCGCATCGGAGAAAGTCATGAACACGCCGCCGAGTCCTCGCGTCGCGCCTTTTGTACAGACGGAGATTAACTGGGACAAGTACGTTTCCCTCTTTCCCCGTATAAATCGATCCGAAATTGTGTAATTGTCTCGATCCAGATTCTCTCGTGTGATTGCTGGATTTGCTTAGAAACGAATATCGCAATAACATTTGGTGAAAAATGCAATCGAGAAGCTCTATTTCAGATTCTTCACCTATTCATTCACATACAAAGAAGTTGTTAGTAGAACAAATCATTAGTTCTTATTCCATCCGTTTCGATTTAATTGTAGTCGTAGGAAAAAACATTCGTTTCAAAATAAGTGTTTTCGATGCAAAATTTATTAATAAGATTCTCCGCTTCATCTTTCTATTGATTGAAATATGGTTAGGTGTATACGACAATTAAATATTGGTGCTGTTCCATTTACTTTCAGGCTTGACAAGAAGAGGTTTTACGTGGTTGGAGCTGGACTCTTCACTGGCGTTACAGTAGCTCTCTACCCTGTCTCTGTTGTCAAAACACGCCTTCAAGTCGCTTCCAAAGACGTTGCTGAGAGAAGCGCTTTCTCTGTGGTCAAAGGGATTCTCAAGAACGACGGTGTTCCTGGTCTCTACCGAGGCTTCGGCACTGTTATCACAGGTGCAGTACCTGCGAGGATCATATTCCTAACTGCTCTGGAGACCACGAAGATCTCGGCTTTTAAGTTGGTTGCGCCTTTCGAGTTTAGTGAACCTACGCAAGCTGCTATTGCTAATGGCATGGCGGGGATGACCGCGTCTCTTTTCTCGCAGGCCGTGTTTGTTCCTATTGATGTTGTAAGTATTGGGACACCCCACAAGTACTGCTTTTGTGGTAAATGTTAAAGCTAATGTTTTTATGTTTTGCTGCAGGTTAGCCAGAAGTTGATGGTGCAAGGATACTCAGGTCATGCTACGTATACTGGTGGTATTGATGTTGCCACGAAAATCATCAAGTCGTATGGCGTGAGGGGGTTATACAGAGGGTTTGGTCTCTCTGTTATGACTTATTCTCCTTCGAGTGCGGCTTGGTGGGCCAGCTATGGATCAAGCCAGCGTGTTATCTGGAGGTTAGACACTAACTTTGTAGTATATTGATGATGGTTTTCATTTTAGTTTGACTGCAAGAAGTTGGTTTTCGATTTGCTACAAAAGCTACTTGTTTAACTGATCCAATATCTGCTACTGTTTGTGCAGACTCTTAGGCTATGGTAGTGACTCAGAGGCTACTGTTCCTCCTAGCCAGTCAAAAATAGTTCTTGTCCAGGCTTTGGGAGGAATCATCGCCGGTGCAACAGCCTCCTCAATCACAACGCCATTGGATACAATCAAAACGCGGCTACAGGTACCAACTATTCACATTCATAATCAAAAACATCTTTCATGTTGAACAAGCTCTGTGGGTTTCAATTAGAGAACTGCGGGTACATTACATATGTGGGAACTAGAATAATCAAACTGTAAATCTATATTCAGGTAATGGGACACCAAGAAAACAGACCTTCAGCGAAACAAGTGGTGAAGGATCTGATCGCACAAGATGGGTGGAAAGGATTCTATAGGGGTTTGGGTCCAAGATTCTTCAGCATGTCCGCTTGGGGAACGTCCATGATATTGACTTACGAATATCTAAGTAATATACCTTTCCTTTATACCCAAGTATATCATTCGAGATTCTTCTTTTGACAATGCTTACTGCTGCTTCTCTGACATATTCATTCTTGCTTGAATTTTTTTCCAGAGCGTCTGTGTGCAGTAGAAGATTAGAGAAAGCCTCACTACTGTTCGTTGGTTCTTCTCCTTAAGACTAACTCGAATAGTACGCATAAACCCGATTCAATTCTCGGTTATTTGGGAGCTTCCGTGTTCGACAATCGGACCATTCTTTCAGTCTGAGTTCCGTTATTGTAATCATTCTTTCAACTCTGCGTATTTGAGTTCTTTCTTACAGCAGAAGAAATTCTAGATCATGGTCTTCTGCTTTGAGTTAAGAAGCTTCACAACTTTGAATATAGCACTATAATAATAAAATCCCATTTGCGAACAGTTTCAACCAAATATTATAATAATCATTAACATAGTATGTGTGTGTGTGTGGCTGTGTTGTCATACCATCCAAAACTGAGTCTCGTTTTGCTTATAATTGCTTCTCGTTTACACCACCGTCGTCACAATCGTTATCATTATCAAGCACATTTTACCATAACCATTCTTTTGCTGCTACATCGTCCTGATTCATGAGTTATCAATTACTACATTCGTTCTGGAAAATAAGACGTTTAGAGCATTTCACATAGATTAAAAAACAATAAATACATTTTCTTTCTAAGCATTTGTGATTAATGTTTTCTTTATTTATACACCTAGAATGATCGGAATATTTGTTTTTCTTTTTTTTTAGTAGTTGCACTTAATTATTTTGCATATTTCTTCTTAACTGTTCACATTCTTTGAAAAATGAATGTAATTTACTAGAAACCATTGCACTTAATATGATTCGAACATGGAGACAAAATTAATTTCTTTGCAAAACAAAAGTTTTAGAGTGAAACCAAAACTAATTCTTTTGCAAAACAATTTTTTTGGAATTGAGCCAAAACTATTTCTTTGGTTTTCTATTTGTGCTTTTGAAACAACAAAAAAAGCTTAAAAATAAAAAGAAGTTACCAAAAATATTTTTATTTTTTTTTTTTGGTAAAAAAAAAAGGTGTTTTCACTTCTTTGCCGGGAACCCAAGCAATGTAAATAGTCCCTCCCAGCACGAATCGAACCCGGGTGGCGGAAGTTACAGCCGCAACCCCTTTACCAAAAATATTTGTCTTTACCAAAAAAACGTTTAAGTAAGTCATCCTCAATATCAAATGCAAATTAACTGAATTAATTTTTTATAGAAAATATCATTAATGATATTACACAAAATCTTTCTTGGTGGAACAAAGAAAAAATTCAAAATGTCATACTTTCCAGAACGGATGTAGTATCATTAATGTTGTTTTTTTAATAAAAATTAACTCATTTAATTTGCAATTGATATGTAGGATGACTTTCTAAAACAAAAGCAAATCAGAATAGAATCAAATATATAAGAATGCATAATTAATATTAAACTAAAAATTATACACGGCATCACCTACGTGCATGTACTCTCGTTTATAATTGTTACGTGAATTATGCAATAATCATAGACACGAGTCCACGACGTGCATCGACGAGCGGTCCACAACCACAACGTAAGGATTACGGTACACGTCGTTAGGATTACGCTTCAACTTTTATCAAAAAAATGTTTTTTAATTATATATGTTTAGAATGAATGAGAATATGTTTGACAAATTAAAAATTACGGGAAATTTATGATTCGAATCTAAATCAAACCAATAAAGAATTATTGATTATGTACCTTTTCGTTGACAATTTTGATTTATGTCCCTGTACTTGTTACACTACACTTGTACATTATGAATATATACGAACTTTAACTCAAATGGAAGTTAAAATGTTGAACAATTTAAGATGGCACGCCACCATATATATCGCCACACTCGCCCCACATGCAGTCATGCACTATTCCTTCGTTACATAGCAAAGTAAAGCAGAGCATTTATCAAGTTGTCAGTTTACATTTTCATTTTAATTGTTTTTAGTTGTGTACTTGTGTTATAAGACTGAAACCTTCTTTTGCAACCTAAATACAGTCATTACATTGAAGTCAACAAATTTTTTTTATTGTTCAGCTTCTTAGAGCTACGTTCATTTGATTAGCGCAAACGTTTGTAATTCTAAACAAAATACACTTACATACGAATTAATTTGGTAGCAAATGTAGTTCAACTTTTCAATGCATTATATTAAATGCTTCACGGCCCTTCACCGTTTTAATTTTCAACAATAAGTTTCTAAATATTAAAACCCAAATTAAACTGAAACAACAATTCAAATCTGAAATTAAATGACGGAAAAATTAAATGAAACCAAATTTTGTACTAGCCTTGATTAATTTTACAAGTTAATAATATACTGAAATTTAATTTCAGTTTAGAAAACTAAAAATTGTGATTTAACACTAAACTACAATGGATTAAACACACATACATACATTCACCCTTGAAATCTGATAATTAACCTTTTTTGTCAACTAGGAAATAAAATTTCTCAGATTCTCTTCTAATTGTTCTTGATATCATAACATATTAGCTTAATAATTATCTATAAATAATTTATGATAATACCAATATAGTTGACAAAAAAAAACTTAATCACCAAGATTATTACAAAACCGAACTTTAAGGTCATCAAAAGACGGAACAGGAACTTTACAACCCTATCGCTTTTATGACTGGGACACTACGAAACGAGTCTTAATCCAACACGTGTCGAATAGATCTGTATAAATCACAGACACCAGTTTCATTCAATCTATAGTTTCAAAATCTCAAAAAATAAAAACAAAACACATCTAAAATCCACCGACGCGATCCGATCTCATCTCTCTCCCCTTTGAACCATGGTTGACCCGGCGAACACCGTCGGACTCCCGGTGAACCCGACGCCGCTGCTGAAAGACGAGCTCGACATCGTCATTCCCACCATCCGAAACCTCGATTTCCTCGAGATGTGGAGGCCGTTTCTTCAGCCGTACCATCTGATCATCGTCCAGGACGGAGATCCAACGAAGAAGATTCACGTTC
Source organism: Brassica rapa (assembly GCF_000309985.2). NCBI lineage: Eukaryota > Viridiplantae > Streptophyta > Magnoliopsida > Brassicales > Brassicaceae > Brassica > Brassica rapa. The sequence goes on from NC_024796.2 coordinate 2,910,892, forward strand.
CCGAAGGCTACGACTACGAGCTCTACAACAGGAACGACATTAACCGAATCCTCGGACCTAAAGCCTCTTGCATCTCGTTTAAGGACTCTGCTTGTAGGTGCTTTGGGTACATGATGTCTAAGAAGAAGTATATCTTCACCATTGATGATGATTGCTTTGTAAGTTTTCGACTCTTTTTTGGTGTAGATCTTAAAGTAATTAATTTACTAATGTTGACGGATCTTAGGTTTAGTCGATGGCCCTTGTCTGATTAGTTAGGTTGATTGTGCAATTCATTGTTTTATTGCAATGTAGCTACTAGCCAGTTGGTTAATTGGGTTAACGAATTATTGATTTATTTTTATATATTTTATATTTATATTAGATATTTTAGTGTTTTTGTTTAATTGTTAAATCATTTTAATGAATTATAAAATTTAGATATACAAAAAGAAAGAAATTAGACCAGTTTTTGGATTTGATTTAAGATATCTAGATTAATTTATATTGTTTTAAACGGATTTAAATTGTTTTTAACCGATATAGAACGGTTTAAACCGATTTAATCGCATAAATTTGCGCCAAGCTGTCTAGACCAATATTTTTAGAACATTGTTAGTGTATCCCATTGATAAATCTTCATCTGTTTCCAATTGTATTACCAAACATGATCTCTGATGAGTTGACTACATTGCTGTCGATATGATCTCTGTGTCTGAAACTTTTTACTTTCTCACACTGTTTTTTTTTTGTCTTTTTTTTTGAGGTCTTGTGGAGAATTAATGGCTAGAGATGTAGTTGTTTGCCACTTGTCTCGTTCATGCATTTTCATTGATGTGTGTGTATTGTATTATAGGTTGCTAAGGACCCATCAGGGAAAGCAGTGAACGCACTTGAGCAACACATCAAGAACCTTCTCTGTCCATCGACTCCTTTGTTCTTCAACACCTTGTACGATCCTTACCGCGAAGGAGCTGACTTCGTCCGTGGATACCCTTTCAGTCTACGTGAAGGTGTAACCACTGCTGTTTCCCATGGTCTCTGGCTCAACATCCCTGACTACGATGCTCCCACCCAACTCGTCAAGCCTAAGGAGAGGAACACTAGGTATGTGGATGCTGTCATGACCATCCCAAAGGGAACACTCTTCCCAATGTGCGGTATGAACTTGGCTTTCGACCGTGACTTGATTGGACCAGCTATGTACTTTGGTCTCATGGGTGATGGTCAGCCTATTGGTCGCTACGACGATATGTGGGCTGGTTGGTGCATCAAGGTAACTAACTCACTACTAGAACTCAAACCATCTTAATGAATGTTAATGAAGCACATGATCTTTTTGTAATAGGTGATCTGTGACCACTTGGGCTTGGGAGTGAAGACCGGTTTGCCATACATTTACCACAGCAAAGCGAGCAACCCGTTTGTGAACCTGAAGAAGGAATACAAGGGAATCTTCTGGCAGGAGGAGATTATTCCTTTCTTCCAGAACGCAAAGCTATCTAAGGAAGCAACCACTGTTCAGCAGTGCTACATTGAGCTCTCAAAGATGGTCAAGGAGAAGCTGAGTTCCTTAGACCCGTACTTTGACAAGCTTGCAGATGCCATGGTGACATGGATTGAAGCTTGGGATGAGCTTAACCCAACAGCTGCTGCTGCAGCTAATGGCAAAGCTTGAGCAAACTAAAGAAACCGCCACAGTTTTGGTTACTTATTTCTTTAGCTCAAGTTATCTTTTACGTTTCAGTTTCGGATTTAAGAACTCACTTATGAGTAGTTGACACTTATCATTATCATTGCCTTCTCATGTCCACTAAGTTTATTTATAAACCAGTGGTGGATTTTATGTTTTCTTTGTTTCATTAATAAAAGGCTTTTCCCATTACAGATAGTCTCCTATTTATTTAACCAGAGAAATTTTATAATTGAGATATGTTTATTTCTAATGTGTTCCTCTTTTTTTATAGAAATTTTCTTATTAAGCATTTTTTTAATATATCCAAATTTTATTTAAAACTAACATTTTTTGTTCATGAAATTTGAAAATTAGTTTATTAATTTTAGTTTTTGCGATATTTTCACAAAGTTATGATATTATTTAAATTAGATATTTTAGATTATCATGTAATTAAAAATGTGTCTATATGTATTAAAGTTGTATTTCTCTAAATATATATTTATTTAATATAATTTTAAAAAGTAAAAGAATTGAGGAACGATTTTGAAGATATATTTTATCATAATTATAAAATGCAACTGAAATATAAAATATATATTTTTAGAAACAAATGTTTTTTATATAACAATACCGTGGGCATGTTTAGGGTTTCTTTCAAAACGTTTGCCTCCCTATTTATAGTTTTACCACTCCTTGGGAAAGAGCAAAGAGAGTAGACAGACATTTAGGGTTTGGAGACAGTCATGATGGTCACATGCAGCAAAAAGAAGAAATTGAAGAAGTGTAGAAAGAGTAACTCTGATGAAATCCCTCAACACGGAGATTATCAGGAGATTGCCTGCGAAATCGGTAGCTAGGTTTCTTCTAGTATCCAAGTCATGGGCAAATCTCATCACCAATAGAGATTTCATCAAATCATTCGAGACCAGGTCTTGTTCGTCTCAGCCTCGTCTCCTAGTCTGTTTCATTGGTCGAACGAAACCATGCAAACGCCAATATTGCTACTTCTTCTCGTCGTCTTCGTCATCAACGACTTTTCTGTCACGTGTTAAATGTCCCCGTGAAGATCCTGAATGCTTTCCCTGCCTTCCTCATTATGCTAACGGCTTGATAAGGCTTGGATATGGCGAAAAGAAACTCATATGTAACCCTAGCACCGGTAAGTCCATAGATTTACCAAAGGTCAAAAACATCATGAGCGTCTCCAAAAGTTTGTTCGGGTATGATCCAGTTAATGATGAGTACAAAATATTATGCATGACGAAAAAATCGCCTGACGGTATTATAAACCCCATTCACGATATGAATATCAAGTACTCACATTGGGAGCTGATGAACAGTCTTCATGGAGAACAATAGAATGTAGCATTCCACACCGTTATTGCTGTAACGCTTATGTGTGCATAGATGGTGTTGTTTACTTTGTTGCTAAAACAGGCGCTGAGTACTTGTGCTTGATGAAATTCGATTTGAGGTATGAAAAGTGGGATCTTCTTACTAGGTTATCCTCAGACATGTCACGTCTAGGTGAAGATTGCACTCTGATAAACTATGAGGGGAAAGTAGCCATAACCACTACTAATACCACCGGAGATACCTTTAATGTGTGGGTTATAGATCAGGCTGCCCGAGAACCTGGATGGTTGAAGAAAAGTTTTAGTATTGAATCTTGGAAATTTTTATCTAAGTTAAGCATATATGGCTCTACTCACACGGGTGAGTTTATTTTGGCACCAAGGTACTATTCGCATGACTTTAGTGGTATACTTTACAATCCCAACACAAATGGTTTGAGGAAAATTAAGGTTGACGTAAAGGGAAGCGATGAGTTCAAGCATGGTCGGCGTATGAGAACAATGGTTTTTTGGGAGTACTTTCAGAGTATTAGGCTGTTGTAGGAGAGACAGTTTTCATAGTTTGCGTTTATTAGACTTTTTCTGAATATGTTATACTCTTTTTTTAATTCCATAAACTAGTTTGATTCGTCTGCCTGCTAGTCTCCTAAATCTCGAGTTTTTATATATAGTTTTATATAAACATACAATATATATTCTATGAACATTATTCGATACTTTATACTGTTTAGTGCTTTTCTTAAATAATTTATGTTTATTTAAATAAACTGTAGTAATATGTTTTTAACATTAACTGTAGCAATATGTTATAGTAGTAAAAAAACATTTTGTAGTAATTTGTAATACTGCTTCAATGAAAATAGAACTTGAGAAGTACATGAGCCAATAAAACAACAACCACAGTTCATATGTTAACGGTTTCATAAGCATCGATCATGGTCAAAATTAAGATTTCATAAGTAATCCCACTACTGGTCGAGAAAAGTTTGGTCGGATATGATTCAGTTAATGATCAGTATAAATATTATACATTACGAAATTCTATTTGAGGTGTGAAACTTTTTTTTCTTTGTCACGGCGAGGTATGACATTAAGACATACCAAGTGGACCAGTTGGCTCATTAATAAACTACGAGGGTAGAGTAGCCGTATCCTTTCAACTTTAACACACACTACATTTAAAGTGTGATGGATCATGGGTGGTTGAAGAAGTTTTGGTATTGAACATTGTAAGAGTTACCATCATTTGCTGATGGCTGAGAAAAAAAAAGTTTCAAAAAAAAAAAACATTGTAAGAGTTCACTTTAGCACCATCTTATAGACATATAAGAGGTTATACTCAAGCGGGTGAGTTATTTTGGCACCAAGGTTTTGTTCTCCTGGCTATACTCTTGTCCTTTTTTAACAATCCCAACAACACGAATGGTTTTAGAACCATTAAAGTTGAACTAAGCAAAGACAATGAGTTCAAGCGTTGGTGTTTAAGGAGAGTATTTGTTTTTCCGGATTATGTAGTGTTAGCTAGGTTGAACAAAATGTTTGCGTTGATTAAAATTTACTCGAAATAATATATCTTTTATCTTGGCTGCTTTGTCTCCTATCTAGACTATTAAAATTTTCATCTTTTAAACTTCATCTGTCTATGAAATATTATTTGAAAAGATAAATATATGTTACGTTTTGTGATGACTAGAAAATAAACACCAACATATAAAGTAGTAGCATAAAACTCTCGTGGTAATAATGTCTGGAATACACTCAAAGTCTCTATAACACCAAACTATTCACAAACAAAAACATTTTTGCTTCTTAATAAAACTTCCGAAAAACATACAAATACAATTAAAAAAACCTTACATGTTTGCTATCGTTGTGACAAAAGGCACCAATCTTCTGTAATCTCTTCTTCCCAGAGCACAGCTATCAAGAACTCGTCCCAATATCAGCCTTGTGTTCTGCAAAGCCACATCTCTCGGAGGTATCCCTGATTCTCCTGCAGCCGCTCCGAGAGGAAAAGCTTGCGACATTGTTGCCGCCATCATTGTGTACTGGAGAGGTCCGCTTCGAGCTTTGAATGAAGTCTGAGGTACAAGCGTTTTCTCATGATCAGCCCCGTTCTCAAAGTAACCGGAATCCTGAGGATGGCTACCGCCTTGCACCGGGCTACAGCTTTGAAGAAGAGCTTCGAGAACGCTTAACGCTTCCCAGCACAGAGTGCTTTCAACTAGCTGCGAGACGATGGTGTACATGTGGGGACTCTGTGAAGCATCCATGGGAGTGTGTTGGAGCAAAGCCTTGAGCATAAGTAGGATGACTCGTTGGTAGTCCACTGGTCCTTTCTTTAGCAGTCTCAACAAGTGGCCGAAAGCTAAAGCTGAGTGTTTAGGGAACCATTTGTTGCACAGCAGAGGAGAGACGCACGCGAGGAGATTATCAACTCGTTTAATCTCGCCTCGAGAATAAGCAACAAAAACTGTAGCCAGTTCATCTAGTGACTTCGCCCGGCACCAGGTAGCGATGTTAGCCGCTACGGAACATGCCTTTTGGTACTGCTGCTGGAGCGGTAACGCTGAAGCCATGACTTGGTCTTGGCTAAGCTGCAAGCAAAGCCAAGGGAGTAGACCTGTGATGTGCATTAAGAGTCTCGTCTCGGTGTCGCCGAATATAGAATCACATGAAGGCACTGTGATCCTTGATAGGACCTCGATGGAGAACTCGTGGCTAACAGTAGACATCAGTCCTTTAAGGACGAGAGGTTGCACGCCTTCGAACTTGGGCAGAGTTCCACTTGACGGTGGCATCTCGTACCCTCTAGACTCTGTTCTTTGGAAGTCTCCCAAGTCATTAGTGTTGAACTCGTCCCGGGGCATACTCGACAAGAGAACGTTCTCAGTTGTTTTGTCACGGAACGATAGACGGTCGATAATACGTGAGAAGAGCTCGAGGACCTGGCAGTAGACATGGATGAAGTCTGTGTGCATCATGGCTACACAGCCCCAGAAGAGTTGTGGGTAGAGTATGACTTTCTCTGGCTCCATGTTCTCTACCATGACCTGTAGCGTCAGGAGGATTTCCATTATAAAACCCAAAACTGGAGGAATGGGATTGCTAAGACATCGGTGAAGACAGCGTAGAAGTGCGACACATGCATCACTTGTCACGCTTGGACGTAGCGCACGGTATATTTGGTGTGACCGACACGCTAGATGTCTTGAAGTGCATTCCATAGCCCATTTGAGAGCTTCGGTTCCCCAAGTTTCCCGAAGATCTCCTTGAAAGAATATAGCATCGACCATGCTTTGAACAAGCGCAGATAAAAGAGCAGCACTAGGAAGATCTGTTCTCACTACCGTTGGATCTTCATTCTCCCACATCATGCTCCCTCGTTTTGATTGCACATACTTGATTAAACTCACGACCTGTTGTTTGTTCTCTCCATCGCTGTTTTCCACCTCGTATAGCTCCAAGTGGCGACCCGCAAGCGAGTACAGTAAATTCACAAGCAAATGTTGGCAATGCTCTAGCACAATGTCTTCAGAACTATCCATCGAAACAAAAGTGACATGGAAAAGCAACGGCAAATGTTCCCTGAAGTCTTCATCATTCTCATATGCGATCTCTGCAAGTAGAATCAGAGCTATATCGGCATGTGTGAGTGAGTGCTGTTGATGTCCCTGCAAGGCTGATTGGAGTTCCTTTGCATTGACACCGTGCATTGCCATCCCAGAATGCAACAAATCTTCCCCAGAATTTGGTGTATCAATGAGATAATCTCCACTATCACGTGACATATGGCGACTCCTCACAGTTCCTGTTGAACTCCTAACTCCCATTAACGGTCCTGATGAATTCACCAGTGACGGTAGGAGCTGACCAGAACGACCAGTAGCTACGGGAACAATGTTCAACTCAGGAGGCATTGGACTTAAAGGTCCAGAAGCACTTCTCCCACCCACGCCTCCTGTTCTCCAGCTTAGGCTTCCACTTGTATTCCTAAGGGGACCATCAAGGGATCCTCGGACAAGAAGTGGTGACATGTGTGGCTGATTGTCTGCAACTGAAGCAACTTGAGGTGCTGTGGCAGGTCCCTGAGAGAACTCGAGCACAAAATTTCCACTGGAATCACCCCGGTTTACACCATAACCAATGGGTTCTATACTGTCTTCCAGCATCCGTTGTGAAAGTTGGTAAACCAGGTGATCAATAGTACGCTGAGGACATATACGCGCGAGGTACAAACTTACACGTTTAGCAACTGAGAAATATGTAGCAAACGCACCAGTTATTTCGGCAGATGCATTTGAATCACAGTCCTCAATGCCCTTTGTGATCAAAAAATCCAATACAGGGCTAATGTTTCTGGGCTTACTAGCAATAGTACTCCAAAGTTTTTCGATTTCATCAGGGAACTGATCCCCATGTCGCCATGTGACATAGTACAGACTTTTTAGTAATCTTTCACTCCAACCCGAATCCTTGAGTTTCCAGAAATTAAGATTCTCAATCCATGGAGCCATGCATGTCAAGACCTGATGCTGAGCAATTATATCAACAGCATCAAGCTGACGCTGCATAATTTCTTCACAAAGGAGCTGGCTTAACTCGGGATGATCCTTGGCGAGCTTGCAGGAGAGCTTGTACTGGAACTGTTGATAAGAATCCGGAAGATTACCTACAACCGCTGCTCTATAGCCTCCTGAACCTTCTATACCGTCTTCAGCCCACTCACGCATTGAAAGTGTCTCAAGCATTTGAAGAGCATCATCACGAATTTGTCTAGATGGATCGACTACCTTGTACAGAATTAGACTCAAGAGCCTCTGGATTTCACATTTTGGTATTTCTTGTCGCATGTAGACCTCAGCCAACACACTGAAGTACCCATCAGCTATAGCCGCATCAGAGTAGTAACACTAGAAAAAGTACAGCTGTATTAGTTCATCTAGTTTTAAAAGAGTCCAATCAAACCATCGTTGCATGATATATCAGACATTTTATCTAGTACTTACCACACAAAAATTAATGAACACAGCTTCCATACATTCAGTTAGAGAGAACTTTACCTGATCAATGCAGGCAGGGAAGAGATCCAAGTTTGTTAGTAGAAGATTCTTCAAAGCCAATTTGGCCAAAGCGACACGTTGATGACCACCTATATGCCTATCACGGCCTGTAGTCCCTCGTCCACCTTCTCCTGCGTATTTGGAGTACGATGGAGTTCTCGGATCAGCAGGCGAGTAACCAAAAGGGACCCTGGGAGCAGGCTCGATGAACAAACTATTTATCCAAGATATCACACGGCCACTCATTTTCCTTGCATTGTCATCAAAACAAGGTCCATACAGAAGGGAAGCCATTGCGTTCAACGAGGCCCACTGGATGGCTTCAATTTGCTCATTCAGTTCCTTGTCAAAAGAAATCTTGTCTATCGAATCTTTCGACCGGTTATGCTGCGAGGTCTTATAGCGCTCAACTTCCCGGCGATAATCACTAACAACATCCTGTCCCCACGTACTTCCTGTATCATCAGACCAAGAAAGGAGCAGATCGAATAGACGTTTCCTACTTCTAACATCAAATTTCTCTGATTTTGAATCAACAAATTCAGGGGCAAGGAATCTTAGAACAGACGCAAGTGCATAGCGCAGAGGCTGCATTTCCTGAAAGCTTTCAGGAGGTGCCGACAATATGTGTCTTGTTGAATCGTCAATGAACCTCAGATAATGGAGGCGGAAAACTGGTTTACGAGCAAGCATTCCAGGCCAGACATTCTCAGACACTGTTCGATATATATTAGCAACATGAACACGGAGGTCCTCTCTTCGACCTCCTTTTTGGATCTGCATTCATTTCACAAGCATACATTTTTTAACACCTGTAGCAGCCCTTACTGAGACAATACTGAATACTTCCGTTCCCTCAACTCTAATTCAAGATGAAGGGATTACCACAAGCAACTAAACCAACCTAAGGAAATCATTTTGCTTAGCTAGTTTTAGTTCATTCAGCCAAATTACAAACTTCCAATACCCATACCTTCCACTTTGGCTTCGTCTCCGTCTCTAATGAAATGTCGTCCATGAAAGATGCTAGCTCGCTAAACATGATTTCACATGCTTCCAGATGCGAGCGCCCGAGGGCCATAGTTGCAGCATGCTACATGAGAGCAAATATAAAGAAAACATTGTTGAAAATTTTACCTAGGAGAAAAGATTCAACGAAAACCACAGAGAGCGAACAAGACAAGTAAGTTTTAAATAGTGACAAAACAACCCATTTCAAATTTTAAACGCAAGGACAAAAAACACTTACGTTGTGAGTCTCTGACCCAAATCTTAGATAAGGGAAAATAAGGTGGTACATCTCTCTGGTTGACGCAATGCTACCCGCATCTTTTCCATCAGGTGGACACGAACACACAAACATAGCATACAGAAGCCATTGATCCAGTTTGTTATCAGTATCTTGTGACTGACTAGCCTTTCCGCCTAACTCAATCGGTGTAATATAGGCGAGGCGGTGCATAATTTCAGACCTAAGATGAGAAGGGAACCTTAGTTTTCGTCATGTCTATTGATAATAGCAAAAGAGGTATGTCAATAAAATGAAACAAACAGGTTTTATGCGAAAAGCAATAGTGCTTTGCATAAATACTGTCACTAATGTTTTCCTTTCATAGGAGAAAACTCTTAAAATTCCCACACCAAAGTAAAATTTTATCTGCATGTTAAACTAGGACATATCATTGTTTTTTGAGGCCTGTTTTCACGAAGCTTACTCTAGCACTTATAGACTTTACCTGTTTTGAATGATTTAGGTGACAGTTGACGGTCAGAGAAGGTATCAAAAAAACTCCATACAGGAGACAAGAAAACACACTACGGATGATGTAGTTCAAAAAGAGACTAGTAGAAACACACAGAAGATAATTCAGCTAAGAAATATACTTACTTGGCTTCTTGAACAGAGCGTGGGCAGAGCTCAGCAGCATATTTAACAAGCTCGCTGAGACACCGACCCCATCTGTTCTTATCAGGGCTCTCAAATATTATGGATTGAAGAGTCACATCGGGAGGAATCGCATCGGAATCTCGCCTCAAATCAAATGGACGGGCAGAATCCCAGTAGCAGCTTTGAACTATATCATCCTATTATATGAAAAAAGAGAGGATACAATCTCAAATTTCCATAGAGCCATAACATAATATACCATAGCCCGCCTAAAGACTAAAAATGTAAAGCCTCTTAAAGAGTGAGATATACACAGAAGATACTTACCCCATGTTCTTCCAAAACATCGATCATGTATATGGGTTCAGCTTCAAATTTCATAACATGGTCTGGGTGCTCTTGAATCATGAGATCTCGAATATCATTTCTCAATGCACGTACACATCGCAACAATTCTAGGGCAGTATGCCGAATCTGGCTATCGACTGAGCTAAGAAAATGTAGGCCAACAGCATCAATATCAGCGGCACGAAACTCAATTGCATCTGCTGCTTGATGAAAAGATAATTTCTTGAACCTATCATTTCCCTTGTCCGTTTTCTTTTCCTCTTCAGCCTCAGAATCTTGCCTGTCGTCTACTAAACAAGCCCTCCAGAAACGCATGAGTTCCAACAAGCGTCCTAGTGATGTTTGAATGAGGAGTGGGAACTCATCAGGAAGCTTTAAGATGAAGTTCGCCATCCCTCTCATAACTGCAAAACGGCGGTGAGGAAGGTATCTAACAATCCGGTTCAGGACTTGCACTGCTTCCTCTCGAACTCCAGGATCAATACTTATACCATGCTGAGGTATTATTTCCGTGATCTTATCACTCCGTCCAACTTCCTCTATCAGATAAGGTATGCATTTCAGCACAGATCGGAAGAGAGATCCTTGAGACTTTTCTTTATTAATAGCATCTGCATATGTTTTGAAGGTTAGCAATAAATGTTTTCAGGAGGAAGTATTAGCCAGAGAATCCCAGCTAGAAATGAGAAAAAGCAAACACACAAGATTTGCAGTAAGCTTTTTGCTAAAAGTTTACCTATTGTAGTCCTAGATGATGTTAGAAGAGCTTGACTATAGGTCCTGTGGCAGGATCTCAAAATTGACTCAATTGCTGCTTTCACCTTTGGTATGTAATGGCCAATTCCGTGGCCTGTTAAGGAACATTAAGACAAGTTACGTGTACGAAAATACGAGTTTATTGAGACCAACTAACGACCTAATTCAGGTTAACAGGTTACCGTTGAATATTTCCAAGCCAACATACTGGCTTGAAGGTGACATAACGAGGGCAAGCAAAGCACGAATACCAATTATCTTTGCTTCACTTGGACTATCTTGCTTTAACAGTTCTAGCAACATGTGATTCATGGCGAAGTCAAGGTTATGATCAGCTATGGTCACACAAAACTCCACGAGTTTATCTTGTTGGACATCCTGAGTGAGCATTCCTTTTCTCAGAACTGTTAACAGTTGTGATGTCACGCTATCCAAGTAATCCCATATACGATTTGGTGGCTGGGTAGCAGCATAGACACTCAAATAGAACCTCAACACCCGGTGAAGACAATCAAGTGCCATATAACGATGGTTCTTATCCTGCAAAATGTGAAGTATGTAGTATAATGAGTGAAACCAAGACATAGATACTACCAAGAACAGGCTTGGTAGTAATTACAACTGCATCAGGGTGTGTGGACATGAAAATTGCTCTCGTGCATTCTTACTTAATTTAAATTCTGAGTGCAGGCAAACTTACTCTCAGAAGCTTGTACAATTGTTCCATGTGAGAGCTTAAATTATGATGAAATATAAGAGGGTCTCCGAGACAGAGAAGAAGAGTCACAAGCGGATAGCCAACCTATTTGCCAATTGTACGTATTAAGGACTGCATTCACAAGGAAAACATGATAAACTGATATAAAATCAAATACGTACACCAAGATGCTTGCTCTGTTTCTCCATCCAATGAATTAGCTGCACTCTGATGCGTCCAACAGCCTCATACCAAAGTGTCAGCGCAGGCTCTGCAACTGAAGGAGGCCACTGGCTTTTGCCACCATCGGAAAGTGGCGCCAGGATGTTAGAAAGCATATTGCAAAGCGCATGATGAAGCTCACTTTTACGCTTGTGGGGAGCACGGTTAAGAGGGTTTGCTTTAGCTACAAAGGAGGCAGACGCATTTAGCCCACCCTCACTCTTAACCTGGAAATAAACATAATGTCACGTTCGCTTCCTGAACCTGCATTTCCTAGAAAACAGAAACATACCCCAAGCTTTAGGTATCGCATCCCATTAATGATGCTGAGAGTTTCACTTCTTGCAACACTTGTGTCAATCCGGCGGGTATTGAGTTCCATGAAAAACCGTTCAGTGACAGAGCTGAATCTGTTAGTGAAAAATCACATTAATAAAGGATTAGAATGGTCGAGGTTCCAACTTTTTTTCATTTATACTTTAGCATGCTTGGAGGACCGTTAACAACTAACATTACAAAATGAAATACCTAATACGGGATAGTGCACCCAAGAGCTGAGCAACCAAGTCAAGAAGAAGACCCCTCAAATCGACCAGCGATGGGTACTCTACTTGGCTAACAACCCTGCAACAGAGGAGCACCCAGAACTTAACCAAATTAGCTTTTCTTGTGTCAATCATATAAATTTTAGCAGGTCGAGATTCTGAAACCACTACCTGTCAGCGTTAATTAGCCAATCAAAAACAAAATTCTCAAGTCCAGACCATAGCTTCTCTGCCATTCACGCAAAAAAAAAAATTCGTTTAGCAACACGCATTACACACATTTTGTTAGAAATAAACAGAAAAGGAGAAACTAACAAACCGGTGAGCCCTTCCTGCGGGCAACACTCCACAAAGCGAATACAAGCTGAGCAGAAGATGCACTCAACAGCCAGCTGATTCAAGTAACGTAACAAACCATATATCAGAAGAAAAAAAATGAAAACCGAATTTGATAAACTGAATAATCAAAAACCAATGGATAATAGCGTTCTTAAAGAGAAGTAAGAGTACTAAGAAACAGAGAGTTACGAAAACTCGAGAAATTTTTGTCTTGTGAAAGGTCAAAAGAGAATACCTTTCTTTGGAAAGTCGATGCATTATTTGCACCTTTAGGTGATTCACTGCAAGGCAGATAAAAATCCACAAAAAAAAAAAAATAGAAACATTAATAATAGTCCAGAGATCAACGATTCAAGCTAAAAATAATGCAAGAAGAAGATCAAAATGGAACATTGGAATGTATTAGAGATAATCCCACATTGAATTTGGGACATTAACTAATATATAAAGGATTAGGTCAATCCACTAATTACTAATTGGTTTTAAGTTGGAATCCCAAGAAACTTATCATGGCCAGATTCCGAATAAGTAATCCCACATCAGGAATTCAATGTGACATTAACTAATATATAAAGAGTTATGGACAATCCACTAATTGCCAATTGATTTTAAGTTGGAAGCGCATAATTAAACATGAATCTAGCAGAATGAGATGTACACACACCTTTCCCTCCATTTGAGAAGAGCTTCTAAAAGAGGGACAGGAGTGTGACGCGCAATCATAGCCAATGAATCGAGGACCTGCTCATAAGCAGGATCTGACGGGCGAAGGTACTGTCCATCCTGCAAACATATCACCACCAACCAATAAGATATGGAAGGAAGCTTATTGAGAAAGGGAGGAAACGAACCTGAGCTTGAGCTGTCTCGATTCGGCGTCTAGCGAGAGGGAGGAACCGCTGAAGCAGCGCTTCTACTATCAATTTCGCCGCACTCCCGGACTTCATCACTTTTCAACAATGAGTAGATCTGAATCAAATTGAATCTCTCAGTATCACAAAGAAGAGGAGCACAAATCAAGAAACCATTCTAGGGGGACTTGTTAGTTCGATCCAGCGCGCAAAAGAATCGCTTAGCTGATCGATGAGCTGCTTCGTTCCTTTCTTCTTTTTTTGGAAAAATCATTTATTTCTAACGACAACAACAACACCTGGGATCAAATAAAACAAGTTCTTTAAATTAGGAAATATTTAATCAGTCTTTCGATCTTTAATTTGTCTTATAACTATCAGACTTAATTTACCAATTATGAAAACTCCTGATTATTATCGGATGTGGGATTCTATTTAATATTTTTTTATTGTTTGTAATAACATAATTAAAAAATAATAATAATATTTAAAAAATGTTAGACAGTAATTGAACATGAAAATTTTTCTAAGATATTTTTTTTTTAAGTTTTGCACAAAAATAGTTTTCAATGAGAAAATGACCAAATGTTTTTTTATTAAAGAGTAAAAATATATTTATATCATAGATTACTAATCTAAATTTATGTTTAGAGTTAAAGGATAAAGTTTTGAGAATATAGTTTTAAATTTAAAAAAAAAATAAAAAATACTATTTTATTATTTTTTATATTAAAATTATTTTTGTGACAAAACTTTAAAAAGGTTATTCGAGAGAATTGATCATTAAACATTTTGTGATGTAGAAAGAAAAATAAAACATTTTATACAAAATTACTGGTTATTCGAGTATCTGAACTGATTCTTTGACTGAACCTATTTTTCAAAAGATTATTCAAAAAATCCATCTATTTTTATTTTTCATCCAAACTAAACCAATTTTTAGAACACTGATATTAAATATACTTTGTATCTTCTATATCCTGAAAAATTAACTTCCAAATCTGTTTCTCAGTTAATCCATCTCTTATACAAACCCACCCCCATACAAGTGTACCGTAGGAGTACCGACCGGTTTACAACACAGCATCAAATAGAACCTAACCAAGTTACGGTACCCTCAGAAGCTACTACTCTTTATATCTTATGAGTAAAAGCTTCGTCGGCACATTGTGGAAACAAAAGTAACAAACCTTTTTTCTGTTATCTATCTTTCTCTGCGTCTCTGTAAACAAACGCATGAGCTTTTCTCCAGATCTGGTCCTCGCAAGAAGTTTGTCTCCTTTTTACACACAAAGCTCAAGCCTTGGGATGATACTTTGTTCTCTCTCTATCTTGTTTCTTGGAAGATCTCTCAGAGGATCTAGTGAAGCCATTGACTTCTTTATCAGTTGAAAAAATAAGTCGACTCTAACACCACTTTTAAATCCAAATCTCCTCTCTCAGGCAGAGGAGGAAACTCTAAATGAGGAAATGATTTCTCAAAGCTCTCCAGCAACTGTTGATAAAAACAAAACAAAAAACAGCTATGTCATGATCAGACTTCCCCAGGTGAAGATGGAGACGGATGGTGAAGCTTACATTCTCTAGTATCGGTTGTGAATACAGCTCAACAAACTTTTCCCGTAATATCTTGTTTAACTTATCAACGTCGCACGCATGTGTCCAAAACGAGTCATGAACTCCTGTTAGAATAGTTTTTTTTATACAAGTAATGTATTAGTTGACACAAGATCAACGTTTCGAGAGAAAGATCAGGATCCAAAATGATTTTACCTGCAAAACACACGCCTACTCTTTTGCAGGCAACTGCAGTCATCATCATATGAGACCCGTCGAGGGAGTGGATAAAATTTGGAGGAAAAGCTGTCCTTTGTCGCCTGACAATGACCTGCAGAAAAAAAACAATACCCACAAAACTCTCTCTGAGAATAAGCCAGCACCAGACCCTGTTTCTGTACAGTATCTTTTGTTCATAAGCAAAAACCAAGGTAAAAGCTGAGGCCAGACCTTATCAGTTTCACGCTGAAGCGATAAGGTTTGAAGGGATGTCTTTACCTGCATTCATTTCGATTAAAGAGAAAGGCATCCATTACATTTATATTCAACAGACAAGAGCAATGGGATTCGCAAAATGTGGACTTACGAGTTTCGTTCCCATTTGGAGGTAAGGTTGCACAACAGGAAGACCCAATGGTGTTGTCCATCGAACTGTTTCGTTTTCTGACGCAATAATCTGCTTACAGAAAGATAATTAACCCTTGTTTTCATAAAGAAATCTTCAAAGTACAAAAGTAAATATGATAGACGCTGTGAAAAATGGATACACACCTTTGCACATTCACCAAACCAATGCATGATGGCTCGTGCAGCTTCAAACATTTCATCCATAGCAGCCAATGTTACCTACCCAAACATGATAAACCAAAATATTATCCCCTAATAGCATTTTTACTTTCGATAGGTTTCCAAAGTACATGTGAAGTTGAAAGTAGTTTAAACATTTTAAGCACACATTCTTTGAAGAGTAGATGAATCTAATTTCCAAATCAATATCAGCCGCGCTAATATACCTTTGCTGCATAGCAAGCCGCCCCAAAAATTTCTTTGTCATCACTAAATGCACTGCGCTCCTTCAACCTTCTCTTTATTTGATCCCTCGCACCAATGTAAGTGACACCATAGACTGATGTCATAACCGTCTGCTTTACAAGCTTCCGATCCACCTAACAACCATCAAGTAATAACAGCCGATCAAGTTATGTGACTGAGTAAACAATGCCCCCAAAAAAAAAACAAATATCAGGCTACTTGCTCACACGCCTAAACTATATCTATATCAAAACAATGAAAATTAAGAGATGGACCTGGTTGATTAATTTTCTTGCACGCAATGCATCTGGATAAATTTCAGGATCTTTGTCTGCATCTCGGCGCATGATATCAAGAACCCTGTAGCGCATACGCATACGAAATTTAGAGTGCACATTTTAAAATTAAGTCAGCTTTAAGCAGCAGATGCAGAGCTTACCTCGTAGCTATTTCTGAATAAACATCTGCCGGCTTCTCACCTGCAACTAGATTAACAGCTTCTGCTCCTATCTGATAATCATTTAAAGAAAAAAATTAGACAAAAAAAAAGATGACAGGCGGCCAGAGAAAATAAGAACTCCATAGAATATAAAATAACAAAGAGAATTACTGTGTCTCTCCCAAGCGCGGCATAATGCTGTAAGCCATTGCAGGAACCATCCTGGACAGAACCAAAGTGAAAGAAAAGAAATTCGTTTTCAGGCACACACATATTGTAAGAGACATTACAACAAGTCATTAGAAATTTTCAATACTGAAGGTACCTGATGTATAGGAATATGTGAGAGAACTGTCTCCGGGGATGGACTTCTGAGAGCTTCAGTGAGATTTATGCACACAGCCAAGCACTGAAACGGGTCTTCAGCTTGCAGCCACCATCTGTTTCCTTCAAGTGGTCTGTCTGCAGAATCAAATATGTCGTCCAAGTGACTTTCGGTGAAAGCTAGACGTCCCTCATATGATAACTTATCTACACCACCAGCATACAAGTTTGCTAAGTGTATCTTCAGCCATCGCAATCCTGGACTTCCCAGAGGCCTTCCCTCAGCAAACTCCAAAACACCCCGACACAGATCAGAGCCGAGATGATTTAAGTGTGGGGGCATGGGATATGCACGTCCCCGGAAGTCAACATTGTGGGGATAGTAAAAACCTTCCTCATCTTTCATTTTTCGTGCTACCTGTCACATTTTTAATATTTCAATACTTACCAACAGAAACTCTCAAAATGGCACGTTACTTCGATGCCAAGGGGAGGGGAAGAAAGCTCACAGAAAGCTTGAGTTCTATGTCACAGCGCAGAGAATGTCTCTCGCTGTTCTCCTTTTTAGCAGATTTCATTTCCCACTTCCATTTCTTGAGAATGCTCTCATCTTCAGTGTCCGGCTTTTCCGGTAAAGGAACCTGCAGTTTGAAATTCAGGAATAAATAATGCTCTCATCTTATAAGATCAATGTAGTAACTCACATCGCTGCGATCCACCAGATCAGCAGTACAGCCTCCACTGCTCCATATTCTATCTACAACCGTTAAGACTCGCTTATTTACTCTCCATCTAGTACTTCCAAGCGTATCCAGGGCCTAGAAAATATCCATAAGATATATAACAACTGTAACTGATTCCCCTTATTTAAAGCACGTGAAGAAACAGTATTGTCTGACCTCAAAGACTGGTTTTAGTTGTCCTTTGGGAGCACTCTTAATTGCCTCTCGCTGTTGTTTAGCTCCATGAGTTTTCATGATATAAGACGCTAAGAACAAGTAAGCACCTTTATCGTATCTGCAAAATAACACAAAATGAAAATACTTAAGAAAAACTTACTACAATAAAATTCTTCGAAGATCACTATGAAGATATGTTAAACTTTCTCCAAGCTGTGCAAATCGAAATTTTCCTTTTTAGCTTTAACGTTTCTATGTTACTGAAGAATTCATTTTGGAAATGAGTTCTGAAATGCCATGCAAATGCAAGTACTTCACTTAGGGTAAGCATACAGCAAAGAAAGCTCACTTACCCCGACCAATTGAGAGGGGGAACCAGCATTGGCATGTATGGCATCACTGCATATCTCCCCTAAAATAGAAATTAGATGTCTTAGTTATACATTAATCTTTAAATTCCACATATATTCTTCCTATTTACAGGTGGCACCCAAGTCAAACCCTCTTAGATATAACAGTTCTGAAAGATTTTCACAAATTTCTTTTTGTTGATTTTGGGTAAAACTTAATCTGACTAACAAATCAAACGAGAGTCGGTCACCTACAGTTTTCTCCAAGCCTTTGCGGACCAAAGGGTCACACTCGATTACACCATACTTTCTCCCAGATTTCCTGTTGTACAAGAAAGGCCAAAACATGAGCCTATGACAAGAAGTTACAAACTACTTGAAAACCATAGATCAAAAAGTTCCTCACATGCTTCCCTGCGCTACTGTCTTGAAGGTATGCTTAAATGCAGGTCGGACATCAGGCAGATCATTATCCTGCTGATTAGTTGGGGATTGTATATAAGCTGTTCTTACCAACAACTCTATAAGATGACTTCCAACCTGGGATATGAGTTCAAGAAAATATTAAAACTTAAGCAGCCAACAGAAGCTTTCTTTACTAAGCAGTATCGTAGCATACACAAACCTTAGCTCTAGCATCTGCAGACCATGGTTTTGTATAGTCATGTGACTGCAAGATCTTTCTAACTGCTGACAGCTTCTGTTTCTTTATCAAGTCATTGACCTTTTTCCTTAACTTATCTTGTTCTCTCATTGGATTTCCATTTTCAACTTCTCCGCTCTCCTCATTGTCATCCTCTTCTTTCTTCCTGGTCTTATCGAGGAATGTGCATATTCTTATCTATCCAATCAAGAAAAAATAGAACACTATTAGAAGACAAGACATACAAACATCATTTCGCAGATCAATCGTAAGGGAACCAGAGAGAGATCAACTTAACCAACCTCTTGTTCAATGGCATCACCTACAGAACAAGCAGCCTGAACAACCTTAACACAGCCATTATCACCACCGGTCATCAAATGCCCCATCAACTTATGCATTGTGATAACCGCCACCATATCAGCAGGCAACTGATCAATATAATGCGCATAAACCGCTTTACTCTTCCCTAATCTAAACAACTCCTGCTCCTTACTAATAACATCTCTTAACGGTTCAAACCAACCTAAAAACAAAGACTTCACATAAGGCAAATTAGGAGCAAGCTTCTGCTCACACATATCCGCCAGAAGCTCCCTATACTCATTAGCAGCTCTCTCCCATTCCTCCGTCTCGATCTTAACTTGCCTCCTCCACAGATTCCGGTACTTGCTCCGACCCATTCCAACGCTCTCTTGGTTCCTCATCCGCCACGAGCGGTGATCCTCTCTCTTCTTCTCTTTCTTCATCTCCTTCAAGAGCTCCTCAACCTCATCGGCAAGCGAAGGATCTTCCTCCACATCCGTTGACGAGACCTCCTCGGCTACACTCGTGTAGCCTCTAGCAAGAAACCCATTAAGGCAGCTACCGTTATTGGATAATCCAGACCCGACCCGATTAGAAAAACCCAATTCGTGACATTTTGGATCCGGGATGGATCCGAAGAGAGGAAACCGAAAGCTCGAACCTTTCACGATGGGTTCGTGTGAAAACGCGAGAAAGCCACGACCTTTGGAACCGAATCTAGCTTGTGACCTTGTAATGGCGTGTTTAGCGATGTTTCTCCACATAGGGAAGGATTCTGAAACTGGGTCACGACGATAAATCAAGGGTTTACGATGATTGAATACGTTTGTTTGATTTGCCGAGAACAGAGGGGTTTGGGCACTGGACATCAATCGAGCTTACACTGAGTAGAAATCGACGAAGCGGAGCATGAACGATACGGGATTGGAGAGATTCGATCGCGTGAGGAAGTTAACATGGATCGAAATGGGCAAATTGAGGAAGGAGAAGAAAAACAACTGGTGCGTAAAGAGTACACGACGAAGCCGCCTTAAACCCTTTGTTAAAAACCCTTGCTTTCTTACTTCAAAGGATCTCTGTGCTATTCGACCCGAGTAGAAGAATCATGCCCGACCCGGGGAATATCTTACAAAGGCCTTTAATAAGGCCCATACCATAGCCTCTTTACTAAGCAAGAAGGCTTGAGAAAATTTATGGAGGCCAATTAATTAAAATTAAGACAACCTTTTAGTGGAACTAGAATTTAGAGATTAGAGGTTGTTCAGGGTTTAGAGATTAGTTACTGGTTACTTAGGCTTAGAAGGTAGGGGTGGGCACTTTACCCGATATCCGAAGTGGCACCCGAACCCGATCCGAAAAAACCGAACCGAAATCCGAACCGAAGTAGCAAAATACCCGAACGGGTATTGAATAAGGAGAGATTGGATACCCGAACCCGAACGGATAATACCCGAACCCGAATGGATATCCGAAGATAACCGAACATATGTATAATTAACCTTATGTTTCTAGTTTATATCTCTCATTTTATATAAAATATTTATATTGATACTACACATAATTTAAGTTCATATGATATACATACAATTACGGAAAAAATGATTTGCTACTCACTTAAAATGCATGTCAAGTTTTTTATTTCAAAAATTAACAAAAGTTATATCCAAAATTAAAAAAAAATAACTAAATTAGTGTCTTTTTAGTTTTAAAATGTTATGCCCAAATCTATTAACCATTCAATCTATTAAAAATAAAAAATTAGTTAACTAAAAGTTATATTTTTAAATACAATAAACTTGAGAAATGAAAATTTTAATTTTTTTTTTCAAAATCTAAATATCCGAACCCGATCCGAAATAACCGAATCCGAACTAAAAATACCCGAACCCGACCTGAAGTACAGAAATACCCGAACGGGTTCTAGACCTCTATACCGAAATACCCGAAAATCCGAAATACCCGACCCGAGCCCGAACGGGTACCCGAACGCCCACCCCTATTAGAAGGTATTAGGTTTTTTTTTTGAATGAATGTTAAATTTATTCAAGACAAAAAAAAACACTTTTGTAGAATAAATGAGTCTTTGTTTACCGGAATTATAGAAAAGAAAAATTTGGAGGTAAATAAACTTATTTCTAGATGTAATAAGCAGCCACTGGATAAGAAAAATTTATGTATGCCACTTTGTGGCCTTGTTGGCTAACATTTTTAGAAATAAATGCTTACCTTATAACATTGGAATATAGATTATGATCTTGAAGATTTGGGCAATTGTTACATACAAATCTCATATTTAAAGTCTTCTAATTAACTAGAAACTAGAAAACCAAGGTAACCTGATAATGAGAGGAAATCCAGATTTGAGACACATTCCTCACAGCTTAACCAACTCATATAAACTGATAGGGTAAGAGTATTTGGCAGAGTTGCTGAAGGTTTCTCCAGCTATAATTTTGTTGGCAGTTTCTGTTGGATGAAATGCATCCCAAAAGACGTATTGATTCCTTTCCAAGCATGGTTGCTGCAAAGGAAGGCATGTTGAGGCTCCTCCATATCTCCCGCTACCGCAGCATGCTTTGTCTGGTATAACAAGGCCTGCCAAAAAAAATAACGAATACTAAGTTTTGATATTAAAACTAAGGGCAAACCCCTTGTTGAATAGATAGGTTGGTGTCATTTTACCATATCTAGAGGGATTCACAACCATATTATGGAAGAGATCGTAGATGTTTTGATAGATAAAGAAAGATCCTGGAAGAGTTGTGTTGAGAGTGTTTGGTAGATCTTTCAATCGGCTATTGAACAATGAAACCAAGTTATTGATCTTTGTCACACACTTGCTGGTGTTGTTGGTGCCGTTTACCATATATAACTGACTCGGTATGCAACCTAGTGGTCCTGTTCCACCTAACACCATTTTTCTTGCACCTAAGTTGTATAGTCTCTGAAAAAAATATATGTAGAAAAACACACTTTATGCTTTCTGAGTATGAGCTGAGATTATGGGAGAGTTTGATTTACTGTTATTTGAGCTGAGAGAGTCTTGATAAGGAGATTTGCATAGTCTTCTCCACTGTAGGTTTTGCTGCTCGAGTATCTATCCGGCATAAGGTAATTGTTGATGTAATCATTGCTTCCTATATTGATCCCAATAATGGATTTGGCAAGATACTTTCTCAGATCATCAGGGGTTTGAAAGAATGGCCGGAGCTTTAACTCAATTGTCATCTCAAACTGTGATATCTGTTCACTGAATGAAGTTCTTGCTCCCTGGAAAAGAAAAAAATAACAAAGATGAATATATCTGAAAACAATACTTAATTAGAAGGGTATAATATTCTTGATCCTCACAAAATGTTGACCAGTTTCTTCTAAGATCCCAGCTGCTGCAGATGCATAGTTAAGCCCTCTCAAGACGTTTTGCACAATTGATACAGGAGATAAAAATGGTGGCACCAATGGCAAACCGAGGTACATTGCTACATCACAACAAAAATGGTTTTTGAAAATGTAGAAGATTCGACTGGGCTTTGCTTGACTTTAACACGATCTCTCTCCTCGTTGGCTCTCTCTATCTCTCTTGATTCCACAGATACACTCTCGAATGTCTAGATCGCGACTCCTATCACTCGTGTGTTTGCGAAAGCTCAGAAGAAAGAGAAAGAAAGAAAGCGTAAGACACAAGCAAGTTTTAGAGTTCCCTGTCAATAGACTAGGTACATCTCCTTCAGGATCGGGACCTGGTAATCTACTATCTCTCTCAGTGTTTATGTGTTTACAGAAGATCAACTTTCTCTGCTAACAATGGAGATTCCCTTTTGTTGCAGAGTAAAAATCGACTCAAGGAAGAAGGAGAAGGTTGTTACAAAACAACCTTATCCGTTAGCCTATAACGAGTAAGCTTTCTCCTTCTGGGCCCAACTTCATATCACCGAGGCCCATCTGTTGATCACTTCTGCTTTACTGAATTAGGCTGCAGTTCGGGCTTGAGCCCATACAGTATTGTCGAGCTGGATTACTCACCACTTTCTCACAATCTCCACCTTGGTGAGTGACTCCACCGACGACTGCTGATCTAATTCCCTCGGAAACATCAGCTCTGTCTTTCATCTCCGACAAGCTGCTTCAATGACTTCCGATCTTCCCGATCCTGGTACTAGCTACGTTTTGTCCTCACTCCGAGCTAGACTTCTCTCTCCTCTAAAGATTCTGATTCCCTTCAGTTCTGTCTCTCTGACTTCCGAGACCTGTTTCGCCCTCCTCCGTCGTCTTCTCAGTTCCGAAGAACGACCGGCGACTTCCTTCTTATCAAGCTTCCAATACCTTCAGCCGAGTGAGACACCCGCTGAACTTCTCTACTGGTAAGGTTTTAGTCAACATATCTGCTGGATTGATTGACGTATGAATCTTTAGAACCTCTGCTACTCCATCTGCTATTATCTCCCGTATAAAGTTATACTTTACCGCCATGTGCTTTGACCTCTCTCTGTAGATAAAGTTCTTTGATAGATAGATCGCACTCTGAGAATCACAGTGTACCTCAATCTTTCCTGTGCTCAGCTTTAACTCTTCGCAGATGCCTTTTAACCATATACCTTCTCTGATTGCTTCAGATAAGGACATGTACTCAGCTTCAGTAGTTGACAACGCAATGATCTTGAGCAAAGATGATCTCCAGCTTACCGTATTTCCTCCTACGGTGAAGACGTAACCTGCAATTGACCTCCTCTTGTCCAAGTCCGCTGCGTAATCCGAGTCGCAGTATCCTCTGACTTCAAACTTCTCCTCCTTTGTGAAAGTTAAGTTCAAGTCTAATGCCCCTTTTATATATCGCATTATCCACTTGACTGCTAACCAGTGATCCTTTCCAGGTTTGCTCATAAACCGACACACCATTCCGACTGCGTAAGCGAGGTCTGGTCTAGAACCAACCATAGCGTACATTAGACTCCCTACTGCGCTGGTGTAAGGTATGTCCTCCATCCCTCTAGTCTGCTCTGCTTCGTTGTCTCTTGTTAGGGATTTTAGTTTGAACTGTGACCCGAGTGGTGTACTCACCGCTCTACATTCTTCCATCTCAAACGTCTTCAATACTTTCCTCAAGTAGTCATTCTGTGATAGAACTAGGGATGAGTTTTTCCTATCTCTTAGAATGTCCATTCCTAGTATTTTCCTCGCATGACCTAGATCCTTCATCTCGAATTCCGTGCTAAGCTGATCCTTTAGTTTCTGAATCTTGTCCATCTGCTTCGATGCTATCAACATGTCGTCAACGTAAATCAGTAGATAGACCATATCTTTCACTGCTGACCCCTTCAAGTAAACGCAAGGATCATACTCGCTCCTTCTATAATCCTGCTTCATCATGAAGTTATCAAATCTATGATTCCACTCTCTCGGGGATTGCTTGAGTCCGTAGAGTGACTTCTTAAGCAGACATACCATATCCTCCTTTCCCTTTAGGACGTAACCCTCTGGCTGCTCCATATAGATCCTCTCCTTAAGTATGCCGTGTAGAAAAGCTGTCTTTACATCAAGTTGTTCTAGCTCTAGGTCGTAATTGACTACCGCTGAGAGGAGTATTCGAATAGATACGTGTTTCACCACTGGTGCAAACACATCGTTGTAGTCTATTCCCTCTATTTGTGCATAACCTTTAGCCACCAGTCTCCCTTTGTATCTTGGTGGTTCAAGCCCTGGAATCTCAGGTTTCAACTTATAGATCCACTTACATCCAATGACCTTCTGATCCTTTGGTCTCTTTACATATTCCCATGTCTCATTCTTCTCAAGAGATGTCATTTCTTCATCTGAAGCTCCTATCCAGAGTCTCCAATCTTTGCTCTGTCTAGCTTCAGCATAGCTTCTCGGCTCCTCTAGCTCCAAGTCTTCGGCACTTGACAGTGCATATGCTAGATAATCTGCATCTTCAAATTTTGAGGGAGGTTTTATTGTTCTCCTCTCTCTGTCTCTTGCCAATAAGTAGTTGTCTAGCTCCTGCGTTTGTGGATCTTCTGTCTCAGAGTCAGTTTCTGATCTTGTTTCTTCTTCAGTAGTTTCATGAGTCTGTGATGGCTGTGTTTGAACAGCTCCACCTGAATTTGAACTTTCTCCTTCAAATTTCTCTAAGTTGCTGCTGAACGTGACTTTCTTCTTTGTTATCTTCGGCTCTACCTCCTTCTGTAGTGATTCTTGATCTTCCTCCTTCTTAAGGTCTTTGAAGAACCTCTCCTCGTTGAACACTACATCTTTAGAGATGACAACTTTCTCTTCTTCTAAGAGCCATACTCGATAACCCTTTGTTCCTTGTGCATATCCCAAGAAAATTCCTCTCGCAGCTCTGGGATTTATCTTTTCTTTCACTTGATGCACATATGCAATGCATCCAAAACTTCTCAGGTGTCCATACTCTGGATCACTCCCCATCCATCTTGCCTCAGGTACTTCGAACTTTATGGATGCGTTTGGTGACCTGTTGATTATGTACACTGCCGTCGAGGCCGCTTCAGCCCAGTAGCTCTCATCTAAACCTGTCTCGCTCAGCATAGCTCTCACTTTATCCATGATTGACCGATTCATTCTTTCTGACACACCGTTCTGTTGTGGGGTATATGGGCATGTCTTGTGGCGTTTGATTCCTGACTTCTTGCACAATGTATCCATCCTTTGGTTGCAGAACTCCAACCCGTTGTCTGTTCTAACACATTTTATGCTCTTTCCTGTCTGGTTTTCCACTAGCACCTTCCATTCTGCAAAACAATTGAACACTTCGTCTTTAGTTTTAAGGAAAAATATCCAAACCTTTTTAGAATAATCATCAGTTAGAGTTAGGAAGTAATGAGCCCCTGATAAGCTCTCTGTTGTTGTTGGAGATCCCCAAAGGTCTGTGTGAATGTAATCCAACACTCCTTTAGAGATATGCTTTGCCTTCGGGAATCTTTGCTTGTGTGATTTTCCCATTGCACAAGCTTCGCAGAATCCCAACTCTCCAATCTCTTCCTTCT
Organism: Brassica rapa; assembly: GCF_000309985.2. Taxonomy (NCBI): domain Eukaryota; kingdom Viridiplantae; phylum Streptophyta; class Magnoliopsida; order Brassicales; family Brassicaceae; genus Brassica; species Brassica rapa. The sequence goes on from NC_024796.2 coordinate 2,937,167, forward strand.
TTACATATCCCTTTTTGGCTAACGTTTCCATCGATCTGTGGTTCATGTGAGCCAGTCTTGTGTGCCATCTTCTGGTGAGATCCACTGTTTCTTTTACCGAGTTCACTTCTGCCTTCCTGACGTTCCCTTGAAGGTAATACAACCCACTTGTATACTTCCCTGATAGAACCTTCTTATCTCCTTTGTAAAAGTGGATCATGAAGCCTTGTCCACTGTAGCGGCACCCTGATTGCTCTAGCTGCCCGTAGGAGATTAGGTTTCTACCCATCTCAGGAATGTATCTCACGTTGCTTAGCGTCACCATCGTTCCATCTAGATTGTCAATTGTTATCTTTCCCATGCCACGAACCATACAGTGAGTATTATTTCCCATCATGACTTTGTTGCCTTCAAACTCTTCAAAGTCTGATAATAGTTCCTTCCTGGGTGTGATGTGAAAAGTGCACCCCGAGTCCAACACCCACTCCTCTTGTGAGACTGTTAGACTTGCAGTGAGAGCAACTGGTCCAGGCAGGTTTGTGGCAACGTTTGCTGAGCTTTGTGATCGGTTGTTCTGTGGGAACTTCTTTCTCTCTGGACAATCCCTCTTCCAGTGACCTTCGCTTCCACAAACCCAACATGTCTTGTCTGTCTTGTTTGCAGTTCTTCCTCTGGATTTAGACCTGAAACTATTCTTCGACTTGTTGTGCCATGGTTTGTTTCCTCCTGACTCGTTTCTTGTTGTTGACCTTCCTCTAGATTCTGTGAATAGTCCTTCTGATGGTCTTCCCTTTGGAGTTATCCCTTTCTGTTTTAACTCCACCTCCTTTGAGTAAGCCGCTGTCATCACTTCATTTACAGTTAGCGTATCTTTTCCTGTCCCGTACTGTAATGTGTGCACTAGCGGTTCGAAAGCTGATGGTAGTCCTGATAGCAGTTGAATTGCTTGATCCTCATCTGAGATGTCAATCTTAATGCTCGCTAGATCCGCAACAAGCTTCAAGAACTGGTCAAAATTTTCTTCCATAGGCTTCTCTTCCTCCATCTTGAAGCATGAGAACTTCTTCTTCAAGTATATCCTATTTGGTAGTGACTTGGTCTGGTAGTCTCTTTCTAGTGCTCTCCACATACCAAGAGCTGTTGGTTCATTCATGATCTTCCTCAAGATCACATCGCTCAGGCAGATGCTGAGCAGGCTACGAACTCGCAAATCCTTCTCTGCCCTCTTAGGTTCTTTCTTGATCTCCTCATCGTCTTCCTGTTTCTCTTCTTTAGGTGTAGACGAATCCTCCTCCTTTAACACTGACAGCAGACCCTGAATCTCGAGCTGTGCTTGCATCTTGAATTTCCAAAGTCCAAAATCTCCTTTTCCATCAAACTTTTCGATCTCAAATTTTCCCCGCGTTGGATCCATCTTGACTTCTGTGGACTTCCTGGTCTCCTGTTACCTGCAGATAACAAGAAGAAACACTCCCACAGCAAACCACGAACAGATCACAGTGACTACGCTTTATTATTATATTGAAAAATTCAAGTTTGAATTAGAGACTTCCTTTATCGCAAACGATCTTGTGATTCTCGATCAAGACTTGTTTCGATCTTGATCTCACTGATGTCGATCACGTTTCCCTTCACCTTCCCGATCTCAGATCTCCTCGGATCTTCTTCTTTCTCGCTCTCACCGAGCTCTGATACCAATTGTAGAAGATTCGACTGGGCTTTGCTTGACTTTAACACGATCTCTCTCCTCATTGGCTCTCTCTATCTCTCTTGATTCCACAGATACACTCTCGAATGTCTAGATCGCGACTCCTATCACTCGTGTGTTTGCGAAAGCTCAGAAGAAAGAGAAAGAAAGAAAGCGTAAGACACAAGCAAGTTTTAGAGTTCCCTGTCAATAGACTAGGTACATCTCCTTCAGGATCGGGACCTGGTAATCTACTATCTCTCTCAGTGTTTATGTGTTTACAGAAGATCAACTTTCTCTGCTAACAATGGAGATTCCCTTTTGTTGCAGAGTAAAAATCGACTCAAGGAAGAAGGAGAAGGTTGTTACAAAACAACCTTATCCGTTAGCCTATAACGAGTAAGCTTTCTCCTTCTGGGCCCAACTTCATATCACCGAGGCCCATCTGTTGATCACTTCTGCTTTACTGAATTAGGCTGCAGTTCGGGCTTGAGCCCATACAGTATTGTCGAGCTGGATTACTCACCACTTTCTCACAGAAAAAGAAGTAAAACTATATCTTATTATCTTTTTATTAGTCTTTAGTTACCTCCATAATCAGCAACTGTACGGCCATTACAGAAACGGCCAGTGGGGAAGCCAAAATCAATTCCATAAGGGAGATAGTTAGCTCGTGCAAGTGTGGGAATGTAGTTGTTGTTTCCACAATCAACCAAGGAATCTCCAAAGACGAAGAAAGCTGGAGCAAGAGGCTGATGATTACTAGATTGTCCATAACCAAACCAGAGAAGCTCTAAGAACACAAGATAAAACAACAAACACTTCATGCTTTTAGTTACTATCTTTCTCTTTCTATTATATGTATGTAGAGGTAAGTAAACTCGTATATGTATGGGGGTATGGATAATGGATGGAAACATGATAAAGTGACATGGTGAGATTGGTTCAGAAGAACTGGTCGTGGTAAATGATGTCATGGAGTGTGGTGGTTAACTGTTACTGTTCTGAAATTTGTTTTTATGTTTTCATTTACTGCATCTTTAAATTTCTTACTATTTTCTTCTTGTTTTCTATAGAGACAGCTTTTAGGACGAGCCAGCAGCTACATCTCCCCAGTTTTGTAAACCTGTTTTCTAGTCATTGATAGCTCCTGATAGAAATAATGTACTTACGTGACGACTTTGTTACTAACGTACAGGATAGGTATAGCTAGCATAATGGGCTTTAAGTTTGTTTGGACCTGAGTCCTTTGGTATGTAGTGAGATTTAATGTCTTATCACACAAAGAAGCGACCACAAAGGGTGTGGATAGTATGTAACATGTGATGTTAGTTAAATGCATAGTAGACGTTTGTGTAGTGCGTACAAGTTCAAGAAGCGATCACAAGGGTGGATAGCATGCATATACATGTTCAAAACTCAAAGGCAAACCAAGCTGGATTTGGTCAAGCCACCAATTGTGAACTTTTGACTAAGCAAATGTCCTTTATATATGATTCTGCGCCACCAACTTGAAGTACAACTTTGAGTTTTATCTTTTACAAATGCCTTTGGGTCATATGCTTCAAGTGCTAAAAGCATTCACCCCAATGAATTAAGGAAAAATAATATATTAAAGTTCAAAGTTTACTGAATATGTCTCGCAAGAACTCTCTAAACTGCATCAAATCTAAAATAAATACTAGATGGACTTACAATGGCACAACAACATTTCTCTCTAACCATGTGGTATTGTGGTAGTAGTCTAGTGGTAATTTATAGGGCTTGGTGTGTATCCACATTATCATACATTTGATTTCTCCTAGAAATAAAATTATCACTACTTGATCAGTTTGGACATGGGTTTAGGTTTATATGATTTACATATTTGGCTGTAATAGATGATCAGTCCATTTTAACGTTAGTCGAAAAGTATTTTAAATTAAGGTCTGACACAGAGTAGTACACTCTTGAACCAATCCACTCTGTATATTATGTACGTTTCTCTCGGGAAAGACCGAATCAGCCGATATGACGTATAATAAAAAAAACATCTCTCTGTAAGATTTTCTTCCAACTTATCAAAATGAGAAAACTGAAAACATTTATGGGCTTATTTGTAACAGAAAGATAAAGGAACTAAAAGCCCAATTTATAAGGATTTGGGCCCTGGAGGGCCTTACAAATTAATCAACGAATGAGAACCGTAGGATTAATCCGCCTTCTTCTTCTTCCTTGATTTTAATCCTCTTTGCGACTTAGGGTTTTAGCATAAACCTCGCCGCACCCTCTCTCTGTTTAAGCCGTCTTACATCTGCGACGAAGAACCCTTAATTTCGCGCTCTTTGCATCACCTTGAGAAGGGTCAGCGATGAGGAAGCTCAAGAACCATGAGAAGAAGGTTCTGAAGAAAGTAAATTTCCTGGAATGGAAAAGAGAAGGCGGCCATCGCGAAACCCTGATCACGGGTCGTTACCACATGGGTGGTCGTGACGACTACAAAAAGTTTGTAACTTTCTCTTCTTTTTGTTCCCTCTCAATGGTTTTTTTTTTTCTGATTCTTATTGAGTCTGTTTTTGTTTGTTTGGGGGTCAGATATTCAGGATTGTGTAGGATGGTGCAGAAGCTGACGAACGTGTTGAAACAGATGGATGCGACTGATCCTTTTAGGATTCAGATGACTGATATGCTCCTCGAGAAGCTGTGAGTTTTACTTACTAGTGTACACAGTTTACGAGTCTTTGTTTCCTCTAGATCTTAGTTAGGTCTTTGAACAAGCTAGTTATCGCGTTTCTGCAGCTGTTACATTTATAATAGGAGCTCTGGTAGGTTATGTTAGAGATCAATGGTGGTTTTTTTCTGGTTACCTTATAATGATTTATCTAACTAGATGACTTCCGAAATTGCGAGATAATATCATTTAAATATTACTTGCTGTAATATATTTGAAATTGTTATAATTTCGATAAATTAAATTTGCTGATAAAAATCGATTGAGTTCGGATTCTTACAAAATCTGTTTTTTTTTTTTAATTTCATTAGCTTCACTGCTGAGCTAAGCTGGTGTATATGGAACTATACCATAGATATAGAATCTGCTTTGGTTCATGTTGCAACGAGAAAGACTTGTTTTTGTATTGTGTTAGTAGTGGCTTATGTGTGTTTCCATGTATTTCAAAATAATGGCAGATACAACATGGGAGTTATACCGACAAGGAAAAGCTTGGCTTTAACTGATCGGTTATCAGTTTCCTCCTTCTGCAGGTACTGGTTTAAATATATATATATATAGGCCGATCCTTTGAGAGCCACCAATGATCTGATTTTGATGTGGTTTTATTAATTATTTGCAGGCGTAGGTTATCGACAGTCCTGGTTCACCTGAAGTACGCAGAGCACTTGACAGAAGCAGTGACATACATAGAGCAAGGACACATTCGTGTAGGACCAGACACGATCACCGATCCAGCCTTCTTAGTAACTCGGAACATGGAAGATTTCATCACCTGGGTGGACTCTTCCAAGATTAAACGCAAGGTGCTTCAGTACAACGACAAATTGGATGACTACGACATGCTTGCTTAAAAGATTTATCTCACTTCTCAAAGTGTAAACCTTTTCTATTACCAAACTATATGTTTCTCATTAATCATCAAACCTTTTGCAATAGATTCAGACCAAAGCTTAGAGTAAGACAAGAAAACAAAGATTCAATCAAAAGTACTTTGACATCTGAATCCCTTTATTAACCAACCCACATTTCTCGTAGAACTCTTTCTTCTCCACGCCACAATCAAGAATCACCTTGTAGCAACCCATCCCTCGACAATGATCCGTTAGAAACTCAACCACTCGCTTCCCGAGACGTTTCCCGCGGAACTCTGTATCCACGACGACGTCCTCTACATGCCCGACTTTGCCGCAGTTTCTCAGGAACTTCTTCTCTATCATCACGCTCCCCGTCGCCGCGATCTTACCTGATGACTCTTCTTCGATGACGCAGATCAAATGGTCGTCTCCGTAGGAGGTGATCTCCTTGAAACGCTGATCGAATTCGTCGTCGGTGACTGATCCTGTGACGGTGAGTTGGCTGAGAAGCTCCATGTATCCATTTCTCTTGTCGGTGATCTCTAGCCTTCGGATCTTGAATGTCTGTTTCTCTCCGGTGATGTCGGAACTAGACGCGTCCGCCATTGCAGATCGGAGAAGACTTGAGTTCGTTGGAACTGATAAAATAATAAAGTACAAAGAAAGTTATATTTACGTTTTAGTATTCGAAGTTTCCGATAATTACAAAAGTAACCCATTCTCTCAATCAAGCTAATCTAGTCCATTTGAGTTTTTTTACCAGATTGGTACTAAACTTACCAGACTTAATGGGTTGATTAAGAAAGTTGACTAAGAGTAACTCCAACGGTGTATATTGAAATGAGCTTTAAGAATTAAAAGTAAAACAAAAAATAAAAAAATACTAAAGAAAAACATGAGAAGTTCTTGTTTCACTATTTTAAAAACTCGGTTCCACCATAGAGTAACAGATGCCACTTTTAAAACATTTTAACTACTTAAAAAAGATAAATACATTATAATATTAATTTTTGTTTATCTTTTAGAAACATTCCTTAGTTTTACCGATGGAGCTGCTCTAAGTTCTTAATCAAACCAAACTATAGTCCATTAAAATTGCATTTGATGTAATTATTTATGTGTAAACTGTTTTATTGGTGTTGTTTTATCTAGTTGAGAATTAGACAATGAATTGAAAATTGAAAAAATAAGATAAAAGTCCTTAGTAAAAATATTTATTGAAATTACAACAAACCAACAAGGGGGAAAAATAACACAGATGATAATGATACATATAGAAATACATTTTAAATCTAGGGTTGAGGGTGACTAGAGAAGGAAGATGAAGCCGGAGGGATTCCAATGAAGATGGGAGGGAGAGAAACTGAGAAAGAAGGTGACGGTTGTGAAGGCGGAGTTATGACCGGAACAGGTGGAAGAGACTTTAGCGGTGGAAGACTTGGGGGAGAAGAAACTAGAGGGATTGGAGGGAGGAGAGGCGTAACCGGGTTTGGAGGGATGATAGATGGCGGGTTTAGCGGATTTGGAGGAAGGAGAGCCTTAACCGGGTTTGGAGGTAAGACGGAATCAGGTTTTAGTACTTTGGTTTTCTTGTCTTCCAAGTAACTGTCTTTCTTGTGATGCAAGGAAGCTGATTTTTGCGATGGTCCTGGAAGAAGAGGAGGAAGTGTTGGAAGCAAGTCCGGAAGAGGAGGAAGGATTGGGAGAATAGGAAGAGGATTATCCGGAACCGGGTCTTGGATCGGTGGAGGGAAAGTAGGATCCGGAAAAAGAGGTTTGGATCCACGGAGATTGATAGGTTTTTGACTACATATCTCTGGTTGGTTCTCAGGTTTGAAAGTGAAGAACCCTGCTGAGAAGACTCGAGTATTTTCTCCGTGTTTGCTCGATCTAAGGCGTTTGAGAGAAGATGAAGTTGCGGAAGCTGCTATAGAACAGTAAGGCTGTGAGCTGCTTAGCAACTTCACGGAGCATCTCTTGATCTTCTTCACATGTTTGCTCACGGAGAACGGTAGATTAGCTTTGAATTCGCCGTGCTCGTCTGTTTTCACTTCTTGTCTGAAACTCGGGTTTGAGTTCTCGTCGATACATTCCACTGCAACTACAGCACCTGTGTAAAGATCCAGCAAAGTGTTAATCAATATTACTTCTAAGATTTTAGTCCACACTGGTACAAATCTTGAATAAGAACCGGTAAAACAAAACCAAGAAAGAGAAAATAAAACAAACCTGAGATCAAGTGGTTGGGTGATTTCGAAAAGGCGCTGTTGAAACAAGTGTCACAGTAGACAGTTCCGACCACAACCGCAACAGAACGTGTCTTCTTCATAAGATGTTGTTGTCCTTGAGACAAACCTCCATTTATAGAGATTCCTAAGAGAGTCATAAGAATAAACCAAACCGAGAAGGTCGTTGTTATCTCCATAGTTATGGATCAACTCAGTCTCCTTATCTCTGTCATGAAACAGATGGATTTATATAGGAGTTATGAAGATGAGTGAGCCAGGAAAAAAAAGGAGATTGTAACAAAAGCTTATCTCTTCACTCTGTTAATGGTAGTCATGGGAAGTATACAAGTCTAGCTTCCAAACTATAAAGCTGCTGTTAATACCTCGTGACTTATATTTCTTCTCTTTGTACAGCTCAAAAAGCTCAAATTATTGTAGTAAAATAGTAAGAGGTGAGAAAAATACACCAAAAATATTTGGATTCACAGTAAAAATAGTTGGTGAATACTTTGACAAAATTAAGTTATCAGGTTCAATGGTAAAACAAGTTGCACACTTAAAATAGCAAGGTTTCCCAAAAGAGACAAATGTCCCCAAGATCATCATGACATTATATATAGCCACACTTATGTCTACGAATCAAAATCTTGTGTCTTTATTTCTTATTTTACATATAACATGCCATTTGTTGGTGAGGTTGATCACATCATTAAAATGATCACATGACTATCAGAGCATCCAGCCTGGGATGTAACCGTTTCCATGCTGCGCCTGAGCTAGTGTTGTTATAGTTATCTGCTCACCACCGTAAGATTTAACAATTAATTTACATTGATGATCCTATTAATACAAAGCTAACCAAATTAATGATCATCCATCATCCGGTTCAGCTAACCAAACTGCCAATCTGGTTGAACTAGCAATTGATCAAGATCTGGAATAAGAGACTTCTCAAAAAGATTTTGACTAGACATGCTTCAACATTACCATTGGACAGATTATGAGAGCGTCAACTTTTGGAGCAGCGATGGTAGCACCAAGAAGTAACAATGTTAAGCTCTGTATCCTCTCTTCTTCCCTTTCTCAGCTCCTTCTCTCCCTCTTCGTAGTTTCATAACGATGTCCTGCACTCAAACTGGTTTTGACAAGTAAGTTTATAATCACTAAATAGCAACTTGGCCTATTAGCTCAGTTGGTTAGAGCGTCGTGCTAATAACGCGAAGGTCACAGGTTCGATCCCTGTATAGGCCATTTCTTTTGATCTTTGATTCTTTTCCTTTTAAGTTTACGTACAGTCATTTTATACAAAGATAAAACCACAAGCACGAGGCCTATTAGCTCAGTTGGTTAGAGCGTCGTGCTAATAACGCGAAGGTCACAGGTTCGATCCCTGTATAGGCCATTTTTTTCTTCTTTTGTTTTATATTTGTCTCTACTTCTCAACCTTTGTGATTTGCCGTTTGGAATACGAATTCACGTTCCTGATTCTGTTGGAATCTTATGCCCCTAAAGAAAAAATCTGAGGTCAGCAATAGAGGTGGTAGATCTAAATGATTATACAGTTATTAAGGAAGGATAAGCTGAGATTCTAATGCACAAAAAGAACCAAGTCTTCTTCAACAAAGCTCCGGACCTCAGGTTTCATGTTTTTGCCTTCTTTTTATTTTAGTTGCTTATTGGATTTAATTTTGCTGCAATGGTTCTTCCTTTTATTAACATTTGGGACAACCATATGACTTGTCAAGTTTAGTGTTTTTACTTCTAATGAAATACCAGTTAACTGTTATGGGTTAGTTTCTAATTCTATGATAGTGTTTTCGTTTGTGAGCTAGACAATTTGATTATTGTTGTATGCTTTAGGTCAACAACAGGACATGTCTCTTGCTGTGTCCTAAGGGAGTTTATATCCAAACGCAAGCAAAAGCATAAGGCTATGCTATCTAAAAGAGCTAGATCATCTGGTAAAGTTGATGAGAAGGATATCTTTGAAGTTATAATGACAGGAACTTATAAAAGCAATTTACAGATAATACAAACACAAGCATCAAGTCGTTGTAGTATAGTGGTAAGTATTCCCGCCTGTCACGCGGGTGACCCGGGTTCGATCCCCGGCAACGGCGTTTTTTAAATTTAAATAACTTTTTTTTTCCCTTTTATAGTTATTACGTGGCACAACCTTCCCCAACAAGGTTTCTAACTTCTAACCACATATATATATATACACCGTCGAATCCCTTGTGTATAAGATACGAATCTTTTTTATTTTCCTTGACAATTTCTATTGATTTTCTCGCCAATTTTCTCAGAAACTCCTCAGCAATGGCGAAACTCTTCGGCTACCCAATCAACGTGAAAGCAGAGGAAGAAGACGACGACGGTGGTAGCTCAATCGCCGCAGAGTTTTACCGATCTGGTAACCAGCCGGACTACGAAGCTATAAGGGAAACCAATCCGTACATCCGTTTCCTGGAGTCGATTTCAGATCCCGGATCGGTTTCGATGGAATCAGAACCCGATCGGCATCACTCCTTCATCGATTTCTTCGGTCGAGAGTCGTACGTAGGCTCGAATCAGAGGCTAAGCACTTCGCGTGCTTTCGATATCTGGGGGATTCAAGACATGGAGGAGGAGGAGGTAGAATTAGGGCTCCGAATCGGGTCCGGATCCGGGTCGGATCATTCAGGCGAGTTAGGGCTTCAAGTTACCAGGAGTTTTGAAATCGATACGCGTATGATCGAAATCGGGTCGAGTCGGGTCGAAATCGGGTCGGGTCGGGTCGAGATTGGTTCGGGTCGGGTCGAAATTAATACGGGTCGGGTCGGAAATAATACGGGTCGGGTCGAAATTGGTACGGGTCTGGTCGAAATTGGTACGGGTCTGGTAGAAATTGGTACGGGTCTGGTAGAAATTGGTACGGGTCTGGTAGAAATTGGTACGGGTATTGCTTTTGTTGGGGACGATATCTTGGTTGGTCACGTGGAGCCGCAGAACGAGATCACGTGGGTTGTTCCGGAACCTGTCGAACCCCAAGAAGAAGTAGGAGGAGTAAGCTTATCTCAAGAGCCCATGGAGGAATATAATCAAGAATGGCATGGTGGTTTATTTGATGGGTTCTTTGAAGAATCTGTAGATTTAGTGATGGAGGATTTTTTCGACACCCTTTTTCCGGATATAGATGTATACGCTGCGAACAACAGAGACTACGAGGATGTTATAGCACGAACGTTCCATGAGTCTGGAACCAAAGGAAGTCCACCAGCTTCCAAGAGGATGGTGGATGAGCTTCCTGATGTGGGAATCACCTCTGAAGAGTTGAGCATTGGCTGCGCGATCTGCAAAGATGAGATTGTGGTGGAGGAGAAAGTTAAGAGGCTTCCTTGTAGGCATTACTATCATAAAGAGTGCATTGTGCCTTGGTTAGGGATAAGGAATACATGTCCGGTTTGTCGGTATGAGCTGCCTACTGATGATCTTGAGTACGAAAGGAATAAGAGATCACGAAGGGGTTTGGGGAGAGACTTGATGTCAGAGTAGGTGAAGTTAATGTTTGCTGATTGGTTTGATGTACATATTTGGCTGGAAACAGATTAAAGGGGGAAATAAAATTTTTGCAGCTATATTTTGGTGTTCAAGTTATTTAGGTTCATTAATCTTTTAGGTTTTGCTGAGAATTGTTGTTCATTAGTTCTAAATATGATTTTTTGGAATGTGAGTTTTTGCTTGCTCAAGTCTTCTTTTTAAACGATCAAGATTATAGAAGTACCACTGCAAGTTTACATATAGTTTAGATTTTTGTTAGAGATGCTGGTCCGGTCATGACTCTACGGCCAGCTAGTGGTTAACCAAATATAATATGAAAAATGATGGATTTGGTCCGGTTTAACGTCGTCTTAGTGGACCAGATCTAATTCAGCAGTTGGGCTTTTTAATCCACTAGAGAATCCATGATTATTTTTTTTATTTTTTTTCGCCGTAATCTGGATTTAGATTCACATGGAAGTAGGGCCGTTCAATATGGTAAAACCGAACTGTATCGAACCGAACCGAACCGAAATAGACAATATGGTTTGGATTTGGTATATACCATATAAATCGAATGTATATAATTTTATAAAAACCGTAGGATTTGGATATGGTTTGGTATATAACCGATTAAACCGAATAAACCGAACAAAACCGATTAAAAGTAGAAACATGTAAATATGTATCTATTTTATAACAATACATGAAAATCTATTTGTTTTATAAGTTAAATTTGTGTTAAATTACTATAAACCTTATATAATTTGTAAAACACTTGAACTATAATTAAATAACAATACATCGCAATTCAGACATCTTATTTTCTAAGTCTTTTTTTTTATCTTTTTGCTTTATTTTAGTATTCACTAAATTAATATGAAAATGATAAATTTGATGGAAAATAATTAATGAAAAAATTTCACAACTTTTTTCTTATCTATAAACAAAAAGAGTTTCGTGTTCAATCGAAAAAGCATGACTTTAATGAACACTAAATATGGAAGAGTAGAAAAACTTTTCTTTCATGTTTCTGTTTTGTTTCATATTTTTATTTTCAAAATTTCAAGCTCTCATTTTAATTATAGACTAGAGCTTGACCCGCGCGCCCGCGCGGATGTTGGTTTTGTTTTTTATATATTGATTATTGCTTTTCATGTGACCATTATATACTTTAGATATGTTTCCATTATATAATGCAGTTGTAGCTAAATAATTTTTGGTATGCGTTTTGTGTATGGAGACATTTGGCACTAACATGTATATAATTTTTTAAAAAGTAATTTGAAATACAATTTAATTATTTTTACAAATTTTATTTAATTTAACAAATAATATGTACACTAATATTTTAGTATTTGTATTACCAGATCAATATAATATAAGTGAATTTTATGGAACTACTGAAATAATAAAGAATACAGTTTTATAACATTTAAATATATATATTTGTAATTCTGTTTTTTTTTTGTTAAAATTAATAAAAAAACCATCATTATCAAATGGGTAATTCTCATAAATAGACAATTTTCAAGTTTTGATCACAAGAAGGAAAATGACCAAAATGTTTTATTTAATAGGTAAAATGACACTAATACCCTAGATATATATAAAAAAAATATAATAATAATAATATTTTAAAATTCGAACTTTTTTATAAATATTTTTTTGAATTTTTGAATTTTCTTTTCAATTTATTTTTTGTAATTCGAAAATATTTTTGAAACTATTTTTAAAATTTTTATTTTCAAATTTCTAATATTTATTTTATATTTTATAAAATTTTAAACCTCAAACCCAAGTCTCCACCCCTTAACTCTAAATCCTAAGGTTTGGATTAGTTAACCCTAAGAATATAAATGTATATTTACCTTTTTAATAAAATATTTTGGTTATTTTGATTATTAGAATCTATATTTGTGATAGAAACTTTTTCATTGTTCTGATTCTCAAGAAAGAGAGCGGAAGGGTGATTTTTATATATAGGGTCATGCATATCAATACAAACTATTATGATTTTGTATTTAATAGCTAGATTTTGTGGAGTCAATCTTAAGATCTACATTGTAGGCACACATATGTAAATTAGTTAATATATATGAAAATATTCCCTTTTTATACCCCAAGATCATTTGAAATATTGATAGAATTTATTGGATAAAGAAGGTGAAAATATGAGTGAATCACGTAAAACTTTAATAAATTCATTTCTTTTGTTAGTTCTATTTTTTTTTAGAAATAAGCTTTGTATATAAGTGGATTGCGTGATATGTGGGAGATACGTTTGTAAATTAGGATATGTTAAGTTTAGATTTTGTCAACTAATTAGGATTAGTTTAGATTTGTTAATGTACAATTCAAAAATGATGGAATACTGAAAGAGATGGTATAATGAAACCGGTTTATACATTTTGGTAATCACGAAATCTATAACCTTATAAGAGCAAACCAAAACTATCGTCTGCTAATTCTGGTGTAATCAAAAAATGCAATTAAACTGTGTATAAACATCTTTTGAACACTGAAAACTATGTAAATCTGGATTAATAATCGGTACTTGAGGTGTTCTTCATCGATATTAAATTTGCCTAAAACAGAACTTTAAAAAATGTGTATTAACATCTTTTAAAAAATACAGAACTGAATTAATAATTAGTACTCGATTACTGAAGCTTAATCAAGCATTGTGTTTGTTTTTGTACTTTGATGATCAACCTGTATTAATCTTGAATTTTGTGAGAATTTTTATGGAACTTTTGATCAAGCTCGGTCTTTCATTGTTGCAGGTAATGAAACAGAGTAATGTTCTTAGGGTAGATGTTGAGTGAGAAATCAAAAGAAGCTTGATCAAGCAATGTGTTTGTTGCTGCACTTTGATGATTAAACTGGATTGATTAATCTTATACTTTTAGAAATTTTGACAGAAAAACGTGAGCAAGCTTTGTGTTTTGTTGTTGCACTTTTGATGATCAAGTAATGTTCTTCGGGTAAAAGTAAAGTGAAAAATTGAAAGCATCGTTGTGCAGGTAAATAGCATTGAATATCTGTAACAGACTAACCCTTTATAAATAATGATTAATTTTCTATAAAAATAGTTAATATTAATTCAATGGCATTGAGCTGTAAATATTGTGTAAGTTTAAGGGTTAGTTTTAATTTGTACTTCAGTTTTAATAGTTTAGATTTGATGATTTTATTCGATGGTAGAAGCATTTTTACGCTTTTGTTCATTTATTTGAACATGTAATATATTTTTAATAAATGACTGTGTTGACAATATGACTCTAAAATTCATTTTATATGATCTCAAACTAAATAATTATGTTTTTTGGTATAAAACCGAATAAACCGAAAACCGACGGTATATAAACCGAACCGAACCGAAGTAAATATGGATTTAGAATGGTAGTTATATTTTACTAACCGAAATACCAAAAACCGAAAAAAACCGAACCGAAACCGAACCGATATCCGGATTGAACACACCTACATGGAAGTTATAAAATTTTGCATTCCATCTTGTCATGTTCAATCTTGCTTTTGTCAGTTTTTATCATTTTTTTCAACCTCTAAACAAGCAGTAAAATGTTACAAAAAAAAACAAGCAGTAAAACTTTTCTTAATAGCTCTGTGCATGTATATAAAACTATCACTGAAAAGATATCCAAGAGATGATGGGATGTTAGGTTGGACTTTGGATCGGTAAAATCACTATCCAAACTTTCAATAAAGCATATGAACTTTGGCTTGTGTTTAGTTACATTGTGTAAATTGGTTAATCCATTTGGTATAAATATTAATACTTTTTTGTGTAACATACGATTATATTAAAATAAAAGCTTAACATGGTTAACCGATTACAACTGAAACCATGTTCAACTAATTAACGGTAAAAAAAATAATAACTGAAAGTTTACTCCAATGTAAGATGAACAATAAAAACAGTACAATAAAACAAGCAATATAAATGTTAAAGAGAGGGACATGATGAAAGTAAAAAATCCATAGATATTCTTCACTTGTAATCTTGAAATGGTCATTCCAACAAGTTTGCAATGGTCGGAAACGACGATAAAATATCCAACTAAAGAAGTTTTGAAGAGACAAGAAATGTTCTTTGATAACTTAGATTTGGCTAAACAACCATTAAACAAACACAATCAGCTCTAAGACTGACAAGGTTAACCAAAAAAACTAGGCGAATCTCAAAAACATCGGTTTATTGTTCGATGAGAAGGCCGAAGAAACGGCTGAGGGCCTGAGGCTAATGACAACTCTAAATACATAATATAATTATATAAATATGAATACATAAGTGCGTCGTCCTTTTTTTTTTTGCTAAATGCATTTTAATCAAGTTGAGTGTATGTAGAGATATTTTTCTATTTTTCTTCATCACAATTTCTCTTAACTTCCATGAATTTTTTAAAATAGTAATATGTTATTAAAGCAAAAGAAAAATCGAGCTTCAATCATTTTCCACTTCATTTGGTTCCATGATTCAATTGATTGTTATTGACTGATTACTCTTCATCTTCTTAGTTTGACGACTCAAGTTTGAATTTCAACAAATCATCTTCACCGAACCTCATAAAGATTGTATTCCAGTTTGGATATTTCAAGTAGTTTCATATACTTTTTGATATTTTGGTTATTTTGTTCTTGTGGCAATTTCCAAAAATTGAATTATTTAGAGTACACAGACGGCTATACTTATTATACACATTCGTAATTGCTATGTGTATCCAATTTTCAAGATGGATAAGTTACTACAACAGGTTTGAACACGGATCCAATATCTAAGGTCGGATATGAATTAGATCAGGTAAATCATTTGGAAATGAACGTTTTTCATTAGAACTCTTAAAAATGTTTAAACTTCTAGTTGCCTATTTAATATTTCCATGTTCTTTCAATTAACTACTTCACTGTGTATGAACCCCAAAGCCCATTACATTTAAGATTGCTAAAAAAAACACTAAAGTTAACAGTCATTTTCACATGGGAGTGGCCGGCTCCTTTCTCTATAGTGACTCTACATATCCAAAGAGCCAAACTTGAAACATTGAGTGTCGATTTTATTTTCATTTCTTTTTGTGATCATGGAAAATCCTTTTTCTGGCTCTTGGATACCCAATTGGCTCAACACTATTTTCTATCCTCAAATACAATAATTATGCCCCTTGTCTCATTCCATGTAACATATACTCCACATGTAAATTTAATATAATTTTTTGAGAAATATAAGCTCCTCTATGAACTCTAAAGTTTTAACCACTTGCATCAGTTGTTCACATCAACCACGTATATATATATATATATATATATATATATATATATATTTTTTTTTTTTTTTAAGGTGAAATTTATTGAAGAATGTTTGGATATTCAAATTATGGAAACAAAACTACATGAAGATTAAGTAAATGAGAACAATAACCTCACCAGCATCTGAATTAGAAGTACATCTCGAAGCTTTGAGTTGGATGACTTTGGCAGCATTGAATTCGCCAAGTGACTACTGTTGCAAGCTCTACTTGAAATATGACAGAATTCGCCAAGCATTCAAATTTTCACTATATTTACTTGAAAATGACCTTCTTCTTGTCATGCATCTTTGCGAAAATAATATATAACAAACTATTCAACTATGAACGACGAGTAGTGTTTAACTGTTCTGAAGCATGTTCATTTCATGAGTGATCAGACGATATATTTCTGTTATAAAAAACTCGTTATATCTTGAGTACTCTTTCATTGATTTATGTCTTGATGGTCATCTTCTATATTATCTAAAAATCATTTTCTTGTTATCTTTGATTTTTTTTCTTTTTTGGAATTTATTTGTGTGGATCTGCTTCAATTAAAGCGGTTTAAAGAAGTGTATCAAGATATTTGTAAAACCACGAATATAAAACGTATTGTATTTTAGTTGGGGTGGGTGAATAACAACACATCAAAAAATAATTCATCACACCATTTCAAAATTTTCATTTGATAATTATTACTTCAATCATTTTGGGATTGAAATTTGAGCTCAAGTTTTCCATGACGTTCTCC
The DNA here is from genome assembly GCF_000309985.2 of Brassica rapa. Taxonomy (NCBI): domain Eukaryota; kingdom Viridiplantae; phylum Streptophyta; class Magnoliopsida; order Brassicales; family Brassicaceae; genus Brassica; species Brassica rapa. Next base: position 2,954,207 of record NC_024796.2, read on the forward strand.
CACTTTGTCTTCTTGTCTCTTAGGATTCTCTCTTTTCTCCTTAAGGGACATATTAAGCTTTATAGACCAAAATGCATATCAACTACTCTCAAGCAAATATTATAATAGTAATTATTTTTTTAACATTTAGAAGTCAATGGTAGAGTGGAATATAATGTTATTAATCGTAACTAAAATTACTAAAAACGAAGTAGTTATATGTTATTGACAACAAAACTAATACTTGAATAATCAGAAATACAATCTTTTTTTTTTTTTTTTGAAACACCAGAAATACAATCTATATATACAACTTGTTAGTAAAAAAAACCCTATATATACAACTTCAATGCATACCAATCAAAAATCATTTGACCATTTCCAAACGTGAGAAAAAAGTTAGACACTGCAACTCATATTGATTAATACATCTATCAGTAGCACAGGAAAATTTCATATACAACTTGGCTAGGATCCAGACTCATTATAAACTACAATGTAACATAATGTATGGATGCATTTTACCTCAAAAATTGTATGCATGAAAAGAAAATGTATGCATGCACTTGAACATGAATGCATATAGAAGGATAAATGATTCATGTCATCATCACCAATGTAAGAATATAAGCTCCCATATCGGAAATTTAACTAACTGGAACATAAATAATATATAAAAGGTTATGACCAATCGATTTATCACCAATTTGTTTTCAGTTAAAATTTTGTGATAAGCCGGAATTTAACAACCAATATGGCAATATCTATTGACACATAGATGCATTGTGCATGCATGTATATATGTGCATGTGTATGCACGCACTTGGTCTTAATCGGATACCAATGCTTGTGATTGTGTTAGGTATTTAAACTTTCATGTGTCAAGTTGCTATCTGAGTTTGTTGTATCCGTACCCTCCGAATAATTTTTTTTGTTAGGAATCGAATAATTAATTTATCTGCCTTTGATACGAAACCTAATTAACATAATACGTCAAAAGACTAAAATGATCTCAAAACCTAAAATAAATTACCGAAAAAAATAATTAGGCAATGATAAGAGGTGTTTGAACTTTTTTACTCTTTGCTGGTCATTGTAAAATTAATAGCACAATAATATAACTTTCTGATAATGACTGACGAGAATGATATTATGATACAAATTGGCACTGATAGTGGATGCAAGCCCTTAATAAAAGCTAATTACAAGGACACATTATTTTGGCCTTTATCAACTAGAAGAAAACTGGACTACGTATCCGTGATTAAACTATGTATTGTTAATTAACTAATAAAGTAAGAAATTTGTTTTTATTGTGTGTTTATAGTTTTCTTGGTAAAATAAAACATAAAAATGGATCAATTTTTCCAACAAAAGAGAAGAGAAAATATGGATCGGTTTTACAGACCCTGAACGCAGAGATTAAAAGAAGCTAGGCACATATAAACATTTATTAAAATATATTTGTGAGTATTATCCATTTGGGAAATTGGATAGAATGATTAAAGGTATGAGCAGAAAAATATCAAGTATAAAATGGGTATGTAATTATAAAGTTTTCATAAGAACAAAAGACGTGGAATTAAAAAATGTATCGGAAAAGGTGTGATGATATAATAGGCTTCGCTTTAGTGATTGGCTTATCCTTAATTCACCAATCAGTCGGACCATTATGACATCATCCATTTTCAATAATAAATTAATATATATTGATGATTGCTTAACGAAGAAGATCAATGGAATTTCGAACTCTCGTATGGTATTTAAGAGGCCAATTAATGAATGTCAGAATTAAAAAAATTAAGAAATCTATTTATCAGTCAGTCAAAACACACAACTTTGCAACAACGTAGAACTCAAAAAATGGTATGAATTTTAACATTTACACCCAAAAAACACACACACAACTTTTTAGTTTCTTTGTGTTTTGTTGGGGCAAATGTAGGTCTATATACATATTTAGTTTTAGCTAAAAAGCATATTTCCATACCAAAAAGTCGCATGGTAGTTACTAATTACATCATATTTCAGTTTGGATTTTTTCTAATTTTCTTTACAAATTAATACAATATAAGGAATTCTTTGGTAAAGAATAGAAAATGGATTTTTAGCAAAAAGAAGAAGAAGAATAGAATAGAAAATTGAAGGTAGGCCAATATCAGGTGGTAGTGTTACTGATGGGACCAAAACAATGAAACATTCAAAACATTTTAATAGTTTATGACCCAATAAAAATAAGATTAAAGGAATAATAGATAAAGGAAACACTAAAGAAAAAAAGCAAATTGGAGAAAAAAAGTAAAAGAAAAAATAGAGATGGGGAAAAAAGATTTGAGGCTGTGGAAGAAGAACAAACCGTGCAAAAGAACATGAGGCTGAAATAAAGAAGAAATAGACTTTGTCTGAATGATATGACTTGATGGTGTGTGTGTATTTGCCTTTTGTTTGACCAACACAGTCGCACTCTCTTTCGTTCAATAGTCATTAGATTTGGCAAATTATGCAATTTCAGGGTTTAAATCAGTCGGCAAAGTTTACTGTGTCGTGAATTTCACAATAAAGAAGAGTATTGATGGATATAATTTCCTCAAATGGTAAGGTATGCATCACTAAACAGTAGAACCTGAAATTAACTTTTGGAAAAGAATAAAAGCAACTACTATTACTGTATTATATAACTTTCTGTGAACACCCAAAATGCTATGACCAATATCAATATGCATATACATTAGTTAACACTAGATTATAATAACCCATGCATGCCTAAGTTTTTGGTTATTTAAAGAAAGATACATGCTAAATTTATAATAATGACAAGAAAGAAAAAAGAGACCAACGAAGATTTGTTCATTTTCCAATTATTGAATAGTTTTTAATTTACTTATTAGCAAATTTATGGCAGGAAACTAAAGGACAACCTCAAATGATTTTCTATGACGTTAATAAAAAGTTAAAACAGTTCTACAACGAAATGATCAAATATGCACTCGGTTATATTAGTTAGTTAAGCCAAAATTTTGGTCTTAAACCATACTCATTTTGCAAGTGTTGTTGAGTCTTCAGCTTCTCACATCACACTTATTATAGCCTTTGCTTTTAGAAATAGAGATCTCTATAATACGTGTGATGTGAGAAGCTGAAGCCTTAGCCTTTGTAATGAACACTATAAAACGACAAACCAACCCTACCGCCAGAGTCGGCCATGACCATGCTAAGTACCATGCTAAGTGAAACATTCGCAGCAGGTACTCAATTTTATTTTTAAAAATACATATAAATAGATTTTCAAAAAAAAAATTAGATTCCTACATTTGTAAAAAAAATCTTTTTACGTAGATACAGCTATAGATCCCTAAAATCTCAGAGCCGGCCCTGCCTACACATATCTTGCTTTCCTAGTGCAACTAAAGAGTTCGTTTGGTTATTGTTAATAATGCTCTTTGACCATACAAAGAAGAGTTATAAGTTAAGTTCTTGTATAGACGTGATCTTCTCTAGATGACTTGATTTAATGAGATTAAATACGTAATGAAAAGAAAATCAATTATAGACTGTAGACCTGAGATTTATTATCCGGAATCCGGATATGATCTGAGATCTGCTCCGGATTGGCGTTGAAAATAGAATACATGGGGCGTCCAAATCCAAATACGGATAATAAAATTTCGGATATGTCAAGACCGAGTCCGAATCTGGATATCTTGATTTTTAGGTCCATATCCGGATCCAGATCCGTAATTTTTAAAGGTTTTAAATTTTTTAATCTTATTAATAATTATACTTGATATATTAATATATACATAAAATTAATTTTATAATATTATATATAATTTTTAATATTATATACATATATATAAAATTTATATATATTTAATTTATGTATTATTTTTAGAATTTTAATATTTTAAAAAATATAGATTTATTTTTTTAATTATTTTTATGAATCCAAATTCGGATCTGACGAATCCGCATGTGTATCCGGATACCTTAAATTTTCTGGATATCTGGATTCGTTCCACTTCTGTGTGACTGTATTATTTATTACCTTAAATTGAAAGACCAAAGTTCGAGAGTCATTCTATTGCAATTTTTTAATGATTTTCCACAGTATTTTTATAAGTGTAAAAATCAGTTATTTGGCAAGTATTGAAGACTATGTAGTACTCCCTCCGTTTCAAAAATATCCATATTTTAGAAAAAAATTGTTTCAAAAAGATATATGTTTTACATTTTCAATGTATAAATTAATTACAAATTTCAAAAAACATAATGGTGTTTATAAAGATTTTATTGGTTAAAAGTTGTGGAGAATATTTGATAACAGAAATAATGCTTGTAATTATAATTTGATATGTTTTTTTAATTAGTATAAAAAACCTAAAACATACATATGGAGGGAGTATAAAGTAATATGCTTTAGTCTGGAATTTTCCTTATCGAGAAAAAACACTAACATTTATAAATGGTTAAGATATTATGCACAATCAATGGCTTATTAGTGTTTATGGAATGTACATGTATAATATATGGGTGAAGTTCAGTATGACATGGTTGTGTTTGAGGCGCGTAAACGTGTAAACAACTGTTTAACTCGGCGGGAACGTATTAACAATAAAATTCAGAGGTTAAAACCATGTTGAGAAAAATAAAGTTCAGAGGTTGCAAGATCAAGGGGGGCCTGCGACGAATGTTATGATCTCATGTTTGGATTATGCATGGGTTTCGACCTAAACCTTCTAATAAAAAAAAACAATATGGATCAAATATTTAAATTTCTTGGTAAAATTCTAGTTTAGTAATTATTATATTAGTAATTACCTTTTGTGATACTAAGAAATTAGTTAACACCACGTTGTTTTATATATGATCTAGGACCTCTTATTAAAATTTTACGCAGGAAACCATATAATAATTGATGCTATTAGGGAAGAGAAGCAAATCTCAAGAGTCCAAGAGATAATCTTCTTATTTTTTTCCATCGAAAAAGAAGAAGCGAGATGTGAGTTGTGTAGATGTTGAAATTAAATAAAGTATGTATATATGTATATTTATAAGCTCTATAAATTGACTTATTTGGCATCATTACCACTTTATATGTTGGCTAGCAAAAGCATTGTGACTAAACTCAAATAATTTTGAAACCCCACAACTAGAAACTATAAATTTTCTCTCTGATGTAAGCACAAAACACTGATCCAAACTTGATTTTATCCACAATATATACATAACGTGCCCAACTCCTCATTTGTCATTATCATCATAATGCATGGGCATGATATATAACCCTTTGTCAGTTCAATTATGCGCGAACATCATTATCATGCATCATGTATGTTCACCTGTTTAATGCCACTAGATGGCCATGGTACCCTCCTATACTCGCATTGCACCGGCTACAAAAACTTTCCGGCCACTTGGTTATTAAACTAATCATATCATATGGAGGTGGTGTGTGTGATGACACATGGAGGTGGTACATCAATCGATCATACGATATGATTGGTGTTTAATGGTTACGATATAGCACAAGGCATGCTTCCCAAGTATCACCGATCGATGAATAAACAATACTGTCAATGGAAACAACTCATTTTAATTCATGAGAAACCAGTTATCAATGTCGTAATTTATCTTTAATATTACCTACAAAACATTATGTTTAGTATCAACTTTATATATTTGGAGATTTATATGGCAACCTGCAAATAAATAAATAGTCTTCTCAATAATTTAAGGAGAACAAAACATGCCAATGGGTCATGTAGAAGACATAATCTTTTTTTTTTTGAACACGTAGAAGACATAATCTAAATTATTTTATTTCAAAAGCTAAACCCTTAAGCATGTGTCACGAAAGCCACCAATTTGCAAAAAAAAATGTGGTCCACTTCTATGCCTTTATCTGCTGTATAAACACTCCTTCTCATTCAATCTCCACCATTAACTCACTCTCGTTGAGCTCTAACAACATCAGTGAGAGAGCGAGAGAGAGAGAGAAACTGACCATGCAGCCAAATTATGATAGCTCAAGTCTTAACAGCATGCAACAACAAGATTACTTCCACTTAAACCACTATTACAACAACCTAAACCCTTCAACCAATATCAACAATCTCAATCTTATCCCATACCCTCAAATTCATCAAGAATTCAATCTACAATCACCAGGCAACAACTCCACCACGTCCGATGAAGCAACTGAAGATATCTTCGTCATCAACGACAGAAAGCAAAGACGTATGGTATCTAACAGAGAATCAGCAAGAAGGTCAAGAATGAGAAAGCAAAGACACTTAGATGAGCTTCTCTCTCAGGTTGCTTGGCTAAGAAGCGAGAACCAACAGCTTTTAGATAAGCTTAACCAAGCCTCGGATAGCAATGATCTTGTTCTTCAAGAGAACTTGAGGCTTAAAGAGGAAAATGTAGAACTTCGTCAAGTTATCACATCCATGAAGAAGCTTGGAGGAAGCACAAGCATCCAAGGAAGATACTGCTCTTCTTCATTGGATCATGAGTTGGATCAAGACTTCTCTTGTATTACAAATGATCCAAGGACTCATCATCCATCATGAGTTGTTCGTTCTGATCGAACTTTAAGTTTCTACCTCTAATTAATCTATCTCCTTTTTTTGTATCCACAAAACTCTGGCTCCTATATATCTTTATGAGCCGAGAACAAAGTGGATTTTTATGTATTTTTTTCTCTGGGCTAGGCTTAGGTCTAGCACCGTTGAAACGTTACTTTTATAACGGTTTAACTACGTACCAAAGTTTGAGTTTTCTTTTCCAGCTACTTGTGATCATGAATAATGATTTGGAAGATTGCTTCTATATGTTATAATCTTGATTTTGTATAAACATAAAAGAAGATCATTTGGAGATGATGGATGTATCTTCTTGAACTTGAAGAAGATGATATACAAATTATTATTAGGATATAATTTTAAAGTTGAAAACGATAAACTAAAAGAAAAGGACAAGAATTATTAGTCGAAAAGAGAAATGCATATTTTAAGTATACGTGCATAAGAAAGACAAACAAGAACTACCAACTCTCCTAACCCAGGACGACAGAGTAGCCAATTAATGTCAAGAACAATAAATTACTCAAAAAGGTCTTTGATAATTATATATTGTTTCTTCGTGAGGATCATTCGAGGAGAATCATTTATCGAATTCTTTTCGCATGGCATTGAAACATATGAGGTGAAAGTGGATTTGTGAAATTAACGTATCGTATATCAAATAAAAGTGATCCTCTCATATGTGCGCATGCATTATTGCCTTTAATCTCGTCGGTGAATAGCATGCCTATCACTCGATATAACCATCGCGTTTTTGAACATGTCACTCCTTCGATTATTTTCCTAACATGTTTGATCGCTACCGATTATGATAAAGTTTTTTTTTTCTTTTTGGCTAGAATTGTGATGAAAAACTCTCGCCCCTAGCTCTAGAGCTGGGTTGCGGGTCAAACCCGCCCCGCTGATCCGCCAACCCACGGGTAAACTGATTTTTTTTATTCAAAAAATTTGATCCGCTTGACCCGCAAGAAGAAAATATGAAATCCGCACCCGCCCCGCTTAAACCCGCGGGTGATCCGCTAGACCCGCGGATAATATTAATAATATTAAAAATTATTAATTTAAATATTTTTATTAAAAATAACAATAAAATTTAATATTTTAAATAATTTTTATTAAAAATAATAAATATTAATCTATTTATAATTAAAATTAAATTATTTTTTAAAAGATTTCCATTTAAAAATAATATTTTTTTAAAAAAAAAATTTTTTAGTTTTTGCGGGTTGGCGGGTACCCGCACTGAATTTTGGCTGACCCGCACCCGCCCTGCATAAAAGTCACTCAACCCGCACCCGCATCCGCGAACCAAAATTTTCAAATCACTCAATCCGCACCCGCTCTGCAGCGAATCAAATGGAGCGGGACCCGCGGATAATGATTCATATTCCCAGTACTACCTAGTTCCCTTTAAATATAAAAACAATGTATAATGCATGGATCTAAACAGGGTAAATTCCCGAAACCTAAATAGTACTCCCGTACTCCCTGTCGTTTTAAGTTTGTGCATACAGATTAAGAAAACAACTAATTTTGTATATTTTCTATTTAAAAACACAATTATTTATACACTTAATCATATTTCAACCAATAGAAAAATAAATTGCTGAATAAAATTAATAAATTTTGTATTAAAAATTGAAAACGATACTTATTTTATAATGAAAAAATTATTTACAACAACAGTTAATATGAAACGGAAGGAGTATAGGATAACATGTTTTCATGAGCTGATGCGTGAGGCTAACTTAATTTGGACACTTTTTCTCTATATTGGATCCTTGGTTTTGTAGACGGGCTTAAATGAGCTTTTCTTTTTCATTTGCTTAGTAAGGTCCATAAAGTTGAACGGTGTTGATGTGTGGATCGTGGTCAAATTCTTGGCCTATTTCTCAATTCTCACTAGTGAGGTCACAATGCAAACTCAAACCAATCACAATAAATATGCGAAGTTGATGATCATTCCATGGACCACTCGACTGAAAACAGAATTACCATAGGCGTATTTGCCACACGTGATACAGAGATTCTCAAGAGGTTGTGATCCGGAAAATAACATGTGGTGTTACTATTTTTCATATCACCTTTTACTATTTTCATTTTTTGAGTAAACTAGATACGTTATTCCTCTGGCTTCAGGCAAAATGTATATAATTGAATATTCTTCTTTTACCTTGTGGTAACTGTCCATGTATATCTCTGAGTAAGGCTAAGGCTTCGAGTCCTAGAGTCATCAACCAACTGTTACCTGAGCCACAAGTTGTAAGAAAGTTTGGAGTCCAAAAGGAGCAAGCAAGGTTAGTTTATTATGATATTATCACATGTCTCAGGTTGTCTTCACGTCTCTGTACATTTAGAGAATCTGTGGAGTATCAACATACATATTTGGCATCTTATTTCTGAAATGAAAAAATTAACGCACCATCCTTAGATGGGTTGTCGGGGCGTTATCTACCGATGGATAATATTCTATTCTATGTGGTGGTATCATTTCACATAACACAGTATTCATATTTGGTTTTTAACTAAAGTTACAGTGATGATAACTTCTAAGGAACTCAAACAAGTAAAACATTTACAAGCATGCAAGCTAGTTTTGCCTTACGCATCATATCATAACGAAGGAACAACTCCATATCCTGTGTTGAACATTGTCATTGTGGAGAAACCTTGGTCTGCCTCTGCATCCACTTCTTCTCTCTTTACAAACCGGCCTTTGATCCGTGGTCTTGTCTCTGCATATGCTTTCCTTGAAGCATATCTTACCCTCTTCTCAAACTTCCTTGTCTTCTTCTTCTCTCTGTATCTCATAACCCTAGCCTCTCTTTCCCCTGGACTAAGTATCTGAGTTGAAGGGTCAGGTAGTTGGTCTGTTGCCGCTTTGGGGGATGGTGAATGTAATAATACTGTTGTGTCACTTGTCGTTGACTCTGGCACAAGACTGACCATATGACATCCTGAGGACACATTAGTGAAACCAAACTGAAAGTTGTGTTGCTCATGGTGCATGTGGGCCTTTGATTCTTCAACTTGAAGTGGAACAACTCCATCTCTAGCATATCTACTTCGAGGTACGTTGTAGTCTTGTTGATAATCAACAAGGTCCAGACTATTGTTATTGTTACCACTGTTTTTCTCTGAACTAGGCAACAACCAAGAAGCCACCTCTGTTTCATCCTCTTCTTCTTGTCCCATCACCACTATGTTCTCTGGACCTGTCATCGCTGTTGTCTCACTTGAATGGTTAGTGGCCATGGAGGAGATTGGCAGAATAGGAACACGTTGGTGGCGTCTAGCAAGTGGGTTTACTAAATGAATCTGTGAGTCACAGGCTATGCATAGTGATGCAGCATCTGCCTTGCAGAAGAAGGCAGCTGGTGCACGCTCACATGCCTCACAGACTCGAACACGTTCGTGGCGGGAAGCAAGAAGATTGGCAGCGTGAACTTGAGCATCACAGGTGGCGCACAAGTAGGCAGAATCAGCTCGGCAGTACACGGTGCATGCGGCTGAACGGCATGTGTTGCAAACTTGTGTCCAGTTACGGTCTTGTTTCAACATAATAACTTCAGATGTAGTTAGTTTGATGATAAGGTAGATTTATGTTTTGAAAGGCAGAGACTAAGAAGGCAAATGAAGGATAGAATCTGGAGGGGAAGACAGGTGGCGAGAAGTTAGTGGCTTTAAAAAGTTGTTTGAATATCTTGTGGCTGGCTGAGTTTCTGTGTAGGGTTTGTGTATTGGGTCCAGTCCTCAGATGCTGACATTGGCTTTTGGATTCATCAACCATCATCAGGACCAAGTGAAGACAACTAGGTTGCAACTTCTGAACTATTTTCGTATTATCCCACTACTATTTTGGTAAAGCTGGTTATCAACATCACCTATGCAAGTCGGTCAAGCTGACTTGGCAAACGAGGGAGATCCGAGCAGCCAATTAGAATCTACCAAGTGGCTTCAAGTCTTAAAGATTGGGAAGAACATGAGCCACAAGTTGCAGCAAATGGTGGGTCCAAAGGTGAATAATAAGGTAGGTAATATCAACATCACCTTATGCTGTGTATGTTTATACAATCCAATTTGCATATGATCACCATTATATTCATAGTAATAAAAACATGCACGAGTCCATGCGAGTTGTTACATCTCTCTATCACCTTTTGAGTATATGATAAAACTGGATAATATCAATTTAGCCTTTCCTAGAAAATTTTCAAACTTGCGGAAGTAATCATATTGATATGTGTTCAAACCTACATGACTGAATCCACAAAACTTATACTACCTCCGTTCCTTAACAACAGATTTTCTAAGGTTTTCACACGTTAAGATAACACATTAATTCACTATTGTAAATGCATCATTTTACAACTATCAATTTCCAATAACTTTCAAACAATACCAATTCAATAAACTCAATTAGTAATTTACAATTTCTACATGGAAAACATAAAAAATATATCTTTGTGAAACAAATGTTTTCTTCTAAAACATCTATCGAAACTAAGGGAGTATTTTGAATCTTAAACATATTCTAGTGTTTCTAATCAAACTGACACTTTAAGTTAGATTGTGCAGAGTTTTGAGTTAAAAGGTAATAGCTTTAAGCTTCAACACCATAACAAACGAGAGTTTCTATTTATATTTTAAGATACAAATCGAATAACACAAAATTTAAAATACAGAGGCTTCTCTGTCAGAAGGGGCTAACCTCACGAGCTAGTTTCAGCAACAACTCTGGAACAAGACGCTTTCTCGGAGGAGCCAACGAGTCTTTGGCCAGCGCGTCATCATCCTCGGCGTGTATCACAGAGACTATGTCATCAAAGAGTTCATCTTTACCGCCTCTTAACGGATCCTACAACAAAACACTCTCATGCATTTATTACAATTACCAACCACTGAGCTGAATCCGTGTCCGTACGTGTTACATAGTTTATGTGGCCTTACCTGAAGAAACAAATCTGTATGTGTTTTTCCACTGTATAAAATAAGCTCCACTTTGGCTCCAACAGCTTGAAGAGCGTCTGCAAAAGTTTTGCTGCAAAAAAAAAAGAGAGATGGTTTAAGTAAAAGCAAAGCATTGATTAGTAAAGTATATCTTCAAGAGAATGATCATGTACCTTGCATCACATGGTATTGAGTAATCTGAGGATCCATGGAAAAGCATAATTGGAGGCAACATAGACGCAGCTTTACCAACAATTGGGTCTTTCAATCTTACTTCTGGTGAGAATTTATCAAATGACTCTTCTCCTTCCATTATGCTACAAGATGAAGTTGGTTCATTATAATCAAACTACGTTTTAGGATTTGGTTAAAATTAGAATTTACCTTAGGAAAATGGAGCGATACAGTCCCCGGTTATGGAAGTGATCAACCAAGTTGTATAGATTGTACCTGTTCAAGTTCAAAATGATAATCAGATTGATATGTTACTAAAACGCACATTAAAACTTAGGGAATAGTACCCTCCAGATAATCCGAAATAAGCTTTTATTTGGGAAACCCTCCAAGAGATGCTCTCTCCTTTTGATTCTTTGGTAGCTTGTTCTAGTAGAGCACAAGCGGCTATGTGTGCACCAGCTGATTGTCCCATCAGGTAGATCCTACAGAAACGCAGTTCAGTACTCGAGACCAAGTTGGAAGATCTAATGGTTTAGATAAAAGTTAAAGTCAATGAGTTGATGGAAACCTGTTGGGGTCACCTCCAAAGGCAGCGATGTTATTGCAGACAAATGAGATTCCTTGAGAAGCATCCGTCACCATATCACTAATTGTTCCCTGAGGAAAGTTTCTGGACCAAAAAAGGAAGGGATTGGTTTATAAATGCATGAAACAAATATACATTTTCAAGTCCCTAAAAGCTCCAAACAGAGCTATAATAATTTCGGTTCTGTGTGGAATATACCACCTTAGTAGAATCTAGAGTAAGGAATATATTTAAAAGAACACTAGGTTTTAGATTGTGTACTTTAGTTACCTGTAGTCAACGCATGCTACAATGATATCCCTTTCTGCCAGCTGCATTCCTAGGAGCGAGCCCCAGGCTTTGTACCTATAAACAGCACAAGAGTAGCAAACATGAACTCATTAACACACGACTCAATCTAGTGCAAGATTCAAGTGAAACTTGGGTGAGATAAGAATGCAGGGTACATCGATGGATCTTTAACGTTTTTTAACCCAAGTATCAAAAATAACAGTGAGAGGAACTAGGACACGATATATATTTTACTACACCAGACTACATTTACAGAATTGTAAAACAAATGAACTTCAAACTTATGCATAGGAGAATGCTGTAACTCTAATGTGCTACTCACCCAATAATCCAAGCTCCACCAGTCACAAAAACAACAACCGGCTTCATACCATCGCTGTTGCTTGGTAAGTACAGATCCAGCCTACCAAAACGTCATTCATAAATGCAATACATCAACAGTCTCAGACATAGGTGATACAATAAGAACAGAGGTATTCAACAAAACTCTTTAGGCCAAGGTGAAAGGAGAAAGTAAGATTCTGGTCCATTCACACACAAACCTATTCCTTGGTTGATCTCCATACACCACACTCCTCCTTACTTGCGATGAGAAAAAATACATATAAGCAACTGCACAATACACAAAAACAAACTTGAGATGAGAAATACAAAAGACTAGTTTCCCGGAAAAACAAAAAAAAAATCTTAATTTAAAGAAAACATATCCTTCCAACAAAAGAAAAAAAAAACAAACCTTGAAGAAAGCCAGGCATAAGCAGCATAGCATAACATGTAAGCGCAAGTAACTTCATGATCCATCGATAGCCTACCCTGAACATTACTCAACAAATTAAATAAATCCTTCCCCAACTCTCTCAGAAAAAAAAACACCAAAACAAGACATACATTACGAGTAAGCTGTCACACGTTCAATAAATCAAGAATGGAATCAAAAAGCACATGGGGGTAGCTTTCCTTACTAGACCTAAGTTCCTAAACCTCACGCAACTTGCAAATAAGACAGAACAGAGTTCCATTGATTCATTACAGAACAAGCAACAGATACAAGTATAATAAAATATACTAAAGTTAATGATACCGTGCACACAATGGTTAGAGCCAGCTAATATCATCTATAAACCAATCATTAAAACGGGGGAAAATTCGAGATCAGTAGTACCCGAGGTATCGAAGAAGCTTGAAGCTAAGACGAGTAACCAGATACGTCTCCTTCGCCGCGTGTCCGATGTCGCGGCCGAACGACGGCTGCCGGCAAATCCGACGAGATCCTCCGTCCGCCGGAGACTTACCGGACACTCGACGACGCACCGGTTCGGGCGAAGACAAACCGTTGGAGCCGTTGAGAAGAGTCGTTCTCTCGGAGTCAATAACCTCCTCGATCTCCGATACCGTCGAGGTCATCGGACGGCATCGCTCCGGCTGGTGAGTCTCCAGAGGCGGATGATGCATCTTTCGCCGTTGAATTAGTGAATCAGATACGTCTTCTTCCTCCTCGTGCTCGTCTCGGTGAAAGCTCTCTCTCGCAAATTTTTCAAACTCTTTGCGCCCTCTGTTGTTTCTCCCTTCACCAGAAGGTAATAGTTATATCATATAACCAAGAGAAGACTGAGACGGTGTCGTTTTTTGATCCCTTCCTTAATTCACTCAAGTTAATTAATTATCTTCTCCTAACCAAACCAATATAATCATGTAAATAGACACAAAAAAAGCTAATTATCCCCATAAGACTTTTGTCGTTTGTATTTTTAGGGAAATAAATTTATTTTTTGTTAGTAATTTTTTGATTGGATGGAGTAGACTGACGACTTCGTAGCTATTGGCAGAAAGGTTAAACTCGTGGGACCCAGACATGACGAATATTTCAGAATGTGTGAGAAGAGAACCCATCACTTTCAGAAGCTCTAGATATTCATGTGGCAGTGCCCACCAACCACTAGAAAGAACATCCCACGAATATTTTTTTTCTTTTCGTAATTTGTAAATTACTAATAATCATGTATGGACACCACAATCAAAGTAATAATGTTTTTTTCTTTTCGTAATTCTAGTAAATCTTCGTGTTCTATATATTTTAGCTTATAGTAATAGATTTACTATAATATGCTAATATCTTTAAATATAAATTGCTTAGTTGATGAAGCCAGAATTTATTAATAGGTTTCAAGGTTTTAAATAAATCTTTTGCAGAAATTAGATTTCTTCCCAGGCTTTAGATTTGACGAAGGAGATTTGTTGATTCTCGAAACTTAAGCTTTTTATCTCATGAGTTCTTCCATTCTTCTACTAGTTAATTAAAGAATAGAAAGTCTATTTGTTCAACAAGACTGAGAAAAGAGGGAGACTTGGCTTATGTGCCTATGGAAAGCTTGATGTTGTAACATGTCTTTTATGTCTTGTCTAATGGTTTAAAACCTGGTTTGGACTTTGGCCTTTAGGGGTTTTAGTATTTTCAGATCAACTACATTGTGTTTCTCATGTATTAAGTTTTTTTTGTTTTGTACAAAAATGATTAGCAGCTTGTTTCATGTTTAATGTCTTGCTGTTTATGTTACCAGTAATGGTTATTCAAGTCGAAATGATAAGATATATCTCACTTAATATTAAACTAAGACCGTCAAATGTCCAAAGTCAAAAGCATGAAAACAGAAAAAAGTTTCCGAATTAAAGAAACAAGAGAAACATGGTAGCTCTTGTAAAAAGGGTGGACAATGGGTTTAGTATCAACTTAGGAGGCTTGACAATCATTGACTTTTTGTTTCTTCCTTTGGCTTCTTCGAAGTTGGGTCTGACAAAGTGGTTCCTTCCTTGGCTTCTTTGCAATAAAATCACCTAAAGCACTGCTTAAAGCACATGAAGTCAACAATGAAGCTCTCAACAAATCCACAGCCTGATTCATAAACACAGAATTTTCATCAAGTTCTTCCAACAAGTGCAAGATAATCAAATAACCGGGAAAACTAAGCATACATACATACCTCTGCTTTGCTGATGTCGATTTTTTGAACATCAATATCTTCTGCGTTGGTCTGCAACTTCTTAAGTAAGCAAACAGTAGAACAGGAGCTCATCGGTGTAATGACCAGATCATCTGACACCGTGAACTGTGTCTCTTTCTTCAAAAACCCGGAACAATGGGTTTGGTGATCGTTCCCATGGGATTTTGGATCCACCAAAGTCACAGGCACAAGTTTGTCATTACGATAATACGTAATCTTATTAGAGTCTCTAGTCAAGGCAAATATTGGAACTGGTTTGTTGACAAAGGAATATATGAACCGGTAGTAAACCGGTGGTTCAAGAGTGATGATACCAGGCAACTGCACCTGAAAACTATAAAAACAAGGGAGGACACCTTTGGAATCTGCTGATGCTGCTTTTGTTTCTTCATTAACAACACTCAAGTCCTTGAAGCTTCTGCACAAGTTTGCTAAGCAACCAAAAGTGATACTGTTTCCAGATATCTCCAATACAGATTCCAGTGAGACGGCAAGAAATGACAAGAGAAGCTCAACAAAATCTTCTCCGCACTCAACAAATAAAATCTTCATATCTTGATTCCTAACGACTGCGTTTATAGTTAAAACCTTCTCTGGTTCAGCCTCATCCTTCTTCTCCTCCATACATGGCCTTGACGTTTCATAAGACTTTGTCAAACCTTGTGGGCTTCCGTTGTTCAAGAAAGTCTCCGTCAAGGGAGCATTTGAGGAGAATACACACTGCAGCAAAGTCACGACCTGGTAGATCCAGATCAAAGACAAACTGTGAGGTAAGTAAAGCAAGTTAGGCAAGGCCGGTTGGCCCCAATGTTTTTTGAAAAAACTAACATAATTTGTAAAAACAAATTCTATTAAAATTCTTACTAAATCTTAGAACCGGCTCTTGTTAGAAGTATAATAAATAAATAAACGTAGAATTTTTTTTTTGTTTTTAGAGTCTAAAATTTTAACAGAGCCGCATGCATTGTAAAGCAGTTTTTTTATTTAAATCTAATTTACATTCTTTAAAAAAAACATAGAGAGAAGGGAGTGAGATTACCTCTTTGGAACCAATACCAACAAACTTCTCCCCGAGCTTACTAACATCAGCACACCCTAAGGATTTAAGCCTTTCCAAGACAAGACCAGTGGACTTAACTGCCACTTCCAAGTCATCAGTTATGATGAACGTAGTAGAGGCACCACCACCGCTGATAAATACTCCATTTTGCATGTTATCTGCAACTTTTAGTTGTGAATAATGAATCTCTTCCTTCATCAAGTTTCCACATCGACATCGAGTAGTGCTAAAGTTACTACACAACCTACAGTGCGAGAAGCTAGGACACTTAAAGTACTTCTCGCCCTCCGTAGGATTTATGTTGACCTTTAGCCTTTGGCACTGGACATCGCTGACACTCCTCGGACAAAGGAGCATCCGCTTACAGGCTTCGGTCTGAAAATTATCAATGCCCATATCCACAACACTTGTATAGAGGTTGTTAAAACAGCCAACACTCACGGGATGATCTTTATTATGCTTCTTAAACAACCTGGCGATTGTACCCATTGGCAGTGTTAAGAAACTGAAGAGAACGTCGAGAAAATCTTTACCGGCCTCAGCCAAAACAACCTTGTTCTTCTCTTCATCAATGACAAGTCTCAAATACACCTTTGCTTCTCCAGAACTTTCAGCCATTGTCGCGATTTTGGGGTAAGAATAAGGAAAGAGAGAAGAAAATATTTAAAAAGAACAAAGAGGCAAGAGTCAATATATAAACAAAGTGTCTGAAAATGAATAAAACAATTTAATACCAAGAAGCAACCCTTTAAGCTTCCCCATGAGCGCAGACTCGTAAACCAATACGTACTAACTAGAGTAGGATTGTTTTGTAGCCTGCACTTTAAATTTAGAAACCCCAAAAGCTACACTCGAA
Source organism: Brassica rapa (assembly GCF_000309985.2). Lineage (NCBI taxonomy): Eukaryota > Viridiplantae > Streptophyta > Magnoliopsida > Brassicales > Brassicaceae > Brassica > Brassica rapa. The sequence goes on from NC_024796.2 coordinate 2,971,689, forward strand.
GACGACCCTTTGAGCTTCCACTTCACTGGAAGGCTAACATCTAGCTTCTTTTTAGCCATCGTTTATATAAGTGAAAACAGAAAAAAATCAAAAGGAGGAGCAACAATATAGAAAAAAACCAAGTCAGTCTGGTGACCAGATGTAGCAAGCAGCTGAGGTTTTGGGTTGAACAATGTGAATCTTTGCAGAATTTAAAATCAAGATGAACCATCAATAATATTAGTAGCTCTCTCCACTGTTCATATCTCTATCTTTGGTTTCTTTGAAATAGGGTTCAATATATCTTCCTTTACAAGCAAACTCCGAAAAACAGAGCTCAAAGCATTACATTTTATATTGACTGCGACCTCTATCCAGGATTAAACCAAGTTTTATTTTATAAATCAAGTTGCATTACATTTTGTTGTATTTAATTAACGGAAAAGCGAACAACTCCAAAGTGTGATTACAATAATAATCGAAGGAACAATACTTCCCGCCACCGCTATGGCCACCGTACCAACATGCAACGTCTTCATCATCTTTTCATTCATCACCAGAGTTTCTACTGTGAATCCACCACAATAGATTACTCAGAGAGTTCCCATCATCATGCCCTTTCAATCCTTTAACCTTCTCCATCGCTCCATCTTTGTCGTACATACTTTCCAAAGCATACAAAAATCCTTTCCACCCTTCTCCGACGCCGCCTTCTCTATCCAACGCAGGCAAAGTCCAATCCACGAGCTGCTTCGCGAATTTCACATCCGAGAACAGAATCTCCGACACAGGAAGTATCGGTAATAACTGGATTCCGAGGCGACATTCTTTCCATTCTTTTGGCGCGAACCATAAGCCACTGTCTCTCTTCGTCGACCATAATACCCCAACCACACGATTCTCCGCCGTGAAATCGCTCGGGTACAAAGTGTCGTCTTCTTTCACCTGCCACCACCACCAAGAAGAAAAATTAGTAAAGAAAATGGAATGGTTTTGGTTAGTTCGAACTTGGTAGACAATTTCTCAATCGAACCGAAGATAACCAATCAAATCCTAACCAAAAGAAAATTTGAACCGAATAGTATTCAATTTTCATTTTGGTTTATTTGTTTTATAGTGTAAATTTATAATAACTCATTATATATTTGTCTGTATTAAACATTTAGAGGCAAAACTACTCAAATTTATTTTTATTTTTCTTCTAAAATAAATTTATTATTCTTATATCTCTATATATGTAGGAGAAGATATAACATTTTTCTTCTATTGAGAAATTGTTATCTTAGAAAAATATATTTTAGTAAATTTTTTATCTATATTTTATTTTAAAGGAAAAATATCAAAATATATTAGAGATGGTTTGATCCAGTAAAATTGTAAACCAAATTAAAACCGAAGACACTAGTACACAATTAGGTTTTCATATCGAAATTCTCGGTTCGTTCGGTTCAAACCAACTTATCCAGTTCAATTCAATTCTACTCAGATATTCAAACATCCGTTACCTGCCACCACATCTTCGCGGCGTGAATCTCGAACGCCAAAACCGTCGAAGCAACCGCCGCCAGCTCTATATCACCATACGCCAACCCCAACAAAGCAGCAGAGTAATAACCGTTAACAGCCTCACTAGTACTCTCCTGATTCCTCCCGTCAGTAAACTCCGTCAACCCACCAGCCCATGAATGAAGCTTGAAAAAATCAAAACATCTCAAACGCGTATAAACCGAACTCGAACCCTTCTTCTTCCCAAGCGTCATGTAATCCGCCGCCAGAGCATAAACCTGAGGCCTATATTTCTTGCCCCACAAGTTATCGATTTTAACGAGCACAGCGATCGCGTACAGAAAGTAACCTAGATGATAGTGGTGGTCGTTGTAAATCCCGAACCCGAAGTCTCCTCCCGAGTCTCTAGAACCGAGCTTCGTGATCAGACCGCCATCGTAGAGGAACCCGTTCGGTCCGAAACTCCCGTCCAGCCACGGCTCGATCATGCTCTTTAAATAGTTTCGAATCTTCGGGATCACGTCGAGGTGGCAAACCTCTTCCGCGATTAAAACAAACCTCGCGGCACGCGCGATTAGTTTCCCGTAGAAGTACGACGCGCTCGTGACGTCAGCGGACGAGTCCAATGCGTCGACGTTTTGGACGAGGGCCGATATTATCTCCTCGCGGTGGTGATCTTCTTTGATTCCTTTGAGTGAGTGCCACGTCACTGGGATAGCGTCTGGTTTTAGAAGCCACGTGTCTCCTACGACGCCTACAAGATCTCCGTCGAGGCTTTTGTAACGGAAGTTGTCGAGAACGGTGGTTGATGATGAGGTTGATAAGAGCTTGAGGTGGAGAGGGTGAGCGAGCATGAGGAGGTCTCCGTAGCCTCTCTTCTGCCACGTGTACTCCATTTCAAACGGTTTCGTGAAGTCAGCGTCTCCTGAGACTGGGTAACAGACGCTGAACCGGTCGAGTATTGGTTCGGAGTCTTGATTTGAATCCGGTAAGACGACGAACCGGATTATACCGGAAAATCCACCGGTTGAGTTAATTTCGGAACCGGTTTTGACCAGGTTGATCGGGGAGGAGGAGTATATGAGCCATGTCTGGTTGTTGTTGAGCTTTACGGTGTACTTGGTTGATGACCTGTTACCGGAGAAGGATGAAACCGCGTGGGTTGTTGAGATTGTGATGGAGGAGTTGTTGGAGACGGAGCAGGTGACGAAGGGGCTTCCTCTGACGAGGAAGAATCTGAGGTTGGAGGAAAGGAAGTCTAGAGTGACGCCGAGGTCGCTGAAGGAAGAGATTAAGTGTGTTTTTCTTGAGTGCGGGTCGGGTCCATCCGACCCGGTGATGGTGATGTCGGAGGTGAAGGCTTTGTAGACGACAGCGGGGTTGTGAGTGAGAGATGGGTATGAGATGGAGAGAGACGAAGGGGAGGTTTTGATGAGGTAAGGGTGGAAGTTTTCGGGTTGGTCGCCGTTTTTGAGGGTGAAGTTTTGGAAGAATGAGTTTGTAGGGAGAGGGGAGGAGAGGAGTTCGTGGCTGAAGAAGCGAGATGGGTCGGGTAACACGGTTGAGTCGGATCTTGGGAAGAGATAAGGAGCGTTCGAGGAATCCATTTCTTGAAGAAGCAGAGATGTTGTAGGAGCCTAGGAGGAGTGGTGGTTCTGGTGGTGATTAAGGTTTGCTCTTGGGGGGGTTTTTAAAGGGTTTAGTGAGAAAGACTTTTGACTTTTCGCCTCACTAGTCAATAGGAGAGAGAGAGAGAAAGAGATAAATGAGGGATTTGGAAATTGGATTACCAAACAACAACATGGGTTATTTAATTAATAATGACACGGTCTTGACTCATAAGGTTTGTTTTTTTAGAAGAAAAATATAGAGGAGACTTTGTAAAATTATAAGACTAGATTACTTCCAGTTACAAGTTGGCTTAGATGAACAAAGTTAGTTTTACAAGCTAAGGTTTTGGGAACGTGCAGGAGAGTCTTGCTAGATGCTAATCCTACAGAATATACTGATTGATAGATGCCGAAATGAACCAAAAATTCACATCAATGAATGTGGTTTTGATAGGCAGTAGTTTGAAGAAATGTTATTTATATTTGTAACAAAAAAATGTTACCTTTAGTATCTTCAGTCGTATATGTGCTCGGTATTACAATGTTTGGTTTGGATTAGTTATCTAATAAAATTCCAAATTTTGGGAGATACCTGAGATTTTTTACTTGATGTTTGCTTAGTGAATGATTAAGAGGGGTTGCAAGCAAAGCATATTACAATGATGAAGAGGATTGTGTGTCGTATTTTAAGGTTCCTATTGAGTATGAAATGGATAAAAATCGTTTATTTGTTTATTTTTATACCACATGTGTATATTTTAATAAATGTTGCTTTCATTTTATATATTAATAACTATCACATTTCTTAATTGATAATTTAGATCTAGTTGTTATTTATTAATTTAACAATTTCCTCAAAGGAAAAAACAAAAAAAATATATAAAGGATTTATGGTTTTCCTAGTACGAACTCTACATTTTAAAATTCTGATTTGACAGAGAATAAGGAACGTATAATAAATAATATCCCATCATAAATTTCCTTCTATGTTTTGAAAGGCCTTTTAAAGGCCCATATATCATATATACGACGTCATTTTTCTTGTTCAGACCAAATTTAATACTGTACAAAACCGAACCAATGTGATAGTCTACGTGGAAGCTGTTACGCCACAAATATAGTGTACAGTTTGTTAATTTTTTAGTTAAAGGTCCCTTATTTAATTTTTGATTGTGTTAAGGCAATTTATAATTCTTTTGATCGATTGATTGCTTACACAAAGCTCCGTCGGTAACTCACTCATCTGTAGCCAGGGTTACTATGTTTAGGTCTCTGATTCGGGCACGATCACAGTCATCCTCTTCTCTGGTCACCATGTCGTGAGTTTCTCTTCTTCTAAGGCTCTTGAATTCCCTTTATTACATGATGTTCGTCGAATAAAGCATTGATCTTTGCGGGTTTACTTTTATCTCTATCGATAAAACGCTTTGATCAGTTGTATTGATTTTCATTTCTTTTTGGGGCATTGGCTGAGTGAGGCTCTGTCCCAGTTGTTTTTTGGGCATAGCTACTTTGTGATTTGATTGATTATGATGATCCTTATTGGGTCTCTCTGTGACAGTTCAATCACTCAGAGAGGAAATTCAAGGCCTTTGACTGAAGCTGCTGGTTCACATTCTAGAGATAAGGTGAAAAGATCATACCTTTTGATACACTATCTACTCTCTCTGCTCTCTGAATTTTGAGATTGTTACTTTTTGTCTTGAAATGCAGATATTGGTTTTGGGAGGAAATGGTTATGTAGGTTCACATATATGCAAGGAGGCACTCAGACAAGGTTTCTCTGTATCCAGTCTTAGCAGGTAATCCTTCTTGTTGTTTTAAACCTGATTGTTGCTCATAGACCTTCTCTACATAACTCTCTTCATTGTTATTAGGTCAGGAAGATCTTCCCTGCATGATTCATGGGCCAATGATGTTACCTGGCATCAAGGTATTCTCTCTCAAAACACATTTCACTTTGTTCATCATTTTAGAAGCAAAAAGACATCAATGAATGACATGATTTTCTGATTTTTTCCTACTGAAACAAATAGGTGATTTGCTTGCACCGGAGTCTCTGAAGCCTGCATTAGAGGGAATAACATCTGTGGTAATTAATTAATTAATAAATCTTGTTAAAAAGTGACTATCCTTTTCAACCAGCATCTCATAATGGAAGAGTTGTGCAGATCTCATGCGTTGGTGGTTTCGGTTCCAACTCACAAATGGTCCGAATCAACGGAACTGCAAACATCAATGCTGTTAAAGCTGCTGCTGAGGGAGGTCAGATGTTTTCTTTGTTTGAATTATTTAGTTGTCCACAACAACAATATAGATACTGACAAGAGAAAGAAGCTTGCCATGTTATGTTTCAGGTGTGAAGAGGTTTGTGTATATATCAGCTGCTGATTATGGTGTAATAAATAACTTGATTCGAGGCTATTTCCAAGGGAAGGTACTATCTTCTTCTTCAGTCTTCTTGGCTTAGTTCTTAGTTAAATCATATGTCATTGAATACATCTATCAATCTATTTGTAGAGAGCAACTGAAGCTGAGATTTTGGATAAATTCGGAAACAGAGGTGTGCATATCTTGTCACTTTAATTTTAAAACTCATTTGCTATATAATGTGTATTCTTCACTGATTAAGCCTGTGTTTTGTTTTCCTCTTGGTTTCTTAGGAACGGTTCTGAGGCCAGGATTCATACACGGGACACGTCAGGTTGGTAGCATAAAGCTGCCACTTAGTCTCATTGGAGCTCCTCTCGAAATGGTAGAAGAATATTTTTTTGTTGCATCAATCTTTGATTGTTCTGTGACAATATTTTGACCAAAACATATTTTATTATTACAGGTTTTGAAGCTGTTCCCAAAAGAAGTGACGAAAATTCCTCTGATCGGACCGCTTTTAATACCCCCGGTTAGTGTCAAGTCCGTGGCGGGAACTGCGGTGAAAGCTGCAGTTGATCCAGAGTTTGCGTCTGGAGTCGTTGATGTTTACCAGATTCTTCAACACAAGACGACTCCATCTTAAACAAATGTTTTGTCCTAGTTTATGTTTCTACGGAATTGGTTTAACTGTTTGGAAACATTGAATCAAATGTAACAAACCACGTACGGTCTTATGTTCTGCCACCAATAAACTATGTACGACTTTTGGGATATTATTACAAAAGGGGAATTTTTTTTTTTTTTTTGAAAATGAGGCAGCTTGAAACATCATGCTATTAAACCAACCGGTTAAACCAGATTGAACTATAACCGGTATTCAATTTCTGGTTTACGTTTTCTCGGGGGAGAAAAGTAAAAGGAAGCTAATTTGCTTTTCCCTGGGATAAAGTCTGTAGCTTTGGGTAACATCTCTCGAACGTCTTGTCTTCTTAAAAAAACGCGTATGAGCTAGCGCTATCGATTGTGATGTGATCTCCAACGTCTTCGTTCTCTCTCTCTCTTCCTTTGAAGTCTTCTCTTCATCGTTTCTTCAGATATCAATTTTCATTGCCTAAAAATTGAGAAACTTGGAGTTCGTAAAACTCCTTTGATCCTCCCGAAAATCGAGGTTTTGGATACGACCCTTTTGAATCTGACATCGGAATGTTGGTGGGTTTCGTTCAAGTTTCTGTCTTTCTGTCTGAATCGTCTTTTTGTCGTCTCCTAGTATGAATAACTGATATAAGCTAATCTCTTGTTCAGCATTTTTGCGTATATTTGCATTATGTATATATATCATCACTATTGATTGAAATTCTAACTACGAATACCCTTTAGAATGATATTGAGATCAAAGCTTCAACGATCTTAAATAATTATAATCTGGATTTTGAGTAGAGCTTTTAGGGTCTGATTGATCTGTGTTTGTGTTTACTTCTTTTCTGCATAATGATTTGCAGCTTTGGTTGCTTGGTCTCACAATGTTGTAAATGGGGAGATTATTTTTGAGTTTGTGATTTAACTTTAACCAATATTTGGTCTTTTCCAGCTTAGTTAAATGGAAAAGAAGAAAACAGATGACAGTGAACCTGTCCCTGTCATTGCACCGGTTGATAGATTTGGGTTTCTGAAGCAAGAACAAGGCAACTCTCCTCATCGTTTCATTAAAACCAGATCATCTACCAACTATGAAAAGTATGTCTCAATTGGTATTTGTTTGATAAATCAGTATATTTGACCTTTAATTGTTTTAGGGAGGAGAGAAGGGTGACGAAATGGAGGAAGATGATAGGAGCTGGAGGCAGTGACTGGAAGCATTACCTCAGAAGAAAACCTCACGTTGTCAAAAGGCGGATTCGAAAAGGCATCCCTGACTGCTTAAGGGGCCTAGTCTGGCAGCTGATCTCCGGAAGCAGAGACCTTTTGCTCATGAACCCCGGTGTTTATGAGGTTAGTCTCATAATCTCCTGTGTGTTGTATTAATACTTGTTTTTGATTCTGATATCTTTCTTTGGCTTTTATTGTTAGCAACTGGTGGTCTATGAGACGTCTGCATCAGAACTAGATATCATTAGGGACATATCTCGCACCTTCCCATCACATGTTTTCTTCCAGAAGAGACATGGACCAGGCCAAAGATCATTATACAATGTTTTAAAAGCTTACTCTGTCTATGACAGAGATGTTGGATACGTTCAGGGAATGGGGTTTGTAGCTGGTTTGTTGCTTCTGTATATGAGCGAAGAAGATGCGTTTTGGTTATTAGTTGCGTTGCTCAAAGGAGCTGTTCACTCTCCAATGGAAGGATTGTATCAGGTGAGAGACTCTTTCTTTACTTAGCTACTTGCCTCTTTAATTACTCTAGTTTGAAAGTGATAGAGCTGCTTTAGTTCATTGAAGGATAGTAAGAAAATGAACATAAAGTCAAATATATATAAAACAAAATACTTTCCTTCATGAATTAGTTTATGACTGCTTTTTATAAAATTCTCTGCCGATTATTCTGCAGACTTTTTTTTTATTCTGATTAGTGTCTTCAAGAGTAGTGATTAATTCTCTGTGATTAAATATGATTATTAATGATGTATTTGAGTTGTGTGTAAATGTAGGCAGGGCTTCCTCTTGTACAGAAGTATCTGTTACAGTTTGATCAGTTGGTAAGAGAGCTAATGCCGAAGCTAGGAGAACATTTCACTCAAGAAATGATCAATCCCAGTATGTATGCAAGCCAATGGTTCATAACAGTCTTCTCCTACTCGTTTCCTTTCCACTCAGCTCTAAGAATCTGGGATGTGTTTCTAGCTGAGGTAAAATCAACATCTTTATAATCTTTTTTTTTTCAGTTTTGGTTTTGGATTATTTATTTTTCAGTTTTGGATTATTTATGTGTTTTATTTTCTCCAGTTTTGTTGCATCATTTCTTTGTTTTTTATTGGTGGGTGTAGGGTATAAATATTGTGTTCAAAGTGGGGTTAGCATTGTTGAAGCACTGCCATGATGATTTGGTGAAGTTGCCATTTGAGGAACTTATGCATGCTTTGAGGAACTTTCCTGAAGATGCCATGGATCCTGATACTTTGCTTCCTTTGGCTTACTCCATCAAGGTTCTTGTCTTTTCTCTTTTATGAATCAACAAGCTAATGAAGTTAATGGGTTGTGACTTGTGGACACAAAAAAAAGATGCTTGAATCTTTATTCTTGTTATGAATCTCCAGGTAGCAAAGCGTTTGGAAGAGATGAAACAGGATGGTGAGAAGGCTGTAGCTAAACCGGCTCAAACGGTCAACCCGGTTCAGCAATAGTGTTTGAGCCCCCAGGGTCTGTTAATTGTGGATTTCATTCAGTTTCATTCTCTTTTTGCAACTCACGTGTGAAGAAAGTATAGTTGTTTTTTATTTATTTCTTCTCTACTAGAATTTATATTCCAAGAAAATCAAACTTTCTTGTTTCTCCTTTCTTTTTTTGACATGATTTTTTTGTGTGTGTAACATGCTTCTGTAACGTCTAAATGTATTTCATATTTTAAAAGTTTAAATGTAATTGTGAAAACAGATCTATGAGAAACTCTTATATGATTTCAGTTTGGTTAAACCCGTTTGTTAGGATCCGCAAAACAAGGTTTCTCGATGTTGAATTCAAATTTGAATCTTACTCTTCTTTCTATCCATCTAAAGTCCTACCTCAATGGAACATGGGCAGGTGATTCACTGATTTGCTCGAGGCAAAGATAACTTTTACGTCAAGTAACAAAATATCTAATTGTTATCTACATTAACACTGCAACAACCTTTCACTCCTAATCTCTTCTTTCTTCAACGTCTGGATAAGGTTTTGTTTCAAGCTTTTTTTGGTTACCTGAATCATTTTGGATCTCTGGTGAGTTACTTCTGTTACTATGTAAGCATCTATTGATGACAATTGCTCAATTGAATCCTAACAAACAGTTTTTTTTTTGTTTTTTTTCAGAAAATGATTAAAGACGTGATGGAGGCTTTACGTTTTGCATGGTCACCTAGTTCTTGGGACATGTTTCTTTGGAGTATCGGTCTCTTTTCTTCCTACTTGAAATTGCTTAGAGCAAGTATCTTTGGCTCAAAATCTATTCCCATTTCTAGCTCCATCGTACAAAAGATTGGATCTTCAAGACCTATTTGTGTTGTTACTGGTGTAAGTAAATAATCAGTGTCTCATTAGACCATTTCCTAATTAATGGATATTTTTTATGTTTTGCGTTTTGGTTCTATATGAGTATGAACTAGTGTTGTTTTTTTAATTGAAGGTTACTTCTGGGATTGGTAAGGCCACTGCATTTGCTCTTGCAGAGAAGGGCTACCATGTTGTTCTTGGTAATGCATTGCTTCCTAAAGTGTTTAATGTATCTGTATTCTTCTTCATTTAATGTGGTGGCATCTTTCTTAATTTATTTTCAGTTGGAAGGTCTCCTCAGCTTCTTTCAGAGGTTATTTAACATTCTTTTTTTTGTTTTTTTTTCTTTCTTTTGATGCACGAATCATTTTTTGACTTATGACAGACTTTAAAAGAAATAAAGAGCAAGAACAAAGATGCACAACTCAAATCTTTCGTAGTTGACATGTCTTGTTTTTCATCAATCTTCAATTTTAAAGACTCTCTAGAGAAATGGCTCTCGGACGCAGAGTTACATCCTTCAATTCAGCTTTTAGTGAACAATGCTGGGATCATGGCAATTTCTAGTCGACCAACCAATGAAGGTTATGACAGGTAAGTCTTATTTTCATCAGACATGGATATGCTCAAAATATATATGGAACTATGATTTGAATATCTAAAACTGTTTCAGGGTGATGGCTACAAACTATATTGGTCCATTTACTATGACCAAACTCCTTTTGCCACTTCTGGAAAACAGCTCTGTGCCTTCACGGGTCGTGAACGTTGTATCTTTCACACATCGCTATGGTGAATATATAGCGTCATAATTCACCTATCATGAGAGTCCAGCTAAGTGAAACTGATAATCTTGTTTCATGGCTATGTAGCTTCTATTGGTAAGGTTGACAAGGATTATGTAACTGGAAAACATTTTACGACATACAATCAATATCCTCATGCTCATGTCTACGAGTATTCTAAATGTAAGTTCAAAACAATATTCATTTATATAGTTTTGTATTCTTCCTTGCGAACTGATGAGTTTATGTTTCTTGAATAGTATGCCTTCTACTTTTCTCATATGAGTTGCACAGACAGCTTCGCCTCAAAGATGATTCACACCATGTCTCTGTTATGTATGCATCCTTCCTATATTGTCTTAATCTGTTACTCTTTTTTTTTGAAACACAATCTGTTACTCTCTTTCTCTCTCTTTTTCGCTGTTTAAAGATTATGTTTTCCTTGATAAATGCAGAGCTGCAGATCCTGGATTTGTGAAAACAAATCTAATGCGCGAGTATCCTAAATATGTATCTGCTTTTGCGTTTCTCTCCTTCAAACTTGTTGGCCTCCTCCAAACCCCTGATGAAGGAGCTCGATCTTCCGTTGATGCAGCTTTAGCTCCATCAGTTAAGAAAACACGTTAAATTTGTCTTATAATTATATGATTGGCCAATAAAGTTAAACCACTAATAATAAGTTTAAATAGTTTTAAAAAAATAAAAATTATAATTATTAAATAAAAGAAAATTTATAGAGAAAATATTTTGCGAACAAATTTTGCCAAAACATTTATTTATGAGGAATGAAAGTAGTATATATCAATATGGAACTGTTCTAAGTGTCTTCATCTTCTACTTATGTAGGAAACATCAGGTGTTTACTATTTTGGAGGAAAAGGAAGGACCATTAAATCGTCAAAAGCTTCTAGAGATCCCAAACTTGGTAAACAACTTTGGGAAACTTCTTGTGGTTTGTTCGATCAGTTGCAATCATACAACGACTAAGTCAAAGACTCGCTTCAAGATCATTAACATCTTATTATATAGTGGCCTAAATTATCTCTGTTTTTATTGTTATTTCTACTCAACTAGTAATAATAAGCAGCACATTTTAAGATTCATGTGTTAAATACAGTAAATGGTGATACGCATGGTTCATAAAATGCTAGCTCTTTTAAAGTTTACATAAACTAAAATTCTTGATGTATCAGTACTTTCTCCCAAAATGTTAATTCTTTTAAAGTTTACATAAACTAAAATTCTTGATGTATCAGTACTTTCTCCCAAAATGTTAGCTCTTTTAGTATAGCCTCAGGACTGGAGGGGATAAAAGTGAATATATTCAATATAGTTTTTCGTAAAGCCGTCTACGTTTATTCTAACCGAACAAACAGAACAATTAACGTGTTTTCGAGTGTGAATGGTACTTATCGTAAATCTATACTTAAGTTTAGTCATGATATTCTTGTGATCTATATCAATATGTCTCTTGTAAGAGAGCTTCTACACTTGTATACGTTGATATTCGGTGTAATTTGTCTTTTTCTTTCTCAGTGTTTTATACGTTTTTTTTAGAACTTGTTTTCTCAAAGACATATACTTAATGCAACACAGTTGAACGTGGGTGTTTTTGCTTCCCAATAGTTCATTCTACTTAATAAAAGTTCGTTCTATAAAGGATTTTGTTGCCGTGGACACTTTTTGTTCTGAACATCTCATTTTTTGCTTGAAATATTTTACTTTCTCTTAACACATTTGTTTTAAAATAGTTAAATCATGTGTTTAACATGGTTCCTATTCGTTCTCTTTTGATAAAGATTCGATGAGTTTTTTAATTTAGTAATAAAAACGAAATATTTGGCAAACGCATATGCAAAATTAACAAACCCCACGTTACATATTTCTATTTACAGCCATAGACTTGGCCCTAATATCTCTATATCTATCAGAGATATTTTTTAAAGACTTGTCTTATTCTCTTTAAAGATAATAACTAAAAAAGAAACAGAGGCGAGAGAACCACACACAAAGAGTTATAATATCCTCAATCTCTCTCAAAATTGACACGTGAAGTCCTAGATGACCAATTAAAAGCTACCGACATAAGGCAAAACTGATCGTACCACTACCGGTTGCCCACGTGATTTGAGTGTACAAGTAATAAGCACCACAGAAGTATCCGTGTAGCCTATAAATACAAACCCTAAGCTGACATCTCCTCTCACCAATCAAAACACAAAAAACACAACAAAACTCAATAAATAAACAAATGGCAGACAACAAGCAGAGCTTCCAAGCCGGTCAAGCCGCTGGTCGTGCTGAGGTCTCTTTCTCTCTTTAACTCTCTGATCAAATGCAGTTGCTGCGGTTAAACAATCACACTTTATAAAATAAAGAGAAGTTATTTATATTTTCTTGAACCAAGTAAATGAATGTATTTTGACCAAAAAAAAAAGAAGTAAATGAATGTATTAATTGATTTCGTGTGGACAATGGTGTGTAAATATAGGAGAAGGGTAATGTGCTGATGGACAAGGTCAAGGATGCTGCTACCGCAGCTGGAGCGTCTGCGCAAACCGTAAGCGATCTACCCCATGATATATAAATAAACATACGTCTCTACTCTCTACTGTACATGTTCGTAGATCTCATATCTTTTTATGCTGTTCTAACATGTATTTACGTTTATAGGCGGGACAGAAGATAACGGAGGCGGCAGGGGGAGCCGTTAATCTCGTGAAGGAGAAGACCGGCATGAACAAGTAGCCCCATTGGAAACAAAATTGGGAGTTATAGTTTCCCTTTTTAATATTAATCGTTGTGGTTTTAAATAAAAATTGGGTGTTCTAATTGATCTTCACCGTAGTTCTTGTTGTTGTTGTTTTTAGTGTTTGAAGTAATGTTTTCAACCTTCAGGTGTATGTCTTGATGTTTATGTACTTAGTTTCCCGTTAATGAACATCTAATTTAAGCTTCAAGTCCAACAATGTATCTTATTTTTATTCTTTTTCTTTAACGCTGAATAATATTAGCAAGTTTCAGTTTCTGATTAAATCGAATTATTCCGTAAACACACAAGCTAAAGAAACCGGTGGAAGCACCGTAGCCTACTGGTTAAGGTTTAAAGGTTTCTACACCCAGATCTGGGGTTCGAATCCCAGACTATGCAATTTATTGCAGATTACAAGAAATCCAGGTTTCAAGTCCCGGAGAGAACGGTTTATTAAACAATTATGCAGACTACAGAGGAAAGGCTTGCAAGAGATCTTCAACATGGTGCAAGTAAAATCTCGTCAGGCGTGGATCTTCATAGGACGGCTCAGGTGATGCAGTTAGGCGTAGGTCTTCATAAGGCAGGTAGTATTGCCGGTTGTCGAATCGTCTATGTAATCTTTCCTATATCATAATTGTAAAATCATAATAAATCAGCGTTAAAAAAAAAAAAAAAACCGTACTTCAAATTAGAGAAAACAATTCTTAAAAAATTTCCAAGGCATTGCGGACATGTGAAATACTGATCTAAGTAACTTTTTTTTCTTTTGTCAACGATCTAAGTAACATTTAGAAATTGACAGCCAAAAAAACAAAAGAGACTTTTTTTTTTTTTTTGAACATATTTTTTTGAACATACAAAAGAGACTTCTAATTTACCGTAATGTTATAAAGTTGGCGGCCACGTGGACTATCAATTGCTAACCAAAAATTACATATTTACCCTTAATATTTTAACTTAAAAGTCGCGTTTTATTTATTTTATTTCGTCTCCACTCTCCTCCACTCGCGCGTTGTCATATCCTCGTTGCCTCGTCTCTGCCCGCCGCCGCGGTTCAACACTCTCCGGCCAACTTTAACGGGTAAGTCTCCGTCAATTTCGCTGCGTCTCCCACCGATTCCTCGTTCTAGTCAATTAGTTGCGTTCGTTAGGCTATCTATAATGAAAAAAAACCATATCGATTTGCTACTTATGGGGAAACTGCTAATTCGAGTACAATGCACTTTGCCTCTTTCTTATTGTGATTAGTTTTTGTTAGTTTTTGAATTGTGCATTGCCTTTAGACAACTCATCTTATTGGCCATGGATAACTCTTACAATCTTATAAGGAGAGGCTTATTCCTACAAACTGTTTAAGCTTCTTCGTTTGGTGGATTATTACAATTTTGCTTAGATCGTAGTTTATTGATTGAAAAAAAAATGTTGAAATATTTAGAGAGATAGTGCAACTTTCCATGCACACACAATACTGACCGATGGATAAAGGCGACACGTAAGTACATCGTATATTGCTTGCTTGGAGAAACAGTGCGAAGAGAAGATGAGCTTTGTCCACGCACTTGCGCAGCCACAAGTGGAGGTTTGGTGAGGTTTAGGTTTGGTTTGTTTACACATTTTTTATATTTCCACTACATCTGATAGAAACAAGAGCTAATTAATATCTTACATTGACTGCATCTTAGTTATGTGTCGGTGTCTCGTTTGATCAAAAAGTGCGGCTATAAACGTAAGATAATTGGAGAGGACAACAATCATCCAAAACCAAAAAAAAAACTAAATGGAAATGGCGACAAGTTTTCTGTTTCCACCTCCTCCGTCGATATTGGTCAATACTATGACCGTCGTTGGTTTAGCCGCTCTGCCGATCATGGTTTGGTCGGAAGTGAGAGGAAACAATCTGAAATACTCCAAATTCAACAACAACAACGCATCATCACCATCATCATCATCACAAAAACAGCGATTCAGCAGCGTATCGAGCAGAACCGGAATGCTTTGTCTATACACGCCAGCGTTTCTAGCCGCATCAGCCTCTTTCTTCCTCTCACCTTCTCAAGATCTCAGATTCCTTCTCCTCAAATCAGCACTCTCCCTCCATTTCTTCAAAAGGATCTTCGAGGTAAAAAAAACCTATGATTATATCCATAAAAGCTTTCTTTGACTGACGCATTTCGTCGAACAGGTTCTGTTCATTCACAAGTACAGCGGAGAGATGGCCTCAGACGCAGCTTTCACCATATCCAGCGGCTATTTCTCATCAGCTGCGTTGGTGTTGTACAGCCAAAGCTTCACTCTGGGACTACCCGGGCCGGGTTTGGATCTGAAATTCTATGGAGTTGTTATGTTTGTGGTGGGGATTGTTGGGAATATGTATCACCATGTTCTGCTAGCTAAGCTGAGGAAGGAAGGTGAAGGTGGTGGGAAGAAAGAGTACAAGATACCAAAAGGTGGTCTGTTTGGTGCAGTCATATGTCCTCATTACATGTTCGAGATACTTGTGTTTTGGGGCTTCTTTATGATTTCTCAGACCATTTACTCGCTTTCTTTGGCCATGTCAACTACTTTCTATCTTGTGGGTCGGAGTTATGCTACGAGAAGATGGTATCTTTCTAAGTTTGATGACTTCCCTAAGCATATCAAGGCTCTCATTCCCTTTGTTTTCTAGAGATTATTCTACTACCAGATATTTGTTTATTTCTCTCGACTGGTTTGTTACATTAGTGGGGAAATAACATAGTAATACATTGTGATTTATTATGACATTAATAGAAGTTTCGTATAGGACTCTCATTGTAAACTTAAAGTTGTTTCTTTGACAAGTTTTAGTTTTTTATATAATTTTAAAATTAATAAATCTGTGTCTTTTTTTGTCGTTAAATAAATTTGTGTTAAAAACTCGCAATATCTACCTTTCATTCCACAATTTAGACTTTGTTATCCAAGCAAAAAAAAGGAAGTAGTAAATATCGTGAAATTTATAAACGTTATTAAAATTTAAAAAGATATAAAAGATTATGTTCTTCCCTTGTACGGAGAGAGGTTCTATTTGCTTTTCTTTCAGAAATAGGGATGACGAGAGTATCACGATTTTTCAAACACCAGGCTTTGAGACCTCCTCACAAGAGAGGTATAGGGACAAACAATACGATGATGGTGTTGCAGATGACTTAAAGCGCAAGCGAAAGGCTTGCTCATTCAGAGAGTTCTTCCAATGATGATGAAGAATCATGCGGTATTGCAACTTTGCAAGTAGTAGAAGAAGCACTTATCTGAAGTAGTGGTCATTATTTTTGACTAACTATGGGATTGAAAATTTGTGTTCTGCGTATTTGTAGTTATATAACTAAAGGTCAATGAAACTCGAGTCCAAAACATTGTTATTCTGTATCTCTTGATAAATCAATCTGATGAACTATCACAACTTATTCATACGATATAATTCTTAAATTATGAAAAAGTATGAAATTATTGCACAATGTAAAATATTAGTTTAAGAACAACCAACGATGGATTGAGGTCACACACTATATACAATTCGGTAGAACTCACAAAATTAAACCAAGCAGACCGGTTTTTACCCTACTCTAACACGATCTTCCCTCACTTAACTAGTTACCCACATGCACACATAAACACACATACACACGCATGTAACATGCATACATACATTTGAACTTGGCCATTGTTTATACACTTTTTTAATGGTTCAGTCATGCGAACAAAGGAGCATGACCACACACCTTCTGATGATGTAAATCCTTCCCTTTTGTTCTTTCATATACTTTCCCAATCTTCTACTTATTGATCTCTTCTTCTGCTTTGATCTCTCTGGGCTCATCATCTCCCTCTTCGTTTCCATTTTTAGGCTTCCAAATAACTTATCTGTTGAACAGAAGTAGCAGAACTGAAACTTTGTTTCTGTCTTTTTTTAGGGTAAGCTAATAAGCAGAAGTGATTTGAAGGAGAATACACTTGTGGAGGGTGTGTATATGTAGAGAACTTGTGGATTCATGCATGCATGGTTAAATTTTCAGTTAATACAATACAGTATATGTTTAAAATATTACACACTTATGATAAAAACCGATAAAATGCATATTAATGACTTCATCACACCCAAGAAATTGGAATATTACTTTCTAAGTTTCGACAATCGAACAAAACTAATACAATTATCAATTATCACACTAAGAGGATGTAAAACACAATCCCACATGTCTTTTCTCGTGTTCCACCATGCAAATGCAATCAAACATAACTTGAACCTGGCCTTGCTTCAAAGTCTCCACTAAATTAACCATACAACTTAACATGTTTAATGTAGTAGACATATCTCTTTGCTTAATTAATCACATTTCAAAATACAAAATCATAAAATACGGGGAACTGTTGAATCAGTAGTCAAGATTAAAAATTATGATTTACAGATGAAACAATTTTTAATTAGATTTTATTTTATCTGTACGAATTCGCAGTTATATTTTTCTTTTAATGTACAAATGAAAATTATGTGGTCATTTTTTGTTGAGAAATCAAAATCTACGTTCAAATACCCTAAGAAGTAAGAAGTATAAAAAAATACAACGTGCAAGAAGTATCAATAATCAAGAGCATTTGAATTTTCCGAAGAAACTAATTAACTCAACAAACATATTAATCCTAGTAAGTTACAATGAATTGTCGATAATGATATGTTTTATGTTACAAAAAAATGCAATGTTATTTGAAGCAAAAAGTATATGAACAGACAAGTCTTTTTAGAACATTTTCAGAGACGAGTCTTGAAATTGTGCTTTCTCCAAAGTTCATGTTCCCTCAGTTTTCCTGTCCACTGAAATAACTTTATTTTATTTTTGTCAAATCCACTTGTTATAAACATTTTCCAAATACACGTAGGTATTAGACAAATTAAAATTTCGAAAAGAAAAAAGAAAAGGAGTAGCAAACGAGGATGTGGAGCGACCTACGCGACTACGCATGACTGCATGCTAACTGTCTGGCATAATCCAGACAACTTTGTTTATCTTGTCTCCTGACTAATATTGATGTGATTAATTTTCTTATGGATATTTTGCTACACTATTGATTACATGTAACATTGAATTTGAACATGATTTAAGTATCACTAGACCGTATCTTTGCCTTGGACTAATCAAAGATTATGTACGTAACTGAAAACACTGTACGGTTCAACGCATCAATTACTAGTTTCGTCTTTGTAATACAAGTTTGATTAACTAATCATTGATTAGTAGACTTAATAGAGGGTGATTAGTTTCTGTTTTATGAAGCATCCGATATCTTGAATTTAGTGATTTTATTATGGACCCCCTCATATATAAATATTGATACAAAATACAGCTGTTACAAAATTGAATTTATTTATCTCGATGTATCAAATACATGACTTTCTATGTGATCTGTTAGATACTCCCTCAGTTTTTTTATATAATTCGTTATAGAAGAATTTTTATATTCCAAATTATATGAAGTTTTCGGTTTTCTATATAAAATTTATTAATACTTAATGTTATATGACCAAAGATAATATACTTTCTATTTTATTATTGATTGATTTGTGGTTAGGTAAATAATTAATGATGTTTTTATTTAGAAAATATAAAAAATTAATGATTTCTTAATCTATGTGTACAATTCTAAAACGACTTATATTAAAAAAACGGAGGGAGTATGTTTTACATTTACAATTTTAAACAGAAACTTAATCTTTTGTTTAGAGTGTTCTCTTTTTTTTTTGGACAAAATTTAGAGTGTTCTTTTTTTTTTTTTTTTTTGTTCAAAAATTTAGAGTGTTCTCATACAACAAAATGTTTGTATTTTCATGGGCCCTTCAGAAAACTATTGTCCATTGGTTCAACGTTTCGATTAGTTTCACAAATACAGAGAAATAAAGTTACAAAGTCACTAATAGCCAACGTCTAATCTCACAAAACTACTAGCTCATTGACCCATTGGGTTCCCTAGTCATGCTATCGAAATCATCGATACTCAAATTCTAATCTACAACACACCTCTATGTGGCTATTGATCTTTTACTTATTGGCCTTGTGGGCTAACCTTTTTTGTTTGGACTTATTTTTTGTTTATAAACGTACATTATCAAGTCTAAAGTGGATGATTGTTATGATAATGAAATGATGATAGCGCGAACAAAAATCGTTGTGTTAAAAAAAGAGTACATGTGAAAACACTGTGGTCTAATGGTCAAATATTAAAAGTTTTTACACCAGTATAGAGTTCGATTTCCAGAAAATTCGGAATTTCTTGTGCATTTGAAAAATGGTTCGCAACTATCATAATGTATAGTTAAAAGAGAAACTGGCATGATTAATAATGGGGAATTAGGCTGTATAGCAAAGAAAAAAAGCATAATTCACCAAACAACCAATTTCCCTAACTTTTCTATACACACCGTCATAGATATATAATAATACAGTATTGTCCCTTCTTGCAACCGGCGTAACCTGTAGAGAAAAAAAATTAAAATTAATAATTATTATATGTAAAAATAAATTATGGCTTAATTGTCTTCACATCTTAGAAAACGCTTGTGAGACGACGTGTTACAGTTGAAGTAGAGAAGGAGCAATCCGAGCCTCTTTTCCTTCTCAAAATTTTGGAATTATTGATGAAATTGTATTGTCTATATTGATGGTGAAGGGTTGTAGTGGATAATAGAGTTTCAAAGACTCGTGTGGTGTCTGTACAAAATATGAACTGTGTATATTTTTCTACTATACTATTTTATTATGTTCCATTCCATTTAATTGTTACTAAAATATGTTTTATTTTGTTTAGAAATATAGTTTTTAATTTTTTTAAAGTTCTTGTTACATGTTTTTGAACATGTAAAAATCCCACTATGATATATATTGTATAGTTTAATATTACATAATATAATGTATTTTTTATATTTTGATATTTGAGTTTAGATTTTATATTTAGGTTAGGGTTTAGTGATTATAGTTTAGGGTTTAGTATTTAGAAGGTGAAGGGGTATTGTTGAAGTTAGCATTAACTTCTTCCATGTAATTATATACATCATAACTTCACCACTATGTCATTTATTTTTGTTCCGTTCTATTTGAGTTTAGGGTTATATTTGAGTTAGGATTTATATTTGGGTAAGGGTTTAGTGATTAGAGTTGGTTTATATTTGGCTTTAGGGTTTAGTGATTAGGGTTTTGGTTTTGGTATTTAGTAGGTGAGGGGTATGGTTGGGATCAACATTAACTTATTCCATGCAATCATACATGTTTCATAATTTCACCAATATATGTACTGTGCTATGTATTTTGTTCTATCCTATTTGGTTTTAGAGTTTATTTTTGGGTTTATGGTTTAGTGATTAGGATTTTGGATTTAGTATTTAGTAGGTGAAGGATATGATTGGGGTCAACATTAATTTATTCCATGAAATCATATATGTTTCATAATTTCACTAATATACTATGTTATGTATTTTGTTCCATTCTATTTGGGTTTAGGATTTATACTTAGGTTTATAATTTATATTTGGGTTTAGAGTTTAATAATTAGAGTTTAGTAATTTGGGTTTAGAGTTTCGTATTTATGAATTGAGGGTAGTGTTTAGTATTTAAGGATTGTGGATGTTGTTGCGTCCTTCTATACTATTTAAGTGACATGGAATAGAACAATACGTGCATATGTATATTACCATATATTTTTTTTAGATGTTGGGGTTTGGGTAATGTTTAGTACTTAGGTGTTGCATAGTGATTGAGATTTATGGTTCAGTATATAGGGATTGAGATAATGTTTAGTATTTAGGGTTATGAGTGGAGTTATAATTTTATACTATTTCGGCGATATGGAATAGAACAATCGATGTATATATGTGGTTAATGAACATGTGGCGTGGATGTTTGATATGTGATTATAAATACGCTACAAAAAGAAAGACGTCGCCTATTTTTCACTTGCAACTGGAAACCTGTTATGAAAAAGGACAGAACCGGCTGAAATGTGTTCAAAGAGTCTGACATTAAATTATGTCAAAATCAATGCTACTCATTTTATTTATCACTCAAATATAGCTATTTGGCCAATAAGCCCATTAATAATGCAAAGTACAAAAAAAACCGGCTCAAATTTGAATTTTGTGGATAAACGTTTTTCGAGACGAACAGAAAACTAGACAAAGAGATAATAAATGGCAATAACAATGTGACCGAGTAGCTATTCAGAGTATTTGATATTGCGAAATGAATAATAAGAAAACTGAAAAATTCATCTGCAAAAAAAAAGAAAAAAAAAAGAGACAAATAGTATTAATGAATAATTTTCTTCCCTATTTCACCTGTCACAAGTGATGCCTACATTTGCCTGCCTCTTCTGCTCCCACCACAATCATTAGTTTCTATTGTGGCCCCCTCGTTATTTAACCGGTTCAATCCGAATAGCTTTACTCGGTCGTTATTTTTATCCTTAAACCAAAGTTTTTCAAACAGCTCTTGTATATATATCTACAAGTCTACAACATGCCAGTATTCTGAACGCTTGATTGCTTTAGCCTATATGTTGAAATTTGAGTTTTAATTTGGTTTTGGTTGTTACAAAAAATGGTTTTGGTTTGAACTAAACTAAATTTAGTGACATAGACTAACTAAATTTAACTGGTACATAGCTTAGTTACATAGACAAACTAAATTTAACTTGCTACATAGTTTAGTGCAGTTTAAACTTATTTTGTTTTTTATTTGAATTTATTGAAATTATTTATGCTTGGCTTGAACACTCTCAAGATGTCTTAAAGTCCAAAGGATTTCCCAACTCCAAATTTCATATTCGATTCTTTCATCACATTTATAAGATCATTTCCAATGTATTTTGCTATTTTCACTTTTAAAATAGAGTTAAAATAAAAGAACTCTATAATAGAGGTGATATATGTTCTAATGTATTTCTTTAAAATAGCAATCTCTAAATGTAGAATAAAAAATAGCAAAAAATAGAAAATGCTATTTTTTCCTCTATAGATAGATGAATAAATAGAGATCTCTATTATAGAAAAAAAAATAGAGGTGGGTTGGAGCAATTTAATCTCTAAATGCTATTATAAAAGTGGAAATAGCAATGTTTGAAAATGCTCTAACTTAAATGATGAAAAATATACTCTCAAAAAGCATATGAATGAAAGTTCTATTCGGATTAAGCATTATGATCCAAGAGATTCACTTATTCTCGGAAGAGTAGATAAATAGTTGATAGTTAGTCATCTTCATCACATGTACAACTATGATGAATGTGACGTTCACATGGACATGGATATTGATATGTGTACGACCACAAAACCACTATTTATAGAGTCCATTCGATCACACATCAAATTAATTTGCTCGCTATAACCAAACAAAAGATGACCATGTTATTGAAAACAACTCTACTCTATACACACACAAACACCATTATTCTACATTTCAAATAATCAAAATATACCTTATTATACGTAACTCCATATCACCCTATCCATTCTTCACATTCTTCCAACCCCCTCACCATGTGCCATCATCTCTCCTTTGGTCCATCTCAATCAGACGTTGGCCAACAACATTTTTTGTTGGTCCATCATTCTTTTAAAAACTGACTATTTAAATACATATACATAGATGGGAGGAATACTCTGTTAATACTTCATTATTTTGTAGACAGAAATGCAGTCAAAAGGGAATCAAGTCTCTTATAAATTGTTATGAAAATACTAATTTGCAACTGCTTGATATTGTAAAACATTTATAGTTTGTGATAAATTAATGAACCGTTTTTAAGAAAAAACTTTTTTTGTTTGGACTTATTTTTGTTTATAAACGCACATTATCAAGTCTAAAGTGGATTTTTATGATAATGAAATGTTTTATTTACTATCATGCTTTCAACATTTAATTTGATGTGAACACTATTGTATTCGGTGAAATGTCATGTGGTCATTAACCACTGATAAGAGATCATGTCACCTTTCCAATAATCTGG
The DNA here is from genome assembly GCF_000309985.2 of Brassica rapa. Classification (NCBI taxonomy): domain Eukaryota; kingdom Viridiplantae; phylum Streptophyta; class Magnoliopsida; order Brassicales; family Brassicaceae; genus Brassica; species Brassica rapa. The sequence goes on from NC_024796.2 coordinate 2,994,893, forward strand.
GCTAATTTTTCCAACTCATAAATATATAGTGTATACCAGTAATACTACTGTCTCACTTCAAGAAGAGAACTACTGCGAGCTAAGTTTTAATAAATAAATTAATGGAAACAGTAAACAAAAATATACTTCGAACAACCATTCCAAGATGACTATATAAATTATATATGATATATGACCAATACCTAACATTCCAATCATTTATTTTGCGTTTAGTAACGATCATTAAAGACTAAATTCAATCAAAAGTTGCAATAGGCGAATCAACAATATAAACTTATTTGTGGCTTATATACACATATATATATATATATGTATATTTATATATTTAAATTATATATTAAAGGCAAATTGAAAAATATATAAAAATTTGAATTCAAAACACTGAAAAGAAAGAAGGACCATATTTTAAATTTAAAATAAAAACTACAACAAAATAGCAGAAAATGCCAAGTGAGTTTGATTCGTATAAATTGATTACACCCACGAAAAAACAAAACTGCTATATTGCAAGACTTTTTCAGTACATGGCAAGCAGTCAATATAATTAATTAACAACCTCAGACGCATCTCTCTGCATTTTTTAAAAATAACTATTTTCAATCTGTCAAGAGACACAAAAGAATTTTAATATTAATACCCAATATGATTTTTGTAATAGATAAGCAAATCAAATAATTCACTTATAGAAAAAAAGAGAGTATATATCTTTTCATAGGTGCTGCCTGATTGCTTCATTCCTCCCTCGTTAGCTTTTTTCTTTCTTAAAAAAAAAAAAAAGAAGAGGAGGAAATATTTCGGTTCTAATGGCTCTGCCCGGGGAAGAGCCTGAGTTTATGAACCTAAGAGAATGGGATCGAAGAGCTCGGTTCATCCGCGAAAACCCGACTTCTAGAAGGTTCTCTGCTTCTTACGTTGGCAGCTTCAGAGAAGATTATCACAAGTCTTCTTCAAGAATCAACGTTAACAACATCTCTAGTACTGCCTCATCTCCTGGATACAGTCTCAAAGGTGGTTAAGACTTTACCACTCTTTCTCTTTATCTTACTGTGTTGACGAGTTATTTCTTCTGAAAATGTATAAATTTTTATAACAGAAGAGATTGACCCATCAACATATTCCTTCACAAATGCACTCAAATGTAAGTTTCTAACGAGCAATCAAATTGTTATATTGAATCAAAACGAAATTCAAAACAAAGGAGGAATGTTTTTCTTTTTGGGTTGCAGCGTTACAAGCAAAGTCAATGTTCAATAAGAGAGACTGGTTAACACAAGAAGGGTTTGCGTTGAATTCAAAGTGGAACGAAGCAGAGAAATATATATGCAACCCATTGTCTGGAGAAGTTCCGATGGAGTGTTTGTCTTCTAAAACACTACGTGCAAGATCTTTTAGAAACTTGACCACCATGTCTGCTCCTCTTCACTGCCCTATTCCCAATCCTTTGACGAAGATTGGTCAAAATAAAACCAATAATAATAATAATAATCCTAACGTCAGAGTCATTCACGAGGATCTTTATGCTCTTGACCCTGTTCTTGTTCGAGGTGATTAAATTTTAAATATGTCCCCCGTTTGTTTGTTGATAAGTTTAGTTTTCTTGAAGTTTATTTTCTTCTTTATTAATTTTTTTGTCTTCTGATAAAAATAAAATTGTGGGGTGTTCTTTTAGCAGAAGAGAAAGTTGTGGGGCTGAAACGAGATGTAGGCATCAAGAGTACGTGGGTGGATAGTAGCTCCGGTAGCCCTAGTCCGGCAGAGACGCCTCCGATCATGGAACGGTCGCTGAAACGATACGTGGAAGCTAATGATTTGCTGGTGGATTTCAATCTCAAACTGGAATGTCAACCAGAGGTATTTTTTTTTTTGTGGACAACATTGCAAACTCATATAGACTGTAAACCACACCGGGAGAAATATTTATATTATAACGTTCTTGAACAATTCTTCCAATTTTTTTTTACTTTATTCATTAATGAGCTACTTTTTTTTCTCTTTTAGCATGGGTTCTTAATTCATTATTTGATACTTTTTTTTTCTTTTTAAAAATATTTTTAGTTAATAGACGGCTCTTATATCTCTTATTTAAGAGACGGTTCTTAACTTTTCTTAGTTAAAATCTAAGAAAAATTAAGAATCGTCTCTTAGCCGGAGCTAAGAACTCAATTAAGAGACCGAGGTTAATCATGGTCTTATATATATGGTATAGTTCTTGAATGTAATTGTTGTTTTTTAAAACATAAAAAAATGGTTTGTAATTCAATAAAAAAAAGAACAAGCAAAATATGATTTCAGACACATGTATCATATATCATTTTCGAGGTGATTTATTTTAAAATTTCCTGTATCATTTAAAAAAAATGGTTTACAAATAATTTGTGTTGATTTCAAATCTTTTTTTTCAAAAGAAATACTATACTCTCTCTGTATTATTTTAAGTGGTGCTTAAAAAAAAAATTTGTTACAAAATAATTCATGTTTTCGCTATTCTATATATAATTTAATAACATTTAAATTTTGTGACCAATTACAAAATACTGTCATTTTCTACTCTTAAACTAATTTTATTTAATAATATTTTATGTAACCGAAATAAATCGTATAAAAATTTGTATTTCCTTAATCCATGTTAAAAACCTTAAAAACCATGATACAGAGGGAGTATCTAAGAAAACATGCATTCAATCTTTACCCAAAAACGTGCATTCAATTGAAAATTGTATTAAATGCTAACAAAGGCAGAAAAAACAAATCTCAACTACTAAAGTATTCGAAAAACTACATAATTCCCTACCATGAGGTCCATGAATGTGGTAGGGAAATTAATAATTGCACAACATTTTGAAATGCTCGTGCGTCAATAATTAGATTATTTCGCAAAATAAGAAAAAAACACACCAAACAAATAATTATAGTCCCAATGTTTCAGTCACAGAATAGACAACGATATAACACTCTTCCACTTTAGTGTTTTCTATACATTATGCTACAGGATTCATTTTAAGATTCGAATTCATTCACAGTATATGAAACATGGTACACATGAGTATAGTCAGAGAAAGCACAAAAATGTATAATCAATCATATGCTATCAATATTTCATGAAAAAATCTTTCATTAGACCCCATTCCTAGATTTTGTGTCCCAACTCACGTGACTACCATCAAGATCATTGAATACGTTATCTATCTATATATATACATAGTATATGCGTGCATGCATTTATGTATCTATACACTTATAGTCTCAGACTCAATGTGTAACTAAATATGGTTTTGTAATTGTAACTCGAGAGGGCACAAATTATACTATAAACATAATAATCTCATTTTATTTTAAATCGTCATTTACACTTTGGACATGAAACTATAAAAGTAGCCCAAAAGACCAATAACTTCTGAACTGTAAAAATAAACCTCATCTTAGGAGCAACGTACGTAAGTTAGTTCTTGAAATATATGTTGATAGTGAGCAATTTGGTTTTTCAGGATTTGAAGTTGGCAGAGGATGAGAAGGAAGAAGAGAAGCACGAGATGAGTAAAAAAGAAGAAGAGAAGCAGGAGATGAGTAAAGAAGAAGAAGACAAGCAAGAGATGACTAAAGAAAAAGGAGAAGAAGAGCAAAAGAAGAGTGAAGAAGAACAGCAAATGGAGAAGAACAAGAAGAGAGGCAGTGGATGTTTCCCATGGGTGAGATCAAGACAAAGACAAGCAAGAAAATCAAAGTACATTTCCCCGATTTGTATTCCTCATCTTGTCAAAGGTTGTTAAAAACACCTTAAACACACACAAGAGAATCAACAAACAACAAGAAAGAATTAAAAGTGTTGACAAGATTTTTCCCATTTTCTTCTTTGTTTTGTCTTTCACCACCTATAATCTTAATGAGGTTATATATTATTAGTCTTTTCTCTTCTTATATTTTCATCATTCAATGGGAATGTCAAAATAGCTTAACAATTATTTTGCTCCCCTTTTCTCTATAACAAAATGCTTCAGTTTTCTCTAGTGTCTCTTTTCTGTTTTGTGGCTTTCTCTTTCTTCTTCATGGTTGTTCTGTTTCTTCTGTGTTAGTGCAAAAAATTGTGTTCATTGTTTTGGTAGTATTAGACTATTAGTGTAAAGAGATGGGAAAAAACGATGTTCTCTAATGGTGTAGTACAGTTCAAAATCCGAGTTTGTTCTTGGCTCACAAGTTCTTTTTTTTAGCAACTCCCTGATGAAAGTATCCTGAGTTCATGCCGATGCTAAAAACAAACTTGTCCGATCATGGAACTTTTCCGTTGATTCTGCAGCACCGAGGACGATGTTTTGGAGGAAATGAAGAAAGAGTACAAGAAGAGGGTAACTCTGACCAATATAAGGTCCTTGTTATAGATGCTTTTGTAAGATCTGAATCTTTAACCATGGCGTTTTTACAATAAGGGTCAGCTCACTATAAGAACAGTTATAGATTTTGTTTGTTTTTCCATTTCCTCAGTTTCCAAAAATCTACCAAATCTAAGAGATCAGATTGGAAGATGTTTCTCATAACCAAAAAAAAGACAGGTCTGGAAAATTTAGAACGAAGAAAGCTTAAGGACTTTAAGCAGTAGGCTTCCTCATGTTTCTTCCTGCACGAATCACTTCGTCCACCAAAAGCAACTGCGATGCAATCACTGGCCTGCAACACAAACAAATATCTAAATGGCTTGAAACAAAAACCCATAACCATGTTAAAATTGGCTGGTGGTTTCTCCAGCGTTACCCTGAGTTGATAAGTTGGCGTTTCACTGAGTAATTGTCAAAGATACCACATAATTTAAGGGTTTTAATCAATCAAAATGAAAATTCTATATTCCTACCACCTGAAATTACAATAATTAATTTATAATTGTCCTCGACCTATAAAAACCAAAAAAGGAAATTTTATACCAAAACAGAAAGAGAAAAAGGGAAGTGATCGATGCCGACGCGCTTATATTAGTTATGTATATTCTCTAAAAAAAAATAGTTATCTCTTTCTTCTCTGTGTTCAGAACATGATTCGTCCCCATGTGGAGCTGAGCGACTTCAAACATGAGAGACGTTCAAGAAGCTACCCAAACTCAATCATCATCGTCGTCGACACAATATCTGATGAGATTCAAGTTTCTCCAAGCGTTCGCGTAGATATAAGTCTCCCTAGTTACTTAGGTCGTCACCACATCCGAAGGCTCATCCAAGATCAACTCATCAACCGCCGTTGGTTATCACCGAAGATCTGAAGGACTGCAACCAAGTTAGGGTTTAGCCGCAGAGAGGTTCTCCAAAATCAGTTCGCTAGCCACCGTTGGTTGTCTGATAAATTAGCCCCAGAGATCTCAGAGATTGCAGCAACGTTAGGTTTTGGTTGTAACGGTTTAGGTGTGACCATCACTGTCAAGATAACCCCTTCTCCATCGAAGGAAGAGGTGTTAACGAGGATGGTTCAACTAGGGAAGATGAGCAAAGAGGAGTTGAAGACTTCTAAGATGGAAACAGAACCGTGTTCTATTTGTCTGGATAGTTTTGTCTCCGGTAAACACGGTGTCTCTACACGCATGACCTGTTCTCATGTCTTCCATGAAAAATGCCTCTTGGTGTGGTTTCAACGCAGAAACACTTGCCCCTTGTGTCGGACTGTGCTGTACGATCGATTGATGATTGGGAACAAAGGGAGTAGAAATTAGGGTTTCATCTATTGATTCAAAACTTGGGTCACACGGTTTATATATTGTTATATGTTATAATTTCCCTAACTGATTTGTAAATTTTGTGTGTTTGAATCAGTTCAAGATGTTTAAATTTTGAATAACATTATTACTTCTTATTACATAAATCTACAGTCATTCACAATTCAATGGTTTTATGCTAACAAACAGCTCTTAAAGTCTTAATACAAAATAGTCTTAATCAACGCTCAAAGGAACTCGCCTTTCTCTTTCTCTAACTGGTCTCGAGACTCTACTTTAACGTGAATTGCATAGATTACCCACGGCCCACGATATAGTATAAGTTACACTTTAAATCAGATAACTGTTAATTATTTGTTTGTATTATCAGAATTCACCACCTCCAGCAAGGCAGCAACTATAAAATAACATACAAATTACAATGTGTAATTCTTTATACAAACTCATTTGTTTTCGTCAAAACTAATAACTATGACTTAAAGCTAAAAACTAAAACTAATTCAAACTCTTAGAGCAAGTCCATTGGTAAGAGACCCTAATGGGCTCTCATGAATAAATTAGTAGTTTTTTTGGTGATTTGTAAAGTTAAGAACCTTTGTTAGACTAATTAATTTTCTTATCCTCCAATGGGAGAACCTCATTGAGGTTCTTAATTTTTTTTTTTTAAGTTGCACAAAACATTTTCTAAGAAAGATGAAAGATATGTTAAAGATATGAACTCTATGGTGACTCACCACTCGATACATTATGAAAGATATGAAACATGAGCAGACAGTGAGAAAGATCACAATGTTATTACATAGAAGACAAAACAATTTCATATAAAACTTAATGAGAAAGATCACAATGTTACAGACTCGACAAAGCATTAACTCAGACACGATACAAACTAATGGCAATCACTTCACCGCAACTCAAACTAATGCCAATCACTTCACCGCAACTAACACAAACCATAACACTAAATTCCATTTTAATTCCAAACCTAATCGATCCCTACATTCTCTTAAAAGAAAAGTATACTAACCTCTTCCCAAATGAAATGAAACAGGGATGCTTTGATGATGGTGAATCCGTTTCTGACAGAGAGTGGGTTCCCTGGCTAATGAACCTTTGAGTGATTCCTTTGAGTGAACCTTTGAGTGATTCCTACCAATGCTAAGATCCAGAGCTAAGTCGAGCTCTGCTACTCTCACTGACTTGTTGGGAGAATAAAAATCCTCCGACGATAGAGCGGCGGCGGCGGCGTTGTCGTCTCCTTCTTCAGCTGGTGATGATACTCCGATCATCACAATCACAGACCCACTCGAAGAATAACATCTCGGAAACCACTCGTCGTTTCCAAAATCAATCAACAGAGAATGGAGGAGGAAGAAGCCGACTGATTTCGTGAGGCCAAGGAGAGAGAGACACTAAGGGGTGGGCGAATAGGAGACTGCCACGTTAGGGTTCCTTACCAATCCTAGAAATCCCATTTAAAGACCCGGTTCTCTCTTTTTTTCCCTTTTTTCATTTATTTTTTTTTTCCTTTTGCTTGAAACTCTCCTTAAGAGACCCCCGATGGAGGTGGTCTTATCACCTAAGATGCGTAAATATTTAAGCTACACACAAGCCAGCCAAATAGGAAACAGGGTGGAATGAAGTGACAAGTGAGTTGCCATATTGGCAAAAGTATCTGATTTGTCAAAGTTGTTCCCTCGTTTCGTGCTCTGGTTAATTGTGTTTTACATTTACAGTGCATTTTGGGAGAGTGTCATAGATGAAGGATTTAATCAGGTCGATATGTAATATTGATGTGAACCAACCTCTCCCACAACTTCATTTTTTTATTTTAATTTTTCAGAATAGTAGTTCATCAATATCATTTCAGGATTTTTCAAGCAGTGGTCAAACACGGCTTATAACCTATTCCCTTTCTAGAAATTTTATATTCCCTCAATATTTCCTTTCATCCAAATATCATTTTCACATTCCAAGTAATTTGGATGAAATTGACAATATTAATATATTAGCGTGATTGCAAATATTTATAATTTTTCGTTTAATATCATAACTTTCCAAAAAGAGGAAAGAGTGAATGAAGGCAACAAAAGTTTATATCATGTAGAGATAAGTGACATAAATCGTTCAATAACGTATAGTTTTCAAAAGAAAAGTGATGACAAACCAAATGTATATCTCATGTCGAGACAAGAGGCATAAACTGTAGTACAAACATTCCATCAAAACCAACTGGTAATGGTGACAATACTTAAAGATGACCAAAGGAAGTAGTAATCAATGCAAGTAGTCTATGATTATCTGAAACTCTCTTCAGCGTTTTAGCGTGCTTTACTATAGATAGCATCAATCTGTTTTTCAAAATTCTCGATCTTCACTTCAGCTCGAGCACGTACTCCTGCATCGGTTGATTGGCTTACAACAATCTTTAGTGCCGCGACTTTCTCCCGCAGACTTGCAAGCTACACATCAGTTTACCAAAAGTAAGTAAAAAAAGAAAAGCAGATGAATAAAGAAACCTAAAAGCAGATTTTCATAGTGGTCTGGTCCGGTTCGATAATATTTACCTTCCGGCGTGGCCATCGAAATACCTCTCCCCTCCGGCATATCTTTTTGACCGCTGTGGTACAAATCCTCAACTTTCTGGCCGCTTCTTCAATGGGAAGATCCCAAAGCTCGCTCATGTCTTTCACTGTTAAGCTCCTAGTCCGCTTCCTCTGTTCTTGTCCTCGGCACATAGAGATCAACCACAAAACCAAACATCAGTGAGATCACTAAAATTAATGTTCATGAGGCAAAAAAAAACATGTTCTTAATCCACATGCAAACCCATGCAGACTCACTATCTTCCATGCAGACCAGTAATTACTATATACAATAAAAGCGTAAATAACATATTATAAAACCTAATATCTAACCATATGGTAGACGGATTCTTGTGGCTCGAGTAACAAATTCTCCTATGATGATAAATGGTTATAGTTTGAGAAATTAGAGAAAAGAACCTGTGCAGAGAGATTGGTTTGTCTCCTTGGCTTTCCTTTCACAGCAGGGGGCACAGATGCAACATTTAGAGATTCATTAGGCACAGCCAAAGACATTGGAATATCAACACGTGGTGGCAATGTCGACATAAGTAACTGGCTGCTTGTGGTACAAGCATTCATAGCTTGATAGAAATCAGCATTAGTGTCTTGCATTATTACAAAACCTCCTGCTGCCCTAGCCGCACAATAATCTTCAATAAATTTCTTCACATCCTCCATCTTTAAATTCATTTGGTATCGAAGTTCGTTTGAACCATCGAAACGTCGAGTCTCGATAACCGCATGGCAGAAGTATCCAATCCCTCCAAAGAGATCAAGTCTCATCATCTCCTGACCTGTGTAACCAAATAACACGTACAACCACTCAAATAAAGATCAGTATAACAATAAAATGTAAGAGATAGAGATATATATATACCATTAGCATGGACTAGTTGTCGAAGAAGGTTGCAATAGGTGCATAAGAAAAGTCCTTGAGAAATGGTCGGTGTTGGTGTAATCACCGGGACAGGCATCGCCGATGCACCACCGGTTTCAAAGTTCATAGTATTTTCCGCAAAAACGTGAGCATTCGCCTGAAGAATACCGCTCTCTCCGACATTTTCATTACCAATCTCTCCTAGGTCAGTATAATCGATGTATTCGTTGATATCATCACTAAGTGCATCCGACGTGTTCACAGTAAGTGAACCATCATCGATTCTAAGTGATTTAAGATACTCTTTGATGGTGTCCCCATGAGGGTTTGAAACCGAAGGATCTCCCAACAACGCGGTTCTGTTAATCTCCAAGGCTGGCGCTGGAGGAGGGGCAAGAAGAGTATTTTTGCTGAAGGGTAAATCCATCAGATTAGGATTTGGGTTAGACATGAGGCTCATAAGATATTCTTCAGAGTAAGCGTCATAGAAAATATCCTCATCTTCGTTGTCTTGAAGAGCAATTGGTTTTGGATCACCACCAGCCATTTTGTTTTGCCCTCTTCTTCTAATTGCTTTCTCTTTTTCTTCTTTAGGATGAGACCAAAAAAGGAGAAGAGAAAAACTCTCTCAAGCAGAGTACGATACTTGAGAGTTGAAGAACAAAGAGTGAGAGGAGAGAATTGAAGAAACGAAAAGAAAGGTTTATGTAGACAGGAGAGATATTATGGCGGTTAATGGTCGTTGTAGTTAGTTATTTTTTTAATCCAACAGATGTGTCTGTTCGGTTAATTGTCTTCCCGCGAGAAATAACTGTCTGATTTTTTTTCTTCCTTGATAAGCAATTGTGATGAGAAAATTTGATATAAAAATGTAAATAGAGAATTTTTTTCAAAGTGTATGCATTGCATCTGTATCGTTGATGTGAAAATATTATTTTTAACAATACTTTTGTATTTAAGCTGTTTTCACACGTGATAATATAAGAATTAAGAACAAGAACAATACGATTAGGCATTAATATACAGATTTGTTGAATCACTAAAGTACATATACAAAGGCATTGTGAGAGAACTTAAACCCACCATAAGTTAACAAATGCATTACTATACACTAAAAAAAATGATGATGTTCTCTGAGTAAGAAGATAATCTAAATCGATTATCTCTATATAAATTACAACCGAACAAGAGTTATCGCCCAACAAAACTTTATACATTCTTATAATCTTCCTATTAATGAGAATAAAGATCCGCCTGACTCAGAAAAAACACCCAATATGTACTACATATACTTATATACAAAGTACTAACCTGAATAACAGGTTAGGTAACGGTGACTGGAAGATTAGAAGAATGTATAAAAAAAACGCTAAAAGATTTGACACATTCATTTGCTTCAAAAATGGTAGTGGTGATCAAACTCCTCTGTTAGGCATTGGTGAAAGAACGATCACGGAATCTCTATGTACACTTGTTTTATGTTCTTGTCTACTAAGCCATGGCAGGGATGCTGGAATTTTGGTGGTCACGGCTCAAGCAATCGAACCCTTCTACTCTAACTGCAGGTGGTGCGAGTCCAAACTTCATTCTGCCGCATCCACGAGATGAAGATGGAGATGGAAAACCGGTTGATGATGAATTGGGATGAAGGAAAGGAGAGTTTGGTGAGACTGGAGTGAGTTTCTCATCTCGAAAGCGAGCATCTTGAGCTAATGGGTTCACCGCTCTGCTTGGAGGTGAACCAGGAAAATAGGGTGGGGGGGGATGATGATAGTAACTGCCCTATTGTTCCTTTATCCTCCTCCTGTATAGATATAGAGATAATAACAAACCACATGACTAATGAGTTTAAGGAAAGGTTTGGAGGGAGACCAAAAGATTGTAATAAGAATACAAACTAGACTACTAGACTAACATCAAGTTGAATAGAGAGTCATACCTTTCTACAAATAATGTCGAGAAGCTCAGCACCACCTTTAGAATCACACAAATCAGTAGCGGTTTGACTAGAAAACAGAGAAACCAAAACAAAGTTAGTTATAATCAGAAGAGAATCTGAGAAAGAAGAAAAAAAAAAAGGAGGATGCTTTTTGTGTGTACCTCATGTGAAATCTGAGAGGGCGAATGATGTTGTTGGAGAGTAAGCCAACACGTCGAGGCTTAGGACAAACGACAAGATCCTCGCGAGACATGAAGAAGGCGTTCTGCTGAATGTTGCAATGGTTCATCTTCTTTTTTTCACCTGAAGGTTGCAAAGGTAAACGCCCTGAATTGAAATTTGGTTCCAAGCAAAAGGAAGCAAATCAAGTTAGCTCACAACACTCACTAAATCTACAGACTTTATGACTTTAAAACGGATTGATTTATATAGGGTAGTAAATCAGTAGTGTGATATATATTTTGTGGACAGCTTAATATTCCGGTTTCTATGCATTTATAATTGGCCTTGTGCTTACTAAATTATCTTCCAATTTTTTATTTATATACAGTACTGGTATGTTTCAAAAAAATAAAAAAAATACAGTACTGGTCAAACAATGAACACGTATTATCGTCCTCTTTTTCATATATAGTAGTATATAAGAGCATCTCCAATGGTGTTACCCACCATTGGAGTCCTTAGCCATATTTTAATGTTTTTTTTTTTTTTTTTGAATAGTTAAGGACTCTGATCCAAATTGTCTGTCCAATGGTGTTACCACTACGAAGTCCTTAGAAAGCCGCTTCGAATCTTTGATCGAATTCATCTCCCATATTTGACTATAATTCCTTCAAAATTGATTTATAAAGGGAAAATTGTAAGTAATATAACAAAATATTATCGTGACTTTTGATTTGACTTGCGAACCAAGTAATATAACAAGATCATCGTATTAAAGTAGATGAGTATACACGTTCATGCATGCTTCTACTTTGTAACTCACTGAGTATACACGTTCTATGCTTAAGTTATGTCATTCAAATAACACTCATTTTCAATTTGATAATAGCGATATCATATATCTATAACACTCATTTTCAATTTAGTCTTAGATGAAATGTCTAGAAATTTGAATAAAATTATAATAAAGTGTGAATCAACTGGTTTGTTACCATGAGACTATTGAAAAACTGAATAAAATAGTAGAACAATAGCTAAACAAAGACTTTGGAACAATAGTAAGAAACAGAGAGCTTACAGTAGAGTTACAAAGTAGATGAGTTTTACACGTTCAAGAGATACAAGGTTCGAAAGTAGTAGAAGAAGAAGCAAATGAGTTACAAAGCCGAGAGAAGAAACATAGTTATAAAGCCAAGAAATGGCAACAGAGAACCCGTGACTCGGTTCACATGAAAACACTAGCATAAACAGACAAAGCAGTAAGGCAACAGAGAACCCGTGACTTATACAGCAACCTACTTGTCTTCAGTACTCACATGGACCTGAAACAGAGAAATAAAATATGCGTTAGCAAAGTTACAAGCATAAACAAACAAAGCATACACAAAAAAGACCCGTGACTTATACAACATCACTAAACTAGCGTTAACCAACCATCAATAATCACAACATCTCAGACAGTAATTTCATTTTCAGGGCTTCTTCCATAACAGAGAGTGGCTCTGTCTTTGCAAACAAACTTGCAAGCAAACTCTGATTTGAGATTTGCTTTTTGGTCTCCATCATTTCTTTAAGTTGTCCTAGTTCTTCTTCTTTTCCAAGTTTCTTCCTCTTGCCAGCAGCCTTAGCTGCCTTAACTCCCATGGGTCTCTCTTGTGGCTCTGTCACTGACCCTTGAGCATCAGAATCAACAGTTTTGCGCTTCTCCTTACCACTGTCCTTCTCGAGGTAAGTGGAGGACCATTTGACATCATGCCTAAGCTCCCTCCACGCATGTTCCAAGTTAAACTTAATGCCCTTGTCATTGTAGAGGATATCCAAGGCAGCCTTCATCACATCGTCGTCATTTTGGCCGCTTCTCTGCTCCCTCAGAGCCATCTCGTAGCAGCCTGAAAACTTACACACCAAGTCATTGATCCTAGCCCATCTTTGCTTGCATTGCCCGAGTTCTCTTGGGATTGTCCCAACCAGTTGAGGATTGGAGTTGTAATACTCTACAATCCTCTTCCAGAAGTGACCAGCTTTCTGTTCATTACCGACAATTGGATCTTTGCTGGTGTTGAGCCAAGCACCGATGAGGATTATATCCTCCTTCGGTGTCCATTTTCTCCTCTCTTTTACCCTAGACTCATCGGAAAATTGGCTGCTGAAGGGAGGTTCGGGTGAGTCAAGGTCAACTACCCCTTGACTAGCTAAAAGGTTTATAAAACTTGTGGAGTTTGCCATTTAGGAAGAAGACTCTGGTTCACTAAACTACCTAAGGGAGGCGAGTAAATAAGGGATTATTTACGCAAATCTATTGAATTCTAGTAGGAAACAGTCCTATCATTACAGCTAATAAAAATTTAATGAAGCTTTTCCCCCCATATAAACAGTTAGGCACAATTTAATGGTTAACTTCGCATTCAAAGTACAAGTGGTTTACTTCGTATTTAAAACCTATCATTTCACTTTCAAATTCACACCAGAAACTTAACTACTTCAAAGGACAGAAGTTATTGTTCTCAAACTACAAACTTACGTTTGAACTAGAAAGTTTTAAAGTTCAAACAAGGAAGAGATTTAGTGTTATTATCTACAACTAGAACCTTAAGTTTAATAAATGATGGTTTCTAAAACTACAACTAAGTGTAGACACTAACCTCGGAATGGGCTCTCTCAAGTTCAGTCACACGCTTAAGCAGCATCCTCACCTGCTCCTGAACATATATCACAGAAACCAATCATTATGTTCGAAAGGTTGTACAAACAACTATCAATTTCATGTTACAATTTCTATTGAACTCACCTTAAGCGACTGGCACTCTCTTAGAAGCTTCTCCTGCTCGTAGAATTTTTTTTTAAGCCTCTCAACCTCTTGTTGCATTCCCATAACCCATGGTTGCCTGAAATGCAACCCGTCATTCTGCCCAAACATAATAACCATTGTTAAACCGCTAATTCATTTCGAAAAATAATAATGTGAAGAACAGACTACACTATATACCTCGAAATCTTTGCAAATGAAATATCTTTTCCCCGGTAGGTAGTCGTACGTGTCCTCTTCATCAACGACTTCCTTCGTGATTGATCCACAAGGACAGAGTTGAGGAATACCCTGTTGCGCATCTGCAACGTAATGAAGCATGTTGTAGTAATCTTTCCGTGCTTTCATATCTCTTAATTCTTCTTCCATTTCAACACCTGCAAGAACAAATACTACTCGATTTATAACTCAATACCCAACCCTATGACGATATATAACTCAATCTGAACCTTAATAACGACCAAAACAACAAAAAAGGGAATCGCGAAGAAGAAAATAACAAAACCAGATGAAAATCCTAATTCGAAAAAAATCCCCAAATCGATTTGCAACCCTAAATCGATTTAAACCTCTCAATAGAACCCTAAAACCATATGAAATCAACATGCAACAACTCCAAATGCACAAATATTGACGTGAAATCTCCGATTTACCTTAAGCTTTCTCCTGTCGCCGTATCGCCTTCGATGTCGCGGAGAGTTTTTTTTTTCGAGAAGTAGAAAGAAACTGACTCGGTTTTTTTCCCCACGCGAAAACATCCCAATCCCCCTAGCCTATCAGGTGTTGCCACGCACGTAAGGATTAAGTCCTTAAACTCCTTGTTTACGGACCCTTTCTTAGCTAAAGAAAAAATTAAACTATTATAATACTCGGATTTACATAGGTCTTCGCGCTAAGTTACTCGGACGTACCCGCGTTGCGGATGGTCTAACAACACTAATTAGTTTACTTTTGGTAAGAAATTTTTTTAAAAAAACGAATTCTATTATACTATTTGCATACTCCGTATACACGTTGCATCGCATTAATCGGTTGTCGTCCATCAAACAACACAGACCCGTCAGCATATCCCCGTAGGATCTTTCCTGGATCCAGTCCTCATAATACTACTCCCGACAGCATTAGTTCACACGCTGAAAGCATCACAAAAGATAGAGACAAGACATGAACCACATAAACTCAATAATAATAATAATAATTGCGTAATCCTCACGATCTCTTTAGAAATCACCTTGCTCACTTTCGTGTCACCTTATCCTTCTAAATACATTCTTTTTTAACGATTCTTCTTATATATTTGATGTTAATGGCTCTGAGATCAGCAAAGCTTTTGCTTTTCAGTCCTTTACACGATAACCATTGGCCGCCACTAACTTTCATCCGTAAATTAATTATCCGCATTTACATTTACCTAAGGTTAAAAAATGTTTTTCACTCAAGTCATTTTCTAAATAACATTTGTTTAATTTGTTACCATAGGGTTTGTAGATAAGGGAAGAAGAACAGAGTGGCCAAGGAAGAGATCGATGGCCACGACGGCGAAGGTAGACACCGACGATCTCCGGCGATTCAAGGACGTTAATCTCGACGAAGCTCCGTCTCGCCGTCACGTTCGCGATTCCTTGAAAGATACTCAGCTTAATCTCGATCATATCCTCTTCAAGGTTAAAAAAAAAAATCGAATCTGGTTCCGTCTAAAATCGATCGCTGGACCAACCAACCAACCAAACAGCTTCAGCTTTTGTCTGAATAGCTTTGTGTGTTTTTTTATTAAAAGTTTTGATTTTTCGTTATATTGCAGACACCAGGAGATGGAATTAAGACAAAGGAGGTAAACACAAGACAAGGGTTTGGTTTCTATTACTTGATTAAGGAAGTAACTTTGTTTTTTGGGGTTTTTAATAATGTTTGATTAATGTATAGTCTTATGAGGTGAATTCAAGAGGAGTTGAGATCTTCTCCAAAAGCTGGCTTCCTCAAGCTTCTATCCCCAGAGCTTTGGTTTGTTTCTGCCATGGTTATGGAGATACTTGCACGTTCTTCTTCGAAGGCATGTCTTTTGATTCTCTTTCTAAACAAAGATAGCTCAATGTTTGGTTGCTTATTAGATCCATTTCTAGCAGGGATTGCAAGGAGATTAGCTTTGTCTGGATATGGAGTTTTCGCTATGGACTATCCAGGGTTTGGTTTATCAGAAGGCTTGCACGGATTCATCCCCAGCTTTGATCTTCTTGTTGAAGATGTCATTGAGCATTACTCCAACGTAAAAGGTACAAACTTTCAATCACATTATGAAAGGGTACAAACTCTCAAGGTTTGATTTTTTTTTGGGGGTTGTAGAGAATCCGGAGTTTAGTTCTCTGCCGAGCTTTCTCTTTGGACAATCAATGGGTGGAGCCGTGTCGCTCAAAATACATTTCAAGCAACCAGATGCGTGGACCGGTGCAGTCTTGGTAGCACCTATGTGCAAAGTAATGACTTTTTTAAAAAATTTGCATTGTCATCATTACATTAAACATGATTGAACTATCTATGTCTATTCCAGATTGCAGATGATATGGTTCCACCACCAGTGTTAAAACAGATTCTGATCGGTTTAGCTAACGTTCTACCGAAACACAAGCTGGTTCCACAAAAGGATTTAGCAGAAGCAGCTTTTAGAGATGTCAGGAAGAGAAACATGGTAATAATAAACATGATTCACAGCTTTAAGTCAATTTCTTTTACAGAAACTAATGTTCTTGTTTTTTTGAAATTTTGCAGACGCAATACAATGTCATATGTTACAGCGGCAAACCGCGTCTACGGACCGCTGTGGAAATGCTTAGAACAACTCAGGAGATTGAGCAACAGTTGGAAAAGGTAATAAAATGTTTTGTTGGTTTTGATATTTTGAAAAAAAAGCAGAATAATAATAATAAAATGTTTTATTGGTTTTGATATTTTGAAGGTGTCTTTACCAATACTGATTCTACATGGAGAGGCGGATATAGTGACTGATCCATCAGTGAGCAGAGAGCTTTACCAGAAAGCGAAAAGTTCAGACAAGAAGATAGTTTTGTACAAAGACGCTTATCACTCTCTGCTTGAAGGCGAACCAGACGAGATGATACTCCGCGTCTTGGCTGATATCATCTCGTGGCTTGATGACCATAGCTCGCAAGCTGAGGGATCATTGGTTACTCCTCCTAAGTAGATTCTGATTATTTCTTCAGTTATATTGTTTACACTTACCTAGTGAAAATGTATTTTTTTCAGTGAATTAGCAATAAAGATATTAAATTACATGCAATACAATTTACAGTAGCAAAGAATCATAGTCATCACTTTGCAATCATATCTGCATGTTATTGAGAGAAAAGAGAAAGAGTTTGTGAATAAATAGGCCCAGGCCCAGTCCAAGGCCCATAGGCTTATAAGAATCTATTAACGGCCCAGATTTGATCAACCTTTGGAAACCCTAATCATCAAACATTAAAACCTAAAGGAGAAGCCGCAAGCTACTTCTCTTTTTGTTCTTCAATCTTGAGCTCTTCTTCGTTCCTGCAGATTTCTCGCTATACGGTACGTAATTGGTGTAAAGATGGGGGCTTTAGGTGTTTATGGGAAATGTTATCATGGTTTAGTTTAAAAGACTATCAAGCAGTGTCATTATAGAAATACAAAACATGCTCAGTGTCATGATTGAATATATAATTTACTTATCAATTAGAAAGCTAAGTTCTTTGATTTGGGAATGTATTGTAAGATTTTTTTATTTTTTTGAAAATGTTGATTAGAATCTAGAAGCTATATATAGTCCATGGTTTTGAGGATTGTTAGTTCGTATGCCTGAAGCATTTGCCTTTTTTTTGACAAAATGAAGATTCTGTGAAGATGTTCTCGGCTCAGAACAAGATCAAGAAGGACAAGAATGCCTCTCCAACAGAGTGCGAGGAGCAAGTTGCTCAGGCTCTGTTTGATTTGGAGAACACCAACCAGGAGTTGAAGAGCGAGTTGAAAGATCTTTACATCAACCAAGCTGTGTATGTTCCTTCCTTCATTTTTTTTGTGTTTCTTCCCAGGTTGCATTAGCCCTTATAGAATGAGAATAATTTTGTTTTTGTCATTACAGTAACATGGACATTGCTGGAAACCGCAAGGCTATTGTGATCTACGTCCCATTCAGATTGAGGAAAGCCTTCCGCAAGATTCATCCCCGTCTCGTGAGAGAGCTTGAGAAGAAGTTTAGTGGAAAGGTAAAACACTTGACGTAATGAGTATATATTGCAATGTCTCTTTATTAATACTCTTGACATTTTTGTATGCTCAGGATGTTATCTTTGTTGCGACAAGAAGGATCATGCGTCCACCAAAGAAGGGTGCTGCTGTGCAGAGGCCACGCAACAGAACGCTAACCTCTGTTCATGAAGCTATGCTCGAGGATGTCGCTTACCCTGCTGAGATCGTTGGGAAACGTACTCGTTACCGTCTTGATGGTTCCAAGATCATGAAGGTCTACTTGGAGGCTAAGGAGAGGAACAACACAGAGTACAAGCTCGAGTCTATGATGGGTGTGTACCGTAAACTTACCGGAAAGGATGTCACTTTTGAGTACCCTGTTGAAGCTTGAAGGTGATGCTGAAGAATCATCATCAGGATAGAGAAGAGAGAGAGAGCTTTTGATTCTGTTTTGTGGTGTTTAGGATGAAGTAAACTCTGTTTTGGTTCCTTATTCATATTACAAAGACAAGTTTATGTACTTTTCAATTTTGAGACCTATAAGTTTCAGTTTCAAGCTCAAATTCCGACAACAATTCTTTATCAAAACTGAGTCATTGCTTTTACCTCCAGATCTTGAAATTAACAAAAAGAAACCACGTCGCTTCATACATTGAACTTGTTAGTCTTGCTCTTGTAATAACTTGTACAATGGACTAAGTAATTAACTAATAACGAGAAATGGATTCAACGAATGAGATTACATGTTGGCTTTCCTTTCCCACCGTTCCTTAGTATCAAGCCTGTTACAAAACAAAACATTGCATAAGTGTAGTGTCTCGTTAAAGCTCTTAGTACAAAGAGAGAGAGAGAGAGAGAGAGGTTGTTACCCCCAATACAGCTTCTGTGGCTTCATTGGTGCTGCTGGCTGCTGTTCTAAGGTAGTAGTAGAAGAAGAAGAAGTTGTTGACTCTTTCAATATCTTAGAGCTTTCGCCATCTTCCACTGCTCTACTCTTCATGCTTAGCTTAGCTTTAGGTTTCTTTGAATTGGCTTTTATCTTCATACGTCTCTTGTGTAGCTCCTGTTATAACATTTGAAGTGATTCGGTTTACCCAAACCGCAAACTAAACCAATAAACCGATGCTTAATTTCAAAAATCAAAACCGAACCGTATTAATTTCATAAATTTCGTAACTGATGCGGAGGCTTTGAGAATCGGACCTGTAATTTCGAAATTTGTTTCTGGGTGACGTTTGATCGGTTGAAATTAGGTTGAAGAGACTGTGTTGAAGCTAACAATGCTTCTTTTCGATTCTCCTCCGCCTCTCTCTCTATTTCCTCTCTCTTCCTCGTCGTCGCCGTCATGGTTTCTCCGTCGTCGTCCATCGCTGGTTTCTTCGATAAATATTTAGAATGTTGAAAACGACGCCGGACCGGCGTTTATACCCCCCTCAGTCTTTTTATATGTTTTAACTAATTACCCGTATGTTTTGAGTTAATACATAATAAACCCAATAGTTTCTGGAATTATCAATTACACCCAAAATATAATAATGAAGCTTTTTTTGGGGTCAAAACACACCAGTTAATTTAAAACAATGATCGTGACAGAGTTGTAATACTAGTACAAATCACTAAACATATGTTCTTGTCAAACTTTTATATAATTAACTAATGGTTTCAAGATTTATTACATTAGCGAAAATACTAGTTATCGTATCACTGATCGTGCCGATACAAGTAGAATTCTCCAGCTTGGTCTTTATTTAATTACTTGTGACTTGACTAAAGCAAAATTAATTAGTCCTTGGAATCACCAGTAGAGGTGTAACTATCATGCATGCTTGATTAAGATATTTGATGTATTAATAATCGCCCTTATATTTTTTAAAACCACCTTTACTTGGACTACAATCTTTTGTACATATTACTCCGTCCTATGGGGCAAGATAAGATTTCGTCAAAACGTAAGAATGTCAAGATCTAAAACCTAAGAAGCTTCCTACAAACACACATGATCGTTATGTATGTCTTGTTCATACATAAAAAAAAACAATCGTTATATTGGAAAAGTCATCAGATCAAGTCTTCATTCCATAGCCTACCCTGTCAATTTTTTTGACTTTGTCTAATACACTCCAAATACCTTTGGTATTCTTATTACAACTTGTAATAACGCATTTATAATATAACTGTTGAAAAATCAAAAACGATCATAACCCACCTCTCTCTCCCTCTCTTCTCTCTCTCTCTGCACCATGGGCATTATTGATCAAAAGATCAAGAAGGGAGAAGAACACTTGATGATCTCAAAACCCTTGAGGTTGATTCTCTTTCAAAGTGGTAGACATGTATTACGCTCACTCTTCTTTGTCACCGGTTTCTTAATTGGTGTCTTCCTTTATCTACAACTAAAAGCCTTCCACATGTCCACGCCGAAGACAGAACAACCCTTATGGTCAACAGTGCTATTCCACCACTCAACAATGATGGAGATCAAACAAGTGCTACAAACACAAGAGCTTCAACACGACATGAGTGATCAAGAACTCTTTACCAAGGTCTCTTCATTATCATCACCATCATCCTCACCATCCTCATCATCATGGTTTGGAAGAATGCATAATAATGATGAGAAGATGGTTGTGAAAGTGGCTTTCATGTTCATGACTGGCGGCGCACTCCCATTGGCTGCTTTGTGGGACAAGTTCTTTAAAGGACATGAAGGGTTTTATTCCATATATGTTCATACTAATCCATCTTTTCAAGATTCTTACCCTGAAACTTCTGTCTTCTACTCAAGAAGAATCCCAAGCCAGGTAATTAATAATTAACAGCTATTTTACCTCGTCTTCTTTGCTTAATTACTTTCATGCAGTTACCATATGTATGATTAGTACATCTAGATGTCTTACATTACCAAATTGTATACATCTATTAATGTGGCTGACAGGTTGGTTTTTTCACGTGGCACGTGTATTGATCTTGATTTGCAACCCTTGCATAATTGTCCGTGAACCCACTTGATATTATTCTAACATATATACATTTTTAATCATGTTAATAAGATAATAACATAGATCATCTTATAATAAAAGTAGTTTTAACAAGTATATACTCAACATTACATTTCTTACTATATATAGAACAAAATATAAAATTTGTATGAATTGAAGCTTTTAACGTGTATATTACTACTACTAATCCACAAAAAAGAACTTCTAAAAATTTCCATCTAAAGAAGCTTGTGACTTGTGATTTGCAAAAAAAAAAAAAAAAATGCACTGTTGTATAGTCTGAAGTTCTAACTGTCTCACAAGTTAAAACTATAATAAAGTAATTTATGATGTTATTTCTGTCAAATAATTTATGATGTTGACAAAAAAAGATTTTTTCCTTAACTTCTCCATTATTGAGAGAACCAAGGCTATGCTAACTCTTTGTCGCTTAATTCTAAAGGAGTTAATGTAGTATTGTGTTGAACATATTTGCATCCTGTTAGAATTTGTCACAGAACGCACCGAGTGATTTTGTTGGGAAATATTAAATGAATGTATAATAAACCATGTTTTCTCATAAATTCTTAAGTAAAAACTTAAAGTGACAACAAAACTAGATTCAATAACCCTATAAACATTAAACTCGAGAACATTTTGTTTGTTATGTTAACTTTGTAATAGTAAAGCAACGATAACGTTACTTACATTCGTGAACCATTATGAAACAGCCAGTGTACTGGGGAACATCATCAATGGTAGACGCAGAGAAAAGACTCTTAGCCAACGCTCTCCTCGACGAATCAAACCAAAGATTCGTCCTCTTGTCAGATTCTTGCATCCCACTCTTTGACTTCACAACCATTTATGATTACTTAACCGGCACAAATCTCAGCTTCATCGGCTCATTCGACGATCCAAGAAAGTCCGGTCGGGGACGTTACAACCCCAAAATGTATCCACAGATAAACGTTACACATTGGCGTAAAGGATCACAATGGTTTAGTACAACCCGTGAGCTTGCTCTTCATATACTAGCAGACACTTTTTATTACAAAATATTCGACCAGCACTGCAAACCGCCTTGTTACATGGACGAGCATTACATCCCGACTCTCATTCACATGTTCCATGGAGAAATGAGTGCAAACCGGACCTTGACTTGGGTGGACTGGTCGAGAGTCGGTCCACATCCTGGCCGGTTTATTTGGCCTGATATCACCGATGAGTTTCTTAACCGTATCAGGTTTACAGAGGAGTGTGCTTATTATAGCCGTGATGGGGAGAATACTACAACTTCGAAATGTTTTTTATTTGCGAGGAAGTTCACGGAAGATACTTTAGAACCTTTGTTAAGAATCTATCCTCTAGTTCTTGGGTCTGGTCCGTAATTACTTAAATGTTTGTGAATTTTTTTCAGCCAGTAAATATTATATCAAATTTAACCATTCAATAAACCGATGGTTCGCCTAAACCGTATGTGTTTCCAGTGAACCCCAAAACTAGCTGATAAAATCCAAAAATCCGAACAGTTAAAAGAATATTTTAATGGGATCTAAGAGTTAAAAATTGTGGTTTTTGGATATAAAGGTATTATCTAAATCGAATTAAAATCTAAATTAATATTTTAAAATATTGTAAGTTGAATATTGTAAATTTTTTACATAGCTTAAGATAATTTGATAATTTAGATATCTTAAAGTGTTTCTGGAAATTGTTGTAGTTTTTATACATAAACTTCGATTAATTTGAATATTACTAGTTGGATTAAGTAATTGGTTATTTATAGTTTTTTAAAAATAATTTATATACTTGAAATGAACAAAAAATACAAAAATTAGAAACATATGATTGTGGAGTGGAATCGACATCTTTGAGGGTTTGAGTCTCGATTCTTTGTAATCGTTTTTCGTCACCGGCTGCTGAAAGAAAGAGACGATAGATTTCGAATGAGAGAAAAGATGAATCTCGATAGAAGATAATAGATGATAATAGGTTGAAGATAAGTAAATTTAGTTTAGTGTTTTACAGTAATGAATGTGGTATTTATGAAAATCTTTTTTGATTGGTGGAAAAGTCGAATAGTAGTATCAAAGAAAGTGTAAAAGTAAAAGTTTTCTATTATTTATAATTTCTGAAAAATAATTTACATACTTTAAAAACTTTTTGGTGAATTTTAGTTGTTTTCTTAATATTTTGCAAGTTATATGGACATTTTTGTATAACCTTATCCAAACCCAATCCGAAAAGAAGATTGAACCAAATCGATTCAAATATTGTTCAAATCCGAATAAAACTGGAATGGAACCGAACAGAACCAAACGCCTAATAATAACCGAAGAGACGGTTCGCCTAAACCGTATATACCATACCCATCTCATCGTTCTGTGTAAGAGCTTCTTCTAACTTCTGCCTTTGGAGTTAAAACTTTTGCGAACAGAACACTCAAAGGTGCAGACTTTACTGATGCTAACTCCTCTCTTCGTCTCGGTGCGACCATTGCCATCACTTACCACCATCTCCTCCTTAAACCCAAACCAGAACCCTCCACACACCTCCAAAGCTCCAAACTTTAATCAATTCAATGAAAACCCAAAACCCCCCGACAATGCGATTAAGGTCCCGACAGCTCCATGGATGAAAGGTCCCATCTTTCTCCCACCCGACGAGCTTATCAACACTTCACATCACCACAAGAGCACCAGGAAACAGAACGCCGAGGAGAAGACGTTCAAGGCGTTAAACCGTCGAGAGAGCGGCGTGAGAGGAAGCAAAGCCATGAAGAAGATCGTCCGCAGCGTTGAGAAGCTCGACGATTATGGAGGCGAGTTTGAGTCCTTAGGTGGGGTTGTGGAGGAGGATGAGAAGAGGAGGAGGAGGAGAATGCCTTGGGAGAGGGAGGAAGAGAAGTTCATATTGAGGAGGAGGAAGAAAGAGAGAGTCTTGACGACGGCTGATCTTATCTTAGACGAAGGGTTGTTGAAAAGACTGAGACTTGAAGGCTCGAAGATGAGAGAATGGGTGAATGTTCGAAAAGCAGGAGTTACGGAGACGGTTGTGAACGATATTAGATCGGTCTGGGAGGAGAACGAGCTTGCTATGGTGAGGTTTGATGTCCCTCTTTGTCGTAACATGGAGCGAGCTCAAGAGATCTTAGAGGTTTGTTTGTTTGTTTTAACTTATTTATACTTTCACTTAAATAAATCTCATTTTTCATGTTTTTTCAAGAATAGTTGAAGACTGGAGGGTTGGTTGTGTTGAGCAAGAAGGAGTTTCTCGTTGTTTACCGAGGACCATTGAGTGATTCATCAGTATGTGTGAAGGAGGGGGGAGATGAGATTAGCTCATCGTTGTACGTGAGAGAAGGTGAGAGGCTACTGAATGGATTGGGGCCTAGATATGTGGATTGGTGGATGAGAAGACCGTTTCCTGTTGATGCTGACTTGCTTCCTCAAGTGGTTGATGGATATAGAACTCCTTCTAGACGTTGCCCACCTAACACTAGAGCAAAGCTGAGCGACCAAGAGCTTACTTACTTGAGAAACGTTGCTCAAGCTTTACCGTTTCATTTCGTCCTTGGTAAATTTGCCTTCACTGTCTTTATAGTTGCTTGACTTTATAGTTGATTGTATTTGATATTATAATTTGCTTAACTTGTGAAGGGAGGAACCATGGGCTTCAAGGTTTAGCT
Source organism: Brassica rapa (assembly GCF_000309985.2). NCBI lineage: Eukaryota > Viridiplantae > Streptophyta > Magnoliopsida > Brassicales > Brassicaceae > Brassica > Brassica rapa. The sequence goes on from NC_024796.2 coordinate 3,019,844, forward strand.
TCTGCTATCTTGAAACTATGGGAGAAGTGTGTTATTGCAAAGATTGCAATCAAGTGGGGAGCTCTCAACACAAACAATGAGGAAATGGCAGATGAGTTGAAGGTAAGTTTTTTTTATTTACTGAGGTTAGTTTCTAGATATAGTTGTGGTTGATGAGAATCTTTGGGCTTTATCAAATTTTTCAGCATCTCACTGGAGGAGTTTTGATACTACGAAACAAATACTTGATAATACTATTCAGAGGGAAGGACTTTCTATCTGATGAAGTTGCGGATTTGGTTGATGACAGAGAGAGATTACTCAGAAGATACCAGCATTTTGAAGAGACCAGACGTGAGAGTGATATAGAGATCTCTGAGGTGGTAGCAGATGGTGAACAGTTGGAGGAAACAAGCAAGACCGGAACCTTATTCGAGTTTCAAGAACTTCAGAGGAAGTTTGGTGAAATGGAGATGGGAAACCTGGAGACTGAAGCTGAGAAAGTAAAACTAGATAAGGAACTCAAAAGCCAAGAACACAAGCTTTCCATTGTAAGCCTCTTAACTTACGGTTTGCATCTTTTAGTTTAGCCTAGGCATGCAGTTCGGGTAGTTCGGATAATTCGGTTCTCGGATAGTTTGGTTTTCGGTTAGTTCGGTTTAACATAAATTTACCTGAAACAAAGTTTTGTTTGGTAATCGGTTAGTCCAGTTTTTTTAAAATCCTACCGAAGTTTTTGATTTCGGTTATATTTTGATTTTGGATAATTTTGGTTAGTTCGGTTTGAAATTTAGTTAGTTCAGTTCAAAATCTCAGCGCCTAGTTCAGCTTACTGAATATAAGTCATGTGTGTTGCTCTATTTTTTCAGCTGAAATCAAAGATAGAGAAGACAACAACGGAGTTACTCAAATTGAATTCTTTATGGAAACCATCTGAGCCTGACGATGACATTGAGATACTGACTAATGAAGAAAGAGAATGCTTGAGAAGAATCGGACTGAAGATGAACAGCAGCTTGGTTCTTGGAAGAAGAGGAGTCTTTAATGGTGTAATGGAAGGTCTGCATCAGCATTGGAAGCACAGGGAGGTTGCGAAAGTGATCACTATGCAGAAGCTTTTCTCGAGAGTTGTTTACACAGCGAAATCACTTGAAGCAGAGAGCAATGGAGTACTAATCTCTATCGAAAAACTTAAAGAAGGACATGCAATACTCATGTACCGTGGCAGGAACTACAAACGTCCTTCGTCGAAACTAATGGCACAGAATCTTTTGACTAAAAGAAAAGCGTTGCAAAGATCTGTCTTGATGCAGAGACTTGGCGTAAGTAAAATGAATATCCTTTCATTGATTTGACTGAGAGAGACAGCTTGAATGAATCTTTTCTCTGTTTTGTTGTTGTTGCAGTCACTGAAGTTCTTTGCTTACCAGAGAGAAAGAGCCATTGAAGATTTGAAGTTGAGTTTGGTAAAACTTCAAGGCTCTGCTTCTGAGCTATGTTGATGCAAAGTGCTTTACAAGTAGTAGAAGCTGTAAGAAAATTACCAAGGCAGATACGTTCACTTGAAGCTGATCACAGAGTATTTTTTACATTTACTGTGGTATTTCGATGAATTATATTTATCAAGTAATTGATTGTGTAATTATCATGTAATGTCACATTTTCTGAATATAATACATGTAGTTATTCAGGTGTAATACTGTTGTAATGGCACCAACATCAGTCTTTTAGTTATTTAGGTGTAAGAAAGAACTCATAGAAAGAAAAAAAGAACTTATAGACAGTTTCCAAAGGGGAAAGGAGATAGTACAAAAGAACATGATTTTGTTTCTGCATGTATCAAGAATATACTTAGTAAAAATGTTTAAAATAAAAAAAAAACCTGGTTTATATTTAGTTTAGTGATTTTGTGGCGGTGTCTCATCTGGGTTCTTGGGTTTACTCCTTAGCATCTCAGTGAAGTTGCCTCTCATGATACGTTTGAATCTGTTGTCTTCAATGGGAGCAGCAGCCACCGCCTTTGGTGAATCAGGTCCCTGAAGTGTAGGTGATGGCGGTGCAACTGGGGTGGTTTCGGTTGCTTCTTTCTTCCCCAACAAGCCACCTTCTCCAAACAAGCTTGTCACAGATGATGCAATTCCCAAGTGCGCACCCATGGCTTTGCTGAATGCTTCAAGTGTCCCACCTGATCTCTCCTTCATTGTGATCTCTAAAGCTTCCTTGTGAGCTGGATCAAGCGCGTCTGGATCTTTCAGTAGGTTTTGGATCGCTGGAATGAGGTATTCTCGGACACTCGTTTGAGACAGATCTTGAGAATTTAAACAAAAACGAGTTAATATTGGAACATTAAGATATGTAAGAAGCTAAAGAAGAAAGTTTTGATTTTGATACTCTTACCGGTTGCATCGAGTGCACGAATGGCTTCGCAGAAAGCGTTAGCTCTCTCTCGGCGACGTGTTACGTCTGTTGAAGAACTTGGACTTGATGAAAGCTGGAAAATCTTGGACAAAAGATAATCTCGAAGCCGTTCTGTTGTGTGCGGAATAGCAACTAAGAGTGCACGAATGACTGCGATTATAGCTTCATGAGAACCATCTTCGAGAAAAGCATCCATCTGGACTAGGATTTTATCAACAATCTGCATTATATATGAATTGATTAGCCATAGATATCAGATCTTCAGATAATTCAAGAGTTCATTTTGCAATAGTGCGATACCATGTCAACTTTGAAATGCTGTGCTACAGATCCAAATGCATCTATGCTTGCGTACTTCACATTTAGGTTTTGGTCTGAGCCAAGAGTGATCAATGCAGGTAAAACATTGCTAGAAGCAACCTTTGCATCAATATATGGAACCTGTTGCACAATTTAATATCTATAAGTACATAATCGAGGGGGAAAACATTGGAAATGTGTGTTGTGGAAAAGCTTACGATGGTCTTCAACAACTTAGCAGCGTTGATTTTGAGCTCTGCAGTGGAATCAACGACCATTTCCCACAAAATGCCGAATATCATGTTATGATGTTCCTCAAATGTGCTGCGATGTTTGAGGAGCTCATTGGTAAGAAGACGCGGTTCCAGGAAACTATAGTAAATAACTAAAGCTTAGAAAAACGCACCAAAGGAAGCGAACAGCATCCAAAACCTCGTTGTTGTGCTTTGAGGACTGGTTTTCCTTTGTTTTGCTCTCGACTAAGAGTTGTCGTAAGAAGATTGTTAACTCTTCACGTTTACTTGGTGCACCAAGAACTCCTGCCAAGAGAAGCGGTAGAATACATAGAGTGGCGAGTCTATTGGCTACAGCAGTTCTGGGTTTCAGGCCTGAAGAAAATAAACAAGAATCTATGTCAGACACTGTTTAAGAAATTTCCGTGTCGCTATAATCCAGAAATTAAGTAACCTTTTATCCTTGGATGGATTGCAGAAGGCAAGAAACGAAGATCAGCTGAATCATCTCCAACGGCCACCAAGAACACGGGTAACTCAATGTGGGTTAGGTAGGAATTTCCGAAACGTTCAGACACAGCTAAGAGAAACTGCAGATCAATGCAGAGTTTTTCTGTAAGTTAGTGTTGACACTCTCAAGATCAATAGCAGATAAGAGAACAAGTGCAAACACAATCCAGACCTTTGTTATCCGATTTCTCAAATGATCTTCTTTCTGGGGCAACATGCATGCCAACTGTAACAGGTTAGCAAAGCAATCAACATGCATCCATTCAAACATAGGCCACTCAGAACGTCCCCTGGTCAGAAATTTCATTCAGACAAGACACAGTAGATTATGTACAAGAAGACGTCAAAAACTAGAAAAAAAAATTGTGTCAAGAGTTGTTGAGGGTGAAGAAGCTTACTCGGCATAGGTCTCAAGCAAGGAAACAGAGACTGCCGATTCCTCTGACTTTGGGATAGAAGAGAAAGGGCATGTTTCCATCGCCTTCTGGTGTACAGCTGGAAGCAACTCCATGAGCATTCTTAGTAGGACATCAATGTTCCATCGCTCCCGTTCACCGAGGACTCGTAGATGAGACTCCAATGACCCTTCAACTCCAGAAAGGGGTGGACAGTGCTGCAAGTGAAAATGACTTAAATAGATATAGCAAGCAACCACTCTCAATCACAATCTTAAAATGGGAAATGCATCGAGTTTGTACCTGAGCAGAGCTCAATGTGTGGGAAAGAAGAACCCTCAAGATATGATCCAACCTGTTACCCCACTTTATCACCGCAGGAAGTAGTTCTTTCAATGTGGTTTCAACTACCAGGCCAGATGGATCGCATATCAACTGAAACATCATCTCCTCAACCTAATAATCAAACAGAAAAGTTAGTCTTGTAGCATTTCGGTTTTATTAATATTAACGGAACTTCTGTGCTTATAGTCTCATGCCAACGTAAAAATACCATCTTCTCCTATAAATTTAGTAATTGGCTTGTTTTAGAGTTTATACTGTAGCCATGTCAGTCAGAGTTCTTTTCCACAGTGCTACGAAGCAAATTTAGTGAAGCTGACCTTAAAATATTTGTCTGTGTTCAGGAATAAAGGAAGCAACAACGCAAGATTATGAGCGGCAGCCTCTCGAACAACAGTTGCAGAATCTTCTATGAGTTGTTGTATGATTGACAAAATAAGAGAGTCGCGTATCTCAGGGCGGACATACTCTGCAAGCTCCCCACATGATTGAGCAACTAGTAGCCTGCGTTCTTCATATGTATGATTTATCTGAAATAGACCACAGCCAGCATGTTACCATTCTTACCAAAATTTTAGTTAAAGCAGAGACATACAACTCGTAAAATCAAGAGTAGCATTAACCTGTTCCCAGCACTGTGGAAGTAATTCTGTTTCTGTTCTCATGTCCCCAACATTCCTTGATAGGCTAACACATGCCTGAGATAAACAGTAAAAGGCCTCAACCTCAAAACCTTACCAGTCTTAATCATGCACAAAGAAGGCTTCTAAGTTAAAACAGTAACATACATCCATAATAATCCGTCTCTGCTGCTCATCTGGACGTTTGATCAGGTTGAATAATGTATGGGTCAAGGAGTCTCTTGTATTGCTATCTGGATGCCGCTCGATTGCACACATCATCAGGGGGAGGAGTTCCTATAGGTCAAACAAACCAAATCAGTAACATTCCATCCACCGTTTTGAACGGTAAAATTGAAAGAAAAAAAACACTCGAACCTCTCGATGGTTTATCAGAACATATGGAACAATATTCGGCAAAGCATCTGCAAGTATCTGAATTGTTCCTAATCCCTGTAACGGAATGAAAAAAAAAATATTCAAACAGCCCATATTACGTTATGTTGACACAAAATAGCATTAGCATTAGCATTAGCATAGCGTAAGGAAAACAGACAGCTACATGGACCTCTACCAATTTTGCTAACTACAAAGGTGCCTTTCAAAAATATTCTAGATCCCTAAAAGAATATGAAAATAACAGAGTATTCACGATGGAAAAGTAGACTCTTAAAAGTATAGTCAGGACTCACCGTTTCCTCAGAAGCAGTATCCACAATTGCATTTTCCGATTTTGAACGACCAATTCCAGAATCCAGTTTCAAGATGCTTTCAAGGTCACTGGGTGAATAATTACCATTTGATGGACTTAACAGATGGTTTGAGACTTCTTTCTGGTTCTCCAAAGTACTATCCAAGGATTTATTAGATATACTGCTGGCGTCTGCTGCCACCTCTCTTTGATCAGGAACTATATTCTTTATCTCTTCCTTCACAAGACCGTCTTCTGTTTGCGTATGCCCTTTCTCATTAGATATAGAACTCTCAGTAATCAACCCACCATCCTTTTCGATTGTTGGTTTCTCAACTTCCACTGGCAGAGCGCTTTTCTGTTTCTCGACATTTTCCACGGATTGGGATTGCACAGCGTCACTTTCACTAGCTGACACATATTGACCAGCCCGAGACCCTTCAATATGCATTTTAAGAGATGTGATCTCTGCTCTGCAGTCATTGAGATTCCTCCTCTGATGCTCTAATGATTGCTTCAAACTTTGCACCTGAATACTATCAGTGTCATTTCAGGCATTTATATTTCCAGATATGAAAGTGCCCGCTTCTTTAAATTATCCAGTCTAAAAAAAAGACTACCTGCTTTTCTCTCTCCCTAAGATCCTTCTGAAGTGATTCAGTAGACTTGTTAAAAGCACTGATTTGCTCTTCGAATATATCTTTGCTCTTAAGTAGCCCATCCTTTTCTTTGTTTAGCCTCTCAATCTCTTTTTTCAATGATTCATTCTCCTGAAGCATGGCTATTTTCTCCTGCATCCAAAAATTATGAACAATGAGAATTCAAATTCATATCCTCAAAGTGGATTTTAATCCTCGTAAATCCTCAAAGTGCAACTTTAATGGTTAGTACGATTCTCAACTACAAAAGGTTACATTTAAAATCAAGATCCTGTTCTACATATTCACTCCACAATCAGAATAGCATCTAAATATATAGAAATGGCCAAGAAAAAAATGCAGAGGGAAAAAGAGAGAGAGAAGTGAGTTTTGTATAAGACAATGATATAAAAGATCTAAGTTTCTAGGTAGTGATATTTCTAACAGCATCAGTTCAATTCAAAGTGTGTGCATGAAAATTATGATATCAGGATATAACCTCAGCAGCTTCTGAAGTAGATGAAAGGTACTGATAGTAATAATAGCGCAAGGCATCAGGCACGCACGCTGGACTGTCCTGCCAAACGTCCAAGTTCTGGTCCGTCACCTGATAAACAGATCATACACAATGACGCCAAAAATCTAATATTATTCAAGGTAGATCTCAGTAAACACGAAAAGGTATAAACAAATTGACATACGATTAATAAGATACCTCCTCATAAAAAGTCATTGCTGTAAGTCTGTAACCTGCCAGAAGAAGATACTCTTTCACTGCACAATTTAAATCCCGACGTTCATTGTTCTTCAAAGGCCCTATATCAGTAAAGGAAAAATCTTTCTTTTTCCGTTGAATTTCTGGTCTGTTGTCTCCAAACTCATCTGCCTCCAACTCTGAGAAATAACAAACAATACAGGAGGATTTGGTGATTTTCTTGCTACCATTCTAACGAGAGATGAAACAGCAACAAAAAAAACAAACATGCATTATAAATGATGCTTACGCAGAATATACCTATGCCAAAGAAAACAGCTAACAGGAGATAGCTAACGCACAGAAACTGAAAGCTACATTAGCAACAACTACTTATTCCAGAAGAAACTTTAAGATACATTCAAATGTCTGCACGTGATGGATCAATTTACTTAAGCTCGATTCGATCATCACTTAAATTTCTGCAATCCTAGTTAAAAAATTCATTGCACACCGCACGAACTGATTGTTTATGCACACACATACACATTCATCTAAGTAAAGTACCTTTTAACTTGTCAATAGAACAATCAGATTTCTTCTGTCCTTCAGCTTTCAATCTTGCAATATCCTCCTGTGCTAGACGAAGTTCGTATTCACTAATAGCTACCTTCTCCGATAACGCTTCTTTCTCCTCCAATAAGCTTTGCGGATCCGCAACTGCATGGCATAGTTAACAATTACTACCTACCAACCATATAGCTCAACACTACTTGACAACGACGATCTAACCATTTTCAAGCGAGTGACAAATAAACAATGCGAGGCGAAGGAATCGGCGAACCTCGAATCGAATTATACCGAGAAATCTGATCGGCAGGGAAACGAGAAGGATCGGAGAAGAACTCCTTGAGGCGAATCGTTTGGGCGTCGCGGCCGTCGTCTAGAAGCTCGTGGAGAAGCTCGAACGCCGTTAGGAGGTAGTTCTCTTCCATCAGGAAGTTCACAACGAAGTTGCACAGCGACGATCGCTCCGCGTCCATGTTTATGTTTCTTCTTCTTTCACGGGAAGCTCTAGAACTCAATCAGAGGGAAGCTCTCCTCCTTCGTTCCGATGTCACAGTGCATTTCCGATAAAGGAATTCGAAAATATCTCTCTCGCTCGATTCGATCTGATGCGCGATCGTGGTCCGTGCTCTCACCGGAAGGGAGTGACGGTGGTAGGAATCAGGTGCGACGATGCACTAGTACACAGCGTGGATTTAGTTGAATCAGCGATTGCGATTGAGTAGACTGTGAGTTATGAGACACGTGGACGGTTATGATTCTACGTTCGTGTGCTTACGTGTCTTGGCGATTTCGTATATGCTTAAGAAAAGTCAACGTTATTCAAGCCCAAAACAATAAAATTGAAACTTCAAAAGTGTTTAGTCTTTAATTAAAGTTGAATGCTGCCTTAAGAAAGGAGAAAATGCTAAATTACTACTACTGTATAACATCAATAAATTTTTTTTTTGACAGCAAAAAACATTTACAGACTCATATTGACTCTGTAAACCAATTCGGTAACTCCGCATCCATGTGAACGACGAAAGACGGTTGTTTCCTACCACTGCGTGCTAAGCTATCCGCCCTTAGGTTCTCCGTCCGTGGTACATGAACGATGTCTGACAAGCATTGCAACATTTTTTGTAGCCATGTGTCATCACTAGAATGATTCTTAGAATCTTTAGAGAAATATGTTGGTTCATCTAAATATATAATAAGCTTTTTATTAAACCCCAATAAATACATTATTAATGTGCTTCATTATTTCCTTAAATAAGATTACGGAATTGCCTAATGTGGCTAAAGTATATATGACAATTAATGATTTTGAATAATAAAGATTTGATAAAAATAAGTGTGTATTATAATTATATTTGTTTAATTTTAAGCTATTAAAATAAATTAAACAATCATAGTAACTATATAATAAAAATTAAAAAATTATTTATATATTATATTTTGAATTTTTAAAAACGAGTATAAATTACTAAAATTGTTAAAAGTTTCACATTCAAATTTTGTGATCTATGATTTAAAACTTTTGTTATGACATGATACAAATAATTAAAAAATAATATAAGTTGAAAGTCTCATTTAATAAGTATCAAAAATAAAAGATATATAAATATATGTATCATTTTAAATTAAACTATATGACATATAAAAATACATAAATATCTTAATTTTAAAATTTACTTTGAACATTTTTTTGATAAAAAAATTTGAAAAAATATTGACAACTTAATTTCTTAAGATATTATAAATTATTTAAACCTTTAATCCCACAGTGAAAATTTTGTTATCACTAATTTAGACTTTTTGCTATAACAGATACAAATGATAAAAAACAAATATGAGCAAAAAACATCATCTAATAAATATTAATATTAAAATATACAATATATATGTTACTATCATTTAAATTTAATTATATATCATATCAAATAGAAAATTTTTTTTTTCGATTTATAAAATTTATTTTTATGTTCGCACCAATTTAATTATATAAGTAGTAGATAATGACTTTTTAATTATTCAATATATATTTATTATTTCATAATATGTTATAAACATATAATATATAAAATAATTTTTATATATAATGTTCATCCCGCGCAAGGCGTGGATCTTAACCTAGTATAATCTATTCATGCCAAAAAGTAATCATATTACAACATTTATAACTATATGGCTAGTTTGTTTAGATCTCCTAGCTATTATCTAATAAAAACTTCACCTACGTTTGGTACAAAAACCTTTATTGTAGACCAACCCTGAAAATTGTGTAACCGGTCTTCTGGAGCAAGATCTGACACGTCAAACTTTTGTCTCTTTGGTTCTCGTTGTTCAGGTAGAGGCATTGGTGGAGGAAGAGACATTACGCCCAGTTTTGGTGGTGCAGGTTGCATCATCCCCATCAAAGGGTGACCGTAAGCACCAAGATGAACTTGGGATCCTGGTGGAGTAAGGTGCTGCTGGTACAATACATGATCCATGGAAGCAAAACAGTCAACAACATCCACAAAACCATGCAAAGCGACACCCGATGCCTCCTCCTCCTCTTGCTGGAGACGATCCAAACAACTGAAAAAATCCTCAAGAACAGTGTTCATACAAGCATCACGCTTTTTTTCTTGATTAAAAGCATCGCCTTTTTTGTAAGGCCTTAATACTTCAGCTAACCTCTCAACATACCATGTATAGAAACGGGACCTGCCACTAGTCGGGTTCATAAACTCAAACTGAGTTGTCTTAGCCACTCTCCTCGCCAAAGCCCCCGTAAACTTCGTCCCGTACCGCGCCACAAACTGAGCAGTGACCTTCATAATACAATCCTCCCGGAGTGTGTACCTCCTAGCAGGAGATGCAAGATCGTGAGGTCTTCTTTGAGAAGAGGTAGTGGCCCCCATAAATTTGATAGGAGTCGGTCACAAAAGGCTTGAGTTAAGAACCGACTTTGGAAGGTGGCTTGTTGAGGGAGTACAATTATTTGAGGGTCGTTTCGTAGAATCTACCTTACCCTATTTAGTGAAGCAGTTTGACATATGTTTTTTTTTGGTTGAAAATTATATCTTTCATTACATCATTCATGTAGCAAACCATTTATGTCGCTATTGATATATAAATTGAACATTAGTGTATTATCTTGGGGGAAGTTAGGTTACTAGAGCTTTATACTATGTTATGAAACTGGGTTTGTGATGTTCATAACGTAGACAAGACTAGGCATCCGAGCCAGACCAACACATATCGGTTTACTTCATGTATCCGGTTTGCTGTATTTGGTATCAGATTGGTCACTGTTAGGTTGAGATTATACCCCTCAATAAAGCCCATCAAATGTTGAGCCCAATCCTAATTTAACAAGTAAAATAAAAGTAGTTCAGCCCGGTCCAGTCAATTAGGTCAATCTGAATTGAGGGTAAAAAGGAACTCAGTATAAAAAGAGAAGAGAGAACACACAAGAGGTATTCAGAAACAAAAGAAATTACATGAGCGGCTAGAACTAGGGTTCATCTTTGATTCTTTGATCTGCCGAAAATCTTGTTATTTTCTTTTGCTTATTATCAAACACTCTTATAATCTGTCACTTGATTGATCAATAAAACATTTCTTAGATAACTCATCATCATATTCACATATACTCTAAATACTCACCGGACACAGATTCAACAGCCACCTTGTAAGTTTGTGTAACCAAAATGGCGAAGAAGTCGTTTATCTTAAAGTGATATTTTTTAATCATGTATTAATAGAGTTTAAATCTAAGGAAAATCTATTCGAATGATGATTCTAAAATCTATTTCAAAATCTAGTATTACTGGGGATATGATTTATAAATCTAATTTAAAATCTGGTAAAATTTTTAAATTCTTTATATATATAATTGATTTCAAATCATTTGTGATGGAATTTCATGAACAAATGATTGAAATCAAAATTCAAGTCATACTCCATAGATTTTAGAATTCATCATTTAAAACTATTCTTGAATTTTAATTTTTAATTGATTACAAACATTATAAGCCATTGGTTGAATAACACTCTTGTTTTGAATAAAAGAATTTTATTTTAATCAAAGCTAATAATATAGTTTGAGATAAATGATCTAAAAACTATGTCGGGGCCACCCGTGTCCTAACCAGTAGGAGCATGACGTATGTCATTGAACTCGTGTTCCTCTTACCGCACCAAATCCTTCGGTTCTAATCAGAAAAACCAAAACCAAAAGATCCAAATTTTCGAACCTTTTTGCATATTGCAATTATTACTTTCACGGGCGAGTTTCGCTCTTCTTGTGTCTGATCTTGTCTGAAAATTTCTACTTCTCCAGAAATTGAAGTCTCCGCTGCGTATTAGGGTTTCCTCAGAGCAAGGACTCTGTTCAATCGAGCTTGGAATCAGTGAAAGGTAATTGATCCACCCTTTTCTCTTATTCCACTCTATGTGAAGTAGTCTTAGGACCTTCGAGAGCGCAGCAAGTTCGAGGCTTTGTTATCGGGTTTAGCTCATTTTTGGGTTCTGTTATCGAAAGGTGGAAACTTTAAATGTTTCTCTTACATATGGTTCCTTTGTTTTGTTGAAATGCTAGGTTGAGTGAGGTGTTGAAGAAGAGGAATGTTTTATTCACAGTTTATATTAGCTAAGAAAGGACCACTTGGGACTATATGGATCGCTGCCCATTTGGAGAGGAAGCTTCGTAAGAATCAGATCACTGATACTGACATTGGTGTCTCCGTTGGTGAGTGCCTTTAGGTCTCTCGTATTAGCGTTTAGCAGAAGCAAAGTTTTAATCTTTTTTACTTTCCCAATGTGGCAGATTCTATTCTCTTTCCGGAAGCTCCTATTGCACTGCGTTTGTCTAGCCATCTTCTCCTTGGTGTGGTGCGTATATATTCCAAAAAGGTGAACTACCTATTCGACGATTGCAGCGAGGCGTTGCTTAAGGTGAAACAAGCCTTTCGCTCTGCTGCTGTTGACTTGCCCCCTGAAGAGTCCACTGCACCGTATCACTCGATTACTTTGCCTGAGACTTTTGATCTTGATGATTTTGAGCTCCCTGACAGTGAGATCTTTCAAGGGTTAGTTTCTTCATATTTAATTTTACTCTGGTATTTGGAGTCTTGAATTGATCTCCCTTTTGTTTTTGTAGCAGTAATTACGTTGACCATCATGTTAGTACAAGAGAGCAGATCACTCTTCAGGATACCATGGATGGTGTTGTATACTCTACATCGCAATTTGGGTTAGATGGTCAGTGGTTGTTTCATGCTTACTTGTCTTTAGATACTTATAGCTGTGCGTGTCTTAAATACTAGAACTAATTTTTATAATTTTTGACAGAGAGATTTGGTGATGGCGACACTTCTCAAGCTGCGTTGGAGCTTGACGAGGTATATTTTGCATTGGAACATAAATAAATATATAATATTCATGCCATTTAGGGGAAAGAAATAGAGTAAATCATATTGAAAGATGACAAAAAAATCAGAGAATCTTTTGGTTTATTTGCTTCTAGCTTTTGCATATCTGAAATAGGAATGTCTCCTCTCTTATTATTACATTTTGCGTATGATCTCTTCTCTCATTCATGTATTCTTCTGCAGGAAGTATTCCAGGACAAGGAAGTTATTGGATCCGACGATGAGGGAGTTCAAGGGTAAGTTTTCTTTTTCATTAACTTTGTAGCGTTATTGTATTTTTGCTTCCCTATGGCTTCTCTTGATTTTATTCTCATATACTGGATATTGTATTTATTAATAGCACTGATCACAATGCATATATGGATGCGGCAACTCCGGAGATAAAGGGTGACATGGTAGGAGCTTCTGATGCCATTCCCAGAGATTTCAATCAAGAGCAGGTGCGTACCAACATAGATGTAATGCATGAGGGCTTATTGGTATTTATTGTTTCTTATGAATGTCTCTCTTTTGATAGGTTGAAGATCTAGCTTTGCGTAATGAGATCATTGAAGATGCTCAAGCTCCTCAAACCCCTGGATTGGTTGAGGTGCCAAACTCGTCCAGCGTCAGGGAGCAGCTGGCAAGCGATGATCACATGGAGGTAGAGGATCTGAATGCAGAAGAACGTAGCAAGGCCTCTGGAGAGCCGGTTGCTAATGAGATGCTTAATGACCTGACCTCTGAATATAATGAAGGAGAATCAGCAGTTACTCCCATGGAGGTGGATAAGTCGCTGATTGATGAAAATGCCAACACGCAAAATGAGCCGGAGGAAGAGAGGGCAGGGCATGTACATGTAACCTCGCCATGTTGTTCTCACACCAGGGCAGAGATGGAGGAGGATCCTGGTCAAGCAATCACTGAGGCAGGAACCAATGTTGTGGCGAATAAGTCAGATGCTGAGCCTTGTTTAACTCAAGACCCTAAAGATCCTGAAGAAGAGAACCAAGGTTTGTCAAACAAACTGCAATCACTAGAGTTATGTATGTAACCTAATGCAAAGTCTTAGTGCCTACCGTATTCTTATAACTTTCATTGTTTCTGCCAGATCATTTTGCCATTGCGTCAGCCACTGAGGTCAATCATGAAACAGATTCTAGGCCAGAGGAGCAGCTGAATAACGCAGACGCAACTGATGAGCAATTGGTGAATCTGACTGGATCTACTGATTCTGATGTGCCTGCACCTGAAAAGGTATTAGCTGCACCACCTAACAGACTGGGAGATGAAAACGGTTTCATGGTTGAATCTACTACACCAGATGGCACATGTAACGAGGATGCAGGAAACAATAACATTACTGGAAAAAAACGCACGTTTACTGAGAGCACCCTAACTGCAGAGAGTCTGAACTCTGTTGAGTCAGTTGGACTGGTTCAGTCCAAGAGAACTGCAGATTCTGTTGTTCCTGATGATGATGACTTGTTGTCTTCCATCTTAGGTATCAGTTTCTTTCTTGTTGTGTTTTACGTTCTTTTACACAATTATTACCTCTTGCCTTATATAAGGCAGGGCAAAAGGGTTTATGAATCAATGTTCATTTTCTTATTTACAGTTGGAAAGTCATCTTTTCTGAGGATGAGGTCTACACCTGTAGTTGAAAAAGCAACTACAAAACGGTTAAGAGCTTCTGCTCCTCGTTCTACTGCCACAAAGAGGAAGGTTCTAATGGATGACCCTATGGTCTTGCCTGGCGAGTATGTTTTCCTTTTTTTATCTTTGCTTTTTTATACCTTTAAGCTTTTTTTTCATTGCTCCTAGAGCACTTAGGCGCAAGACACCTAGATTCAGTACTTAAAATAGTGTGTGTCTTTCTCCTTTTAGGTCTCACACTTGTAGCAATTAATATCTGTTATTTTTTACTTGTTTTATCATTTTATTCTGATTATGTCTACTTTTTCTATTTTTAGTGTTATACGGGAACAGCTGACAAACACTGAAAGTATACGCCGTGTGCGAAAGAAGGCGCCTTGCACTGTTTCTGAGATCTTAATGCTTCAAAGGCAGGCTTTGGAGGATGGACTCTTGAAAGAGCCTATATTCACTGGTAAGTTCATTAGACCGTTCTGTAAAAGTTCTCTCAATTGTTCTTGTAAACTGCAGTGACACATGTAATATTTTAACAGGTATGTCAGTGGAGTTAGTATCTCTACACAATGAGCCGTATGATCTTAGAGGAATCATTGTAATCGAGAACGATGAGCGTCATACTTCTGTTGGAGTGGTGGAAGGTAATGAATGTTCTGTTAGGGCTGTGGAAGATAATGCGACTGAAGAAAGCTCTGATCCTCAACCTGCTGAGTTTGATGCTACCCAGCCACATGACCAACAGGAAGAAGTGAAAGACGATAATGAGCTTGGTGAAACAAGATCTGACTTGGAAGTTTCAAAAGAAGGCAATGGAGATGCAGCAGCTGTTGAAGTCGATCTTGTAGTGAATAGCGAGATCAGTCAACCATCTGAGGACAAACTCGATCATGTGGAGGTGGAAGGATGCCATGGGAACCATGATGGAGGGCTAGAGGGTCAAGATGTTATCGAAATTGCTGAAGGCGATGTAGAAAACAACGCCGTTCTCAATGAAACAGACTTTAAAGCTGAAGATGAGCTTCCAAGTGAAGATAAGAAGACGGATGCATCAGCTGCAGCCAGCGAGTTTTGGATAGACGACCAAACTCCATGCGATATCACAGTTGGTTCTATTGAAACTGGATGCTTAGCAGCTGGTGATTTTAGTGATCCGGCTTTGGAAACTTGCAACGAACCTCTAGTGGAAGCAAATAATGATGGGGTGAATCCGCATAATGAGATGTTTAATGAGGAGGCTTATATGCAAAGTGCAGCAGATGCAGAACTTCCTTCTGGTGATGGTCTTATGGGAGACAATGGTGTAAGTTTCTTTGTGGCTTCATGTCCTTTATTCAAGTAAAGAAATGCCTCTTGATTCTTCTTTTTGTTGGTATCTTATGCTGTAGGAAACGGATACCGTGGAAGTGGCACATGACACAGGTTTCTAAACTTATTTTCGAATTTGAATTTAATCTATCCAAATTGTCTGTATGCTCAGTTTGATAAATGTGACTAATACGTGCTCATCATAACCTGGTTAAAACTGGACTAAACAAGCTTGTGAGATGCTGCTTATAGTTTATTTTACTGTGACTATTTAGGATTTTTGAACGTGGATGATGATGAAGTAGATGAAGATCATGAGGAGGACGATGGTATACAAGATGGTGATGAAGCTCGTCTTCTAGAGAATAGTGGATGGTCTTCTCGTACCAGGTCTGTAACAGAATAGTTTTTGTCCACATTCTATAAGCTAAAGCTTCCACAAACTATCAAACTGATTCTTCTTTACCTTATAGGGCTGTGGGGAAGTATCTCCAGACGATTTTTGATAAAGAAGCTGAGAATGGGAAGAATGTTGTTGTTGTAGCAGACAAACTTTTAGCTGGGAAAACCCGTAAAGAAGCATCTAGAATGTTTTTTGAAACCCTGGTATGTGTGCACAATACCATCATAGAAGAACAAGTTTGGTCTTGTAGTCATTTTCTTCAGACACTTGATCAAAATCTTGTTTCATTCCTCTTGCCAAATTTTTTGCAGGTATTGAAAACAAGAGATTACATCCAAGTTGAACAAGCTAAGCCTTACGAAAGCATAATCATAAAACCGCGACCAAAACTCACCAAATCCATCTTCTAAATTGGAGAAAGATGATGATCAGAGTCTCGAAGGTGCAGATAGGTAGTTTGGTTCGAATCATCTAAAATGATTTGTCATTCTCTAAAGTTATAGGTTTTCCTGGTGTTGTAGCCTTAACCATTCAAGTAGCTGGAGGATCTCATTTATTTTATCTTTATACATATATATATATATGAGTTGTGTATATATATTGGTGCCACCATGATCATTGATCATCACCAGTTTACATTTGAGAGATGCTAATTTTATTTTATTTGGATAACCCAACTTCTCCGGTTTGTGATATTGAACTTGAGAATGTTGAGTATAGTTTTCATAATATTGTTTTATATATAGCTCTGTTCGTTTGGTTGCCGCAGGTTTCGGCGTTAGCGGTAGCGGCAGAGGCGGCGACAGCGTCAATGAGGACAGTTGTTGTTCGTTTCGCAGATGCTGACGATGCTGTTGACGCTGCCGCATATTATATCGCGACCGCAGATTTTATCGGCGTCAGCCGCAGGACGCGGCATTCGGACGCGGCGTCAGACGCAGCTTCCTGCGTCAACGAAACAAACAAGAGTTGATGCAGAATGTTGACGCTGTCGTTGGTACCTGCGGCAACCAAACGAACATGGCTATATATAAAACAATATTATGAAAACCTGAGCTTCTCTATATATATATGATGTGACCAGGAGAGTGTGCTTGAGCTTCTAATATTATTATTGAACAACAATGGATTTGAAGTAGGAAAATGAAGTAACGTTGGAGATATTTTAATCTAGTGATGATAGATGGGAGGATTTAGAAAAGATAAGTCAATGTAGAGACTAATGGCCAAGCATGGCCTCCACAAGAAGATAAGTTGCATCAAATGGAGAGAGAGTACATTCCTGTATGGCATTTACGATTATCTCTTAAATTCTAAGTACACAATATGGTGGATAATAGACTCAATCTTTCGATTCTGAGCTTCATGATACTCATGAACATATCGTTTTTAGCAGATAATATATGATTTTGACAGTAAAAAGTTTCCAGGGAATGAGAATAACCTTTTTACATGTTCTTTCCATGCAACTTTTGAGGTTGTTTTTATCTTTATACAGAATATCCTCCGGAAGACATCTCTAGGACCCGCATAGGAGGTCGCACATCATAGTATACAAAACACATGCTTTGTGTTTGCTCTCTATTCCACCAACCATAATCATTTTGCTAATCTGTTATCAATCATGTTTATCTTTTCTATTTTCCGGTGTGTAAAACCCGTTAGTTTCTCATTATTTGCCGTATTTTTCATGTAATATGTTCCAAATCAATTTTAATAAACAGCGTTAAAAAAAACAAGTCGTTACAAAAGACACAACCTTGTTAACTTGCTCACTATCTCGTTCGTTCTCTTGATTCCAGTAGTGGACCGGTGAAGAAGACGATTATTTTAGGCACTAAACTGATTAACCATTTACTTTTGGTAAACAAAGACAAAGAAATATTTACTTTAGTAAACAAAGACTATTAGGAATAAAAAACACGTGATATATATAAAAATAATAATGATGAAGGAAGACACGTTACAATAACGACAAAAATAATGTAAGTGACTTGTGAAAGCTTTTAGATATTTTGTTGTTTGGGAATTATAACCCACTAACTTGTAAACAAAGACTGATAAGTTGTTTAGTACTAAACAAAGACTACAGACACTTAGTTACAAAAAAAAAACGATAAAGCTGCTTTTTAAAATAACAAAGGTGAATGAAATGGTAATCACTAAACCTCGTTGATATTTGCCCAACATAGTGTTGAAAATTAGTTATAGTTTCCCGCAAATCGTATACTAATTCAACGGTGCGGTGTCACATGTGAATGTCATGTTTGTTGGTTATTACGATTAGAGACATTGTACAACAAACCAGTAAACCGGATTGTCCAAAACCATATAATAAAAACAAAACAAGACCAGTAATATTACTACAATTATTAAATGTTTTGGTCTGTGGCGAATAGAAAATAAAACTGAATTTATTTAAAATGCCATTGTGCACTCACATCTCCTCCACTCGCAGCCCACCAAAAAAACAGTGTGAGCCCTTTTATTCAACCCAAAGTCCCTCTCTCTCTCTTCATCAGCTGTTTTCCGCCTCACACCGAACCATCTCCAAGCAATGGCGGCGGCTACGACCACTGCTGCTTCACTAGCCTGTGCCCACTTCTTAAATCAGACCAAGGTCCACGCGTTTCCGTCCAAAACCTCCGTGCAAGTCTCCCAAATCATCGATGGGAGGAAGATGAGAAGTGCCACTCTCTTCTCAGCCGCTTCAACCGATAAAGCCATCACCACTGCTCAGTCTGTCTCGTCCACTGCATGTGATAGGTACTACTCTTCTTACACAAGTCATAAAGACTGTTCATTTCGTTACTGGGTCGATTAAAAATCGAGTCTTTTTAGCTTATTCGAACTTGGGTTGCTTCCAATTTATACATTTGCAGCCAAAAGCTTTTACCTTTATGTGTTCTATCTTACACAAGTCATAAAGACTGTTACTTTCGTTAATGGGTCGATTAAAAATCGAGTCTTTTTAGCTGCTTCGAACTTGGGTTGCTTCCAATTTATACATTTGCAACCGAAAGCTTTTACCTTTATGCTATCTCTTACTGAAAAGTGTTAACCTTTTGTTTTTTGTAGAGTGAGGAGGCATACGATCTCGGTGTTCGTGGGTGACGAGAGCGGTATAATCAACCGTATAGCTGGAGTGTTTGCTAGAAGAGGGTACAACATTGAGTCTCTCGCTGTGGGATTGAACGAAGACAAAGCTATGTTTACTATTGTTGTTCTTGGCACTGACAAAGTCTTGCAGCAAGTTGTTGAACAGCTTAACAAACTCGTCAACGTCATCAAGGTTTGTTTTAAGTTTGTTCTCTTACTAGTGTAGTGTTATTGATAATGACTAATCTTATGCTTGTTATGGTTTTGTTAAGGTTGAAGATCTCTCCAAGGAACCGCATGTGGAACGTGAGTTAATGCTGATTAAGCTTAACGCTGATCCAACCACTCGCTCTGAGGTAAAAACTATAGTTGATATTGCACAAATGAACTAATCTCTGAACTTAGTTTTTCAGTATTGGTTGGGTGATATGATAAATTCAATCACATTGGAAAAAACTTTTTAAGGATATGAATGAAAGGAGGCTTTAAATTGAGTCACACTAGAGAGCTTTATCTTTTTTTCATCTAATGATTAGTCGAATCTTATTAAAATCACAATTGATGTAGATGAATATGGATGGGGAGAGGCTTTCTTCCTTTTTGTATTAACTGAGTCTTGAGTCACACACTCACACTAAGGAGCCTTTTTTTTTCCTTCTAATGTTTCTGTGGTCTATACAGATCATGTGGTTGGTGGATATCTTTAGAGCAAAAGTGGTGGATACTTCGGATCACACTCTAACGATCGAGGTCAGTCCTATTCTTCACGTTATCAAATGGTCAAGGATGGTTCTAATAATTTTAATTCTTTAGGTAACTGGAGACCCGGGAAAGATGGTTGCACTAACAGCGAACTTAGAGAAGTTTGGAATAAAAGAAGTCGCTAGAACTGGGAAGGTAATCTTTATTTTCTCCATGCTTCTTAACTGTCAACAACCTCAGCTTGTAGCCACTTGTAGCCTTTTATTTTAGTTTCGTCTTGAAAAGCTTTATTGAACGGTTGGAGTCACAAGTATCAATACTTGTAGCCACTTGTTAAGTTTCATTTTATTTATTTTTATCTGCAATGTCACACTTGGAAGACTTCAACCCAGATGTCATGGTAGAGCCAATCGTACGTGAAACTTCCAATCTAACTTTTTAAATGACTTGTTAACGTCTTACAAGACAACTCATTAGTTTAATTACTCTCAAATATCAGTAATTGCTCCATGTAGTCAGTTTATGTGTTTAAGTGACTGTAATCAACACTTTTGTCATTACTAACCGTTGTTGTATACTTTTGTTTGACTCTAGATTGCTCTGAGACGGGAAAAGATGGGAGAAACTGCTCCATTCTGGAGATTTTCAGCTGCATCATACCCACACCTCGTAAACCAATCATCTCATGAGACTGTTGCAGCGAACACAAAGCGAGCGTTGACTGGTGGAAATGGCACTGCATCATCTGGGGTATAGATTAACATTATTAGCTCATTGTTTTTTTTTTTTTCTTTCTGCTCTACATATCTAAGCTCCTGTGGTATATTGTTATTTTAGGGTGACGTTTATCCAGTGGAGCCTTATAATGATTTCAAACCGGTCCTTGATGCTCATTGGGGAGTGGTCTACGATGAAGATGTAAGATACATTGCTATACTTTTCATTTTGAGGTTATAGTGAACGTGAAACTGTTTAAATGATTGCAGTCGGATGGTCTGCGGTCCCACACGCTATCTATACTTGTAGCCAACGTTCCTGGAGTTCTCAATCTAATAACAGGAGCTATCTCCAGGAGAGGTTATAACATCCAGGTTATTATGCAGGACACTCTTACTCTTAGTTTCACTGATTACTATTCTTTCAACAATATGTGAAAGTTATTGCTTTTTTATTGCTCCAGAGTCTAGCGGTTGGTCCTGCTGAGAAAGAGGGCTTGTCTCGGATCACTACAGTTATCCCTGGAACTGATGAAAACATCGACAAGTTGGTGAGGCAGCTTCAGAAGCTGATTGATCTTCATGAGGTGAGACAATGGTTTGAAAAACTTAATAATGTAGTAAATACTCTATAAAAAAATATTAATGTTGGGACTTTGATTTTTGTAGAGTTACTACTTATACAAAATTCTTTTTAGAAAAATTATATAATCTAATGTATGTTTTTATGTTAAAATAAGGAATACTTGATTTTATAGCATATGCATTGATTAAATTTTATACATACAATTTTATGCTGTTCTTATTCAATCATTTGGTGTATAGAAAATGTATAACATTAATATATTCAGAAATATTGAGAAAAGTTAAAGATGGATTTCACTGTGAATAAAAAAAAACAAACTATACATATATATGGTTTATGTTTATATAAATTTTACATATATTAATTTATTTTTATATTGGAACCATACATATTTACATAAGGTTTTTCAAAAGGTATTATATTATTATCTTATTGAATTATGTCAAATTTTATACTAATCCAGTTTGGTAAAAAATTATTAATTTATTGTGCTTATTAATTTATTAAATATTAAGTTATGGAGTTTCTAGTGTACATTTGTTTTTTTTTTGGTTTTTATGGGGTCTAATAAGATGTTTCCTTGTCATTGTGTCTGTTTCCAGGTTCAAAATATAACCCACATGCCATTTGCGGAGCGAGAACTGATGCTCATCAAAGTAGCTGCTCATACTTCTGCAAGGAGAGATGTTCTCGATATCGCTCAAGTGTTCCGAGCCAAAGCCATTGATGTCTCTGATCATACTATCACTCTTGAGGTAATTGCCACAAACAAACAAAAAAAAAAGACTTAGAATTTGATAATAGCTGATGAGAAATCTTCGGTTTGCAGGTTACAGGAGATATCAGAAAGATGGCTGCATTACAAACGCAGTTAGAGGTCTACGGAATCTGCGAGGTAATAATATAAATTCCTGCTTCCTTTTTATAATCTCATCTCTTCACAAGTTTTGGTGATTCTAATGGTTTTGTATTTGGAGAAATGAAGGTGGCTAGGACAGGAAGAGTGGCATTGGTCAGAGAATCGGGAGTGGATTCGACTTACCTTCGTGGATACTCTCTTCCTTTGTAGTTCCAAAGGTTAGTAACAATCAGTTCAACAAACTAAAATGCATCATGCATTGTTGTCGTTTGAGTAATAAAATAAAACGATCTTCTTGTGCAGAGGACTTGCCACCTGTTACTGGACTTGCACGTTGTTTCACCATTGTGTGAATGGATTATCTCCTCATGGTCATGGCATTTCGAGTTGTTGTTGTTGTAGGACTTATATTAGAGAATGTGGAAGAATATATGTTTGTTTAGTCAATTAGTCATCACTACTTTTCGAAAATGTAAAAACACTCTCTATCTCTAGTTTATCCAATAATCATAAGCTTTCGAAGGCTTGTAATAAACTTGGTGGTTAAAAAATGGCGGGGTTATGAACGAACATATATCTTTAACTAAACCAATAAAATTACAACCGCTCTGAAGAAGGAGCTTGTGGTATTTACTCTCAATTTCTCTCATTTAATATATTTTTACTGTATGTTCCACTTTCATAAATAGTCAAAAACACAGTTTACACAATACATTACAAATTAGTCACCAACTCATTAACCAAAACAAATGCTAATTAAGTTTAGACTCGATCTTGTTGTTGTTGTTGTCTGATTCAGATTTCCCTTGTATAACTGCCATAAGTGCAACCAGCTCTTCCACAGGGACCTTGCGAACATCTTTCCTCACACCAACATCATAAGCCAGACGACCAATACAGTAGTTACCATACCCCGTCAAAGCAATAGCTCCAACACCAGTAGCCACAGCTCCAAGCGTCGTAGAAAGAGCACTCGTTGAAGCAGAAACCGTCAAAGCTGGAGACGACGCGGTCGCCAAGGAACCACTCGTTCCCACCCCTAAAGCCCTGAGTGTCAAAGTAACAACACCACCCGCTGCACACACCGAATTCACCTGGCTACTACTCCCCGACTTGGTCACGGACAACACGAGCAAACCAGTTTTGCAATAGATGGCGAAATCTTCGCAGTTGTTGTCCAAGAGATGGTACTCACCAAACCCATTTCTCAATAAGAGGAACTTCGCGCGTGCAACGACGTCTTCAGGAGGATCCGAAGCTGCGATAGTGCAGGTACCTCCTCGCTGTTTAGCGAGAAAGATGGCCTTGGAGACATTGTACTCGAAGAGATAGAGGTTTCCTCCGGAGAGAAAACAGTCAAGACAAGAGGAGATCACACCGTTGAGATTGGTTTGATCTCCGCAATCAGGACAAGGGTTGTCTCCATGATGAGGAACAGAACTAACGATGATCTTGTCCAGAATAGTCCCTGTTCCAATCTCTAAACCACCTCCACGTGTGAAATGAATTACTTTCCCATCTCCTACATAGATTCCTGCGAAATTGCGTACATAGAAGAAAAAAATCACGCGTTATTCATCGTATTCTCAGGTAGATGATTATAATTGAAAGAGAGAGAGAGAGGGAGATGGAACCGTGATGGGTATAGATGTAAGAACGCCATGAATAGATGTGATCGCCTGCTTTGAGTTCATCTCTGGAGATCTTGTTCGAGAGCAATCCCATCTTCTTTCTTCTTCTACGGACAAAGGACAGATCCGATTTTGCTTTTAATGAGTTGGCTTTTTTTTCTGACTTTTTCCTTGAATTTATTATTACTAAAGAAATTTATTTTATTTTTATTTTTATTACCAAACCGTGTTCCTTCTGGAGCAAGCAACACAACTCCTATTATTTTACCATAAAAAGCCCTTTCTTAAATCGCGTAACACGGTTTGGTAATAATTACTGTCACGTAGGAAACACATCACGTGTCGTGCGTGGATATGAGAAACCACGCATTAACAGATTTTCGAACTTTCCTTGTGTTTATGTTTATACCACCTCTGCCAATGGGCCCCACGTTAGATCTTTGACAACTTTACCATCTTACCGACAAGGCGACAATTGGTATGTTATTTCGAAAAGTTTGAAAGACGTGTAAATACACTTTAATGATGTGGATAGTCAAATAAAATTTTAAAATCTTTCAACATATATAATTTACTCATATCACGAATCGGAATTTTACAATATGTTTGTAAAAAGTTAAAACACTATGTTTATTTTTATGTTGCAGTCTTCTTTTCCTCGTAACAGTTGTATCGTCCTTATTCCGCCATGCAACGAGGCTCTCGACAGGCACTTTGATAGCATCCTTTCGCATACCAACGTCGGAAAAGAGACGAATAACATTTCTGACCAAAGGAGTAAGCATGCGTGCTACGCAAGCAGCTAAGCCCACCGTATTGGCTTGACCGTTTCTTCCAAGCACATAGCTTTTGCCAACCACCAAACCAGTCTTACAATAGATAGCAAAATCTTCACAGTTGTTCTTGAAAAGATGGTAGTCACCAAACCCATTTCTCAGTAAGAGGAACTTCGCACGGGAAATGACTTCATTGGAAGGGTCTGAAGGTGCTATTGTGCATGTACCTCCTCGAAGTTGGGACATGAAGGTGGCTAGAGAGACATTGTACTTGAAGAGATGGAGGTTTCCTCCGGCGAGAAAGCAATCAAGACAAGAAGAGATTACACCACGGGTATTGGATCGTTTGCCACAGTTAGGACAAGGATTGTAACCTCCGTGATTAGTCATTGAACTAACAATGATCTTGTCTACAAAAGTACCTTTTCTCATTACTGGACCATCTCCACGAGTGAAATGAATGACTTTTCCATCGCCTATGTAGATCCCTGTGAAACTAGAAACAGGGACATCGCGTTATTCAAAGACCCAGAGAACTAATATTGATCGAGAGAACAGAAGAAAAGAGATGGAACCGTGATGGGAATAGATATAAGCTTTACGCCATGCATAGATGTGGTCTCCTGGTTTCAGATCATCCCTGGAGATCTTGTTGTTGGAGAATAGTCCCATCTTCTTGAGAATAATGAGTTCCACTTAATTAAACTGGACTAAAGGGGTTTTCTGAGTTTTTTCTTTCTAGTTTTGTGATTTTTATAGTCAACTATATATGTTGCTTCATATTCAGAGTCTTCTCATATTGGATAACAACATATCTGGTTCTAAAGAAGTTTATTATTAACGTTATGTATATGATCAAGATCCAGCATATCATAACAGCAGCCGAAGCAAATTCTCTAATCAACAACAACAACAACAGCTAGGTAACTTAGTTTGCTAAGAACTCAGAAAACGCCATGAGGGTGTGTATCTTCAGCTAGAGGGTATAAGGGGAAGAAGATAAAAGAGAAAGAGGCGATACGTCAGAAACTTGATTTTTTTTTTTTTTGGGGCAATAATCAGAAACTTGTATAAATTCCATAAATTAACAAAAATGAGAAACTAAACATTTCTGTATCTTAACTAACATTGTTTAGCCAACGTTTGTTTTCACAAGTGGTGACATGGTTGTTTGATGCTTTTATACTTCAATCCATAACCATAACCAAATTATATACTAACAAATCGCATGCTTAATCGGTGTGCTCTATAAACAATTTAGTAAAGAATTTAATACAATTTTCTTTTACAAATTTTAAGACATATGTTTATGTAAATATTTCTTAAATTATAGAAACTATAGTTTGATGTTTTATTTGTTTATGCTCAACACTGGACCTGTACTCAAGCTGGTCTGACCCATCTTCTTGGCAATCTCCCTAAGCACAAACTTCATAACTTTCCCGGTCGAAGTCTTGGGCAATTCACTCCTAAATGACACCGTCTTGGGAACCATATACCTCGGCATCTTCTTCCGACAATACTCTATCATCTCCTTCTCCGTCGGTTTCATCCTCAAACCAGGTTTCAGACACACAAACGCACACGGCGTCTCTCCCCAAAACTCATCCGGTCTAGCCACCACCGCCACTTCACTCACCACCGGATTCGTGTACATCACCGCTTCGACCTCCACGCTACTCACGTTCTCTCCTCCCGTTATGATTATATCTTTCGACCTATCCTTAATCTCTAGATACCCATCCGAGTGAATCACCCCCACATCTCCCGTGAAAAACCACCCGCTCTTCAGAACACTCTCCGTTCCGACAGGATCTTTCAAGTAACCAAGCATGATCGAACTCCCTCTCATCACAATCTCCCCGACATGTTCTCCGTTTCTCTCAACGATAAGGCCCGTTACAGGATCCACCACGTCGATTTCTGTAAACCCGACGGTTCTCACTCCTTGCCTTGCCTTCAGCCTCGCTTGATCGCTCGCCGGTAACCGGTTCCACTGCGGCTTCCACGCGCATGACACGTTCAAACCGCCGGTTTCCGTTAAACCGTAACCGTGACTGATCTTAAAACCTATTGACTCTGCACGGAGGAGAACAACAACAGGCGGAGGAGCACCGGCGGTTAAAACGTTGACTGGATGGTCAAGAGGCTGAACATCCTGACTCGCCGACAAGATACTGAGCACCACGGGAGCTCCGCACATGTGTGTAACGCCGTGATCACGGATCAAACGGTAGATAAGCGGCGCGTCGAACTTCCGTAGACAGACGTTAGTTCCTCCAACGGCAGCGATCCCCCACGGAAAAGTCCAACCGTTAGCGTGGAATATCGGTAGAGTCCATAAGTAAACCGGATTTTTCGGTACGGTCCAATCGATTAGAGAATCAAGCGACATTACGAATAGTCCCCTGTGGCAGTGTACCACTCCTTTGGGAGCCGAGGTCGTACCGGAAGTATAATTAAGCACAACCGGGTCCCACTCGCTTCCGGGTCGGATCCATTTAAAACCCGGGTCGCCTCTCTCTATAAGTTCATCGTAAGTGTAACTGAACTTATTAACGTGACCTGCCACGTCAGCACCTCCACTTCCTTTTTCTTCTTTATCGGCGATGAAGACGAGAATCGGCGGAGCGGTCATCGTCGCGAGCGCTTCGACGGCGAGTTCGCGAGAGGAGACGTCGTCGACGAAGAGAAGCTTAGACTCGCAGTGGCGGAGAAGAACGGAGTGTTGATGTTGTTGAGGATCGCGCCGGACATCGGAACGGCGAACTGGAGCTCGTACATCGCCGGAGTGTTGGGAGAGAGCACGGAGACGACGTCGGACTTGCCGATTCCGATGGAAGACAGAGACGACGCGACGCGTAAGCAGCGGAGGTTTGTTTCCCGCCATGTGTAGACGGTGTTAGCGCCGTAAACGATGGAGGTGCAGTCGCCGTAAACTGTGGCGGCTCTCTCCAAGAAACTTAACGGTGTTAACGGCGGCGAGTTTGCGGCGCATGGTTTAAGTTCCTCCATCTCTTAGCGCTCTCTCGCAAAATAATTTTTTTTTATATTGGCTTAGAAGATTTACGTATAAATAGAACAAATCGGTAGATGAATGTAACATTTTTACCAAAAAAATAAGAGTCTCGTGTAGGAGACCTCGGTTACCGACAACGGAGATAAGGTTACATATCTTATCACTTTATCAGGCCATGAAGAAACCAAAACGTGAGTTACTCGTGAATCAGAGAATAAAGCCCGAATTGAAAATTACTCCTTAGGTTTAGTGAAATACTCAGATTATTGAATTGAATTCAGTTTTACTGGTTAACTAGGATAAGACCCGCGCCTTGCGCGGGATTAAGTTATTATTTTTATTATATTTTGGAGAATGAAACAATAGTTTGGTTTCATTTGGATTACGGGTGTTCAATCCGAATATCGGATTGGTTTTGGTTCGGTTCGGTTTTTTTCGGTATTTGGTTAGTAAAATATAACTAATATTCTAAATCCATATTTACTTTGACTTTAGTCTTTCACATACTTTTGAAAGATTTCAACTGGACGACTAAATTGATCAGTCAATCTTATTGCTTTAAATCATTAGTGTTTATATATATATATATATTATTTAGTTTGAATATTTATTAAATAAAAATTCATACGCGTTATATTTTATGATCATTTGTAACTTATTATAACAAAAAAAATAATCTATTGATCACAAAATTTTCAGAGTGGGAATATTCAAATTTCTAATAATATATAGACGTTTTCAAAAATTCAAATATAACATATAAGAAAAAATATAAATGTTTTTATTATATATTTAATGTGATTTTTTAATATCTTTCAATAATATAAAATTAAAAAAAGAACTAAGATACCAAAATTGTTATCAAATATTTATTATTCATAATAATTAATTTTCATATATACGTTAATCATATTAGGTAATTTCGTAGCTTCTAATTAAGGAAAGTGCAAAAAAAATTTTGGTAGATTATTTATCAATTCGATAGTTAGTTTAATAAAAAATATAATGTAAGTCGAGATGGACCAACCTATTTTTCTAAGAATAGTATATTTTATATAGTCATTTATTAAATGAGAATTTATAATCATACAGTTCTATGATCATTCATATCATTTTATAACTGAATATTTAAATCATCGATAACAAAATTTTCAATGTGAAATCTTTAATAAGTTTATAATTTATAAATGTTTTTGAAAATTCATTGAAAGTTTTAATATTAAAATATTTATGTAATCTTATGGTATATAGTATAATCTATATATATATATATATATATGTTTTATTATTAAATGATATTTTTTACTCATATGGTTTTAAAATAATGTGTAGATAATATTAAATACAAGTTCATATTAATACAATTTTATGATCATTTGTAACTTATTATGACAAAAAAATAATCTATTGATCACAAAATTTTCAGAGTGGGGATCTTCAAATTTCTAATAATTTATAGACGTTTTGAAAAATTCAAAATATAACATATAAGAAAAATTATAAATTTTTTTATTATATATTTAATGTGATTTTTAAATATATTTTAATAATATAAAATTAAAAAAAGAACTAAGATACAAAAATTGCTATCAAATATTTATTATTCATTATAATTAATTTTCACATATATGTTAATCATATTAGGTAATTTCGTAGCTTTTATTTAAGGAAAGTGCAAAACATTTTTTGGTACGTTATTTATCAATTCGATAGTTAGTTTAATAAAAAGTGTAATATAAGTTAAGATGGACCAACCTATTTTTCTAGGAATAGTATATTTTGTATAGTTATTTATTAAATAAGAATTTATAATCATACGGTTCTATGATCGTTAATATCGTTTTATAACAAAATATTTAAATCATCGATAACAAAATTTTCAATCTGAAATCTTTAATAAGTTTATAATTTATAAATGTTCTTGAAAATTCATTGAAAGTTTTAATATTAAAATATTTATGTAATCTTATGGTATATAGTGTTTAATATATATATATATTTATTTTATTATTAAATGATATTTTTTACTCATATGGTTTTAAAATCATGTGTATCTTCTTATAATAAAAATGTTAAACCATTGATCATTAATTTTTAACATAATAATTTTAATAGTTTTAGTCATTTATTGTCGTTTTTAAAAATTCAAAATATAACATATACGAAAAAATCTAAATTTTATTTTTATAGCTAATTTGATTGTTTAATTTATTTTAATAATATAAAATTAAACAAAAAATGATGGAGGAGATATACATTGTTATCAAATCTTTATTATTAAACTCATTAATTGTCATATATATATTAGTCATTTATGGTAATTCCGTAGGTTTTATTTAAGGAAAGAAAATATCATATCATATCATTATATCATATAGTTTGACCAACTTATATATCTAACAACATATAAAAATTGAATGTGGACCTACTTATTTTTTAATTGAATGTAATTGACTACCTAATTGAGTGCCACCTATGCATTGGGGCCTCTTTTAATTAATACAAAATTGAGGTTAGATCTTTTCAAATGTTCCTCAATTAATATATAAGGGATTAGATACATATTATAGGGGATTATTGATTAAGATCTAAGAGGACATTTAGACCACTTTTAGGAAGAAAAAAAAACAAAATGAAAAAATCGTTTTGTTTAAATCTTATTTTCCGCGTAGACCGATTTTATAACACTGCAGTCGACTGACCAGATGCATTTTGTCTTTCGCATGATAAATTTGAAATGTTTCATACATGTTCATGCATAGACTTGTTCCTTAGAATTATTATTTTACCAATTAAAATTTAATTTGGATAGATGGGTGGTTGATTAACAAAAAAAAAACATGAGAGAGTTTCTCAAACATGGTTTGAATTTCTTAAATAAGAAATTATCTCCTTTTCATTTTTCATGATTTATGATTGTGAGAAACTCATTGAAAAACTCAGTTACTATAGATACTACAGGATATGCTATCTAAATCAAGTCATACTACAAATTTTAAAATAACTCATTAATTCTATTTCTATATTAGAGTAAAATTAGAGGAAATGACAGAGTATTATTGGAGATGGTTTTATAGCAACAAAAAACTAGTGACTACTATATGAATAAATTCACCCGTAGCAGTTTTTTGAAAAAATTTAAAGTTCAGCATTTTGTAAGGAAGTTGATCAAACGTTACCCATTTGATATGACAATACATACCTTTTGTAGCTGTTATTTAAACAAGAAGTGGACGTGCCGGAGTGGTTATCGGGCATGACTAGAAATCATGTGGGCTTTGCCCGCGCAGGTTCGAATCCTGCCGTTCACGTTTTTAATTGTTATAAGTTGTAACATTTTGACCCTTTTGTTGACCAAAGACGGCTTAACAAGCTTTAATTGTATCTTATTAAATTTTGTTGGCTTTAATAAGATTTAAAATAATTTCAACGTTAAATCAGAACATTATAATATTAACCCCTCTTTTGCAGTATATAAATTCATTTCGATATAAAATCATATGTAAACGAGCTTAGATGGATAGCATTGATCGATCTGACTCTTGGTCTCTGTTCTACACAATGCAAATCTCATATCTCTAGTCATCTTTCCATTATCAGGTGACACAATAATTTTTTAATTGGTGAATTCAACTTCCTTATATGGTTTGGCCCTTACGTAAAATGGGCCGGGCCGAGTTTAAAGAAATAAATAGCCCACTTGATGATTATACTTTCGAAGTAGAGAAATTGCAATGTCCCATAAAACAGAACCAAGAATGCGTGTGTACTGTAATAAGAAAATAAATGAAACATAGCCTCATCTTTCTCTTTTTTTGGTTTAACCAATAGAAACTAAAAAACTCTTTCTTCCTCACCAGACCAAAAAAAAAACTAACAGAGTTTGACAGTAACAAATGAAGAAGACACATTCTTAGAGACTCAAGAAACAGTATTACCAAAGCATAGAGATCGAATTAAAGTAGCCCTCTTTTCTCCATCTCTTGTGGTGTCGATTCTACGGTTGAACCACAAACAGAGGCTATAATAAAAAAGGAAAATAATAAACATTGACGTCAGTAGAGATCTCTTTCAATGATGATGTAGTAAAAAATACAAAAATGTGGTTCTTGAATGTATTAAAGATAGAGAGAATTTAGGAAACTTACAGTGTCGAGACTAACAGGCTTGCCATCTTCTGCAACGATATCCACTACGGTTCCCGTTTGATCAGACTGCGGATAAGACATTGCAAGTTTCAGAGTTGAAAAAAGAGAAGCGATAGATATTAGATAGTTCACCGTTAGTGGACAACAATTTGGTAAGAGGTGATTTTAAGGAACTCACCTCTATTTCATTCATTAGCTTCATGGCTTCAACGATGCATAGAACTTGTCCCTTCTGCACTTTGTCTCCAACCTGAAGCATCAAAAAGCTCATATAGAACGGATCCAGACAGTGAAACACCAAAAAAAGATAGAGAATTGCTACTAATGGACAAACCCATTTCATAGGATTATCCTATATTTATCGTTTTCATTCTTCTTATTTCAAATTTACTAAGCACATAACCTCCTACATGGGTTATGAGCTAAAGAAATTAGTAAATAGAGTTTGGACTATTTACAAATGATCAGGTACTTAAAGTCTCTTTCTGAGCTAAAGAAATTAGCAACTAGGGTCCAGGTTGTTTACAAATGAACAAGTACTTAAAGTCTCTGTAGAGTTATAGGCTAAAGAAATGAACCTTGATAAAGGGTGGTTCACCAGGTCCTGGACTACGGTAAAAAGTGCCTGCCATGGGACTTTTAACCGTTGGAAGCGATGATTTCGCTGGACTAGGTGGGGATGGTGGAGGCGAGGAGGCTGGAGTTGAAGGTGCAGGTGCAGAAGGCGGAGGAGGAGCAGTTGCTTGAACATAAGATGGTTGGTTTGGTTGCTGCATCATCACATAAGGCGCAGGGGTTTGGGCCTGAGGTAAAGCTTCCTTTTTCCGAATAACAAGCTCACAGTCGAGCTGTTTCAACTGCAACTCAACAATGTCTCTAGAATCCACAAGCCTGCACGAGGGAGGGAGGTAAGAGTATATTCTTCAATCATGGACGTTTACAACGTTTCTGTGATGTAACAAGGAAACGGTACTTACTTGACAAGAGTTGTTACTTGGGTCAGAAACTCAGAGATAGACTCCTCTGTAGCTAACTCAGCTGAAGAAGAAGTGTTTGAATCCTTTTCTTCAGCTGATGACTCATCAATTTTTACAGGAGCTGAAGCTTTTGATGACGCATTGCCACCAACCTTTAAACAAACACAGGAGGAGAGTCCAAAAATGAATATAATTTTTTGGAGAAAACATTTAATTTTCTCAAAGATATCAGTAAGTAAGGAGCTTACCTGGTTAGATTGGGCTTTCACCACAGGGTAGCTACTGCGACTAGGCTGCAATCATCAAATGCCACAAAAGTTACATAAAAACAAAATGATTTAATGCATTTTCAGGGGATTCAGACATGAGAGACCAAACAGCTATGATGGGTTATTATTAAACTAGCCTATCAGAGACATAACTTTCAAAACTACAGTTGATAAATACACAAAAAGGCCAATCCTTTATGGGAGAGAAGCGCGTGTACCTTGGAGAGAAAGCGAAGCTTAGGCTTGGCGGAGAGACGGAAGGAGACACTGCGAGGGAGACGAGAGCGGGTGGTTGGGAGAGGTCGCTGCGACGAGGCTTGAGTGGCTCCATAGACGGAAGCAGCCGGGGACGTGAGGGAAAACGAAGAAGACGCCATTGTTGTTGCAGATCGGGTTTTAGGGGTCTCTCGATGAAACCAAAGGCCTCAACAGTTCACTCCAGCTATAGAGAGAGAGAGAGAGATAGAGATTTGTCTGAGAGACTCGGATCTCGTTTCTTATGATTTATCACTCGTTTCCAGATCTCGCCACGTGTCAGCTCCGATCTGTAGCTTTGTCTATTTTCTTTTTGTCGGATTTTTTCATACTTTTTTTTTTAATTCCCATTCTTCATAGAGAAATTTAATTTAATTTTTTTTCGACAACAAATTTTTTTTTTGATAATTTTAGTGTGATCTCTATTAAGGGATATGTATCCCACATTGGAAAATCAATGGGACATTAAGTAATATATAAAGGGTTAGGGTCAATCCACTAATTGTCAATTGGTTTTGAGTTGGAAGCCCATAATAAACCTGAATCTAACATGGTATCAGAGCCCATATCATAATAAGTTAAACCCCTAATTAATATTAACCTTATCCGACCGGGTATTAAGGGATATATATCCCACATTGAAAAATCAATGGGACATTAAGTAATATATAAAGAGTTAGGACCAATCCACTAATTGCCAATTGGTTTTGAGTTGGAAACCCATAATAAACCCGAATCTAACAATCTCAAAAGCTTTTTAGCCCAATGACTAATCACCAAGAAAACCATAGAAATCCAGGTTTTCTTGCCACTTAAAGCGTAGAAATTTAATTAATGTATATTTAGTTTTTATATTAGATTTGTAAGTATAAGTATTTAAAATTAAAAATCCAAAAATTTATTAATATGTGAATAGATCCATATACATTGGCCTAATATACATATGCCAAAACAAATTAAAATTATATAATACTAGGCCAAGTTGGATTTGGTGAACAACTGAATTGAAGTGTTATGACTTGTTAACATTGTAGTTGGAACATCCATTGACAAATGACATCAAGCACATACATCATAAATGTAAGCCAACTCTGAACAAGATGCATCTTTGTTTCAACAATCAGAACCCACAAAATCAAATCCATGCGACTCTCTCAAGTCGTAAAGCTTGTGCAATGAAAATACTTTCTTGACCTCAATCAAAACTAGCCAAACCACTAGTTAATGAAACTTCTGATATATAAAGCATATAGCTCATCATATTTCATAACTTCCCAGCGTTTATACACACACTGTTACATTACAACTGAATCCAGTTTCAGGAACAGCAGAGAGTTTACACACATATTGATGGAGAATTGTCCTAATACTCTACAGCATGGAGTGAAATGTAGAGACAGAGAGGCTCAGCCTGACCTCGCTGCCTCAATGGCTGAAAGCAACTCATCAAATTTAGCCCCGGCCACTTCCTTTATCACCTTGTTGTCCTTCAAGATCTTAAAGGTTGGAACCACTCTAATCCCTAGCTCCTGTGCCACTGGCTGCAATCAAGAGTTCTGTGTTACGACTTAAGAAACAAGTAAAAAAAAAAAAGAATAAAGAAAAAGTTAACACACCTTGTTTTCTTCGTTGCAGTCAAGCTTAAGAAACACCATGTCCTGGTACTTCTCTGATAGCTCTTTGTATTTAGGAGCCATAACTTTGCACGGACCACACCTACAGAGAGATCCCAACACCAAATAAAATACATTTATTTCTCAACACCAAATAAAATACATTTACTAGTAACCTTATCTCAAACATTCATACTGATGTGAAATCAAAAAAGATTTAGGCTTTGTTTCTTAAATGCACATACTCTCGGTAAATATTCATACTTTTTTGTATCTAGCAAACCCAACAAACAAACAAAACATAACTGTCCAGAGAAACAGTCTGATAATGTAAACTTAAGGGGATCAAAGATTAGTTCTAATCTAATACATTGAAGTTACTCAATAGTTAGACGTAAATATATATATTAAAAAAAAGAGGTAAAGACAGCATTTTTCTTGATGGGCATGAGAAGCAATTAAAGGTAAAGTGAAATTCGAACAAGCAACAAGAAGAAGTGATCGGAAACATACCACTGAGTGTACATGTCGAGGACAACAAGCTTATCACCAGCGGCTTTAACGATTGGCCAAAACGTGTCCTTGTCAACCTCCGTCACCTCGCCGACACTGACATTCACCGTTTCTAAGCTACACCTCGCCACACAGGAACCGCTGATGCTCTTCCCGGAATCTAAAACACCACCAACGCCAGAACAGAATCCTGTTTTCGCGGCGACGCCTGAGTTCGGGATCCGGCAGCGCTGCTTCACCGGACGTAATCCGACGCCGGAGGGGGTGGACGGAGCCGGAGAGTAACGGAAGGACGTCGGTGACGGAGCGATTCGGAGGGAGAGAGTCATTGTTGAAGAAGCTCGAAGAATCCAAAAGCTTTGCAATGATCTTTTGGTTTAGAATGTGATCTTCAAATGAACCCTGAGACTTTTGCTTATTGTAATGTATATCACTATCAGTTTCTCTTTATTTCGTATACAAAGTCAATACTACCCTCGAATAAAAGAAGGGTAAGTGACCCTTTTGGGGTATTTACGTACTTTTACTGTTGTTGTTCGATGGACGCGAGGTGCAGAATCGTCGTGGGAAAAAAATGGAAATATATGAAATTATTCAAAAAAAGAAAAAAATCTACTTATATGGGAAATTATGAAATACTATAGAATTTTGATTTGCGTTTTAGAAATAATGATGTGTTAAACTTTTAGGTGAAAAAAAAAACTATGTACAAAATCGCATAATCCTATATCCATTACCGTAAACAATTGACACCTACTAGAGCTGTCAAATGGTCCTCCGAGACACATTTAGGCTTTGTCCGAACATACCAATTTTATTGTGAACTGTAACTAGTCGGTTTATAACAACACAATGGTCCAAGAAATGTTTGTCCAAATTTGGAGTGGTTATTTGAAATTTGAAAGCAAATATATATTTCTCAACATACGCTTTTTGTTATGAGTGTTTAAAATTGGACAAGGTCACAAAACAGAATTATTTGATTGAACTCATAATGAAACATAGTTTAATTCGTCACAGTAAGTTTTATATTAAAAAACGAGCTTAAGAATGAAATGTATTTAACAATATTACGTTTGGATAATATACAAAAACTTGACAACCCAAGAAACATATTAGTATGGCTTCAATTCAAATGATCAAATCTTGAGATAATCATTGTCTACTGGCTTAAACACATGAGGAGCCTCTTGTTCGATAAATTTCAACTGTCCTTTCTCAAGATGTAAGTAAACTATCCAATCTCCAGCGCTGTTATCCACCACCGGACTCGGCATTGTCATCACGTATCCAGTTCTGCTTCCTAATGGGAGATGGTACGATCCAAAAACCGGCGAGCCCCACCCGAAATCAATCCGGGTCACCGGAAAACTCTTCCCTGAGGAAACCACGAAAGCTGGTCCATCTTCGGATCCTGCTCCGTATATCCTTGATAGAACCGGTACCGGACGTCGAGTCTCGATCCAATCAATCAAATTCAAGAAATGGTCTTTGGTCACTGAACTCTCCAACACCTTGTGAACTTCATCAGCAACCCAAGACAATGGCTTGTGGGTCAAGTCATCGATTATTTGCTCACCGAATGGGACAGAGAGGACGTTCCCGAAGTAAGTACTGGTTTCTTGCTCCGTAAGTTTCTTCCTTCCGTCAACAACTATGCCGAGTTTAGAGTTCAAGAGTTTTGAATCTGTTGTTGTTGCGGCGTGTTTAGCCACGAGTTTCCACAAGAAGGCGCTGAAGGACTCGAGTTTCGTCCTGCCAGCCTGAGTTTGGAGTTCTTGTACGGCTTCTGCTTTGATGTAATAGATACGGCTTGTGAGGATATTGTCCAGGTTGGTGGTTTCTTGTGGAAGGGGCAACGAGGTTACAGGCATGTACATTTGGTCTACTGATGTGTCGATGATTAAGGGTCGTCGTGGGTTTAGGAGAGATCTGTTGAACGATGGCATATAAGAGGTTGGAACATCGGATCGAGAGGTCTCGGCCCATGATAAGAGGAACATATTCATTGAATATGCATCAGCTATACGGTGATCAAACGTGCATCCCACGACTAGGCTCCCGCATCTCAGTTCAGTAAGCTAATCAGACAAATTATAAAAATAGTATTATGGAGAATTTCATAAATCGGAAGTTTGGAAAAATATTTTAAATAATATATAAAATAGTTGCATCAATCTACACTTATATTCTATTTTATCAAAATCCGATTTATGCAGTCCAACTCAACTCGATTCATAATCTATCTAACTCAAAGACGGTCTCACATTGTCTCACGTTGGAAATTGGCAAAATGTTGAATAATACAAAAGATAGTCATATCATTCCATTTATCACCGATAGATTTTATGTTAGAACTTTATCTAAATTAACAAATAGCAAGTTATGTATAGTTCTGTATTTGGATTACAATGAATTTATAAGCTACTTTTCTAAATTCACAATGATCTTTAAAATTTTCTCTTTATATGAAGTGGTTATTTAGGACTTTCCCGATTGTTACCTGAATAGCAAAGACTTCATGCACTTTCAAGGGAACAAACTTGCCAATACTTTGGTAAGGATCATGCAAGTTAAGCTCTCGGAGCTCTACGTCAGCAGCGGCTTCTACCACTTCAACGCCGCTGTTGTTGCACAGAATCTCGGGCTCTCCGGTGATTGGATTGGCCACAACCTCGCCGGCAAGGACGTAGTAAGAGACGAGAGCCTCCGCCAATGAAGTCTTGAGGACATCATTTGTAGTGTTATAAAGTGGTTTCTTGTAGAAGAAGCAAACGTTGATGTCGACAGGAGGGAGAAGAAGGTCGAGATTGGAAAGACTGATGATCCTGTTTTCCGGCAAGGGAAGAAGAGGAGAAGAGGCCGGTGCAACGATCTCCTTCCTCGTGGTGGTCACGTGGAAACCGCATGCTTCGGATGTGGTCATCAAGCGGCTGTGAGAGCTAACTCTATTTAGAAACTTCAAACTGTGGAGAAAAGAAGAGGAAGGAGGACAAGGAAAGTGAATTGTTTTGGTCTATTTCTTCTTTTGGAAAATTTCTAAATAAAAGCTTGTTATTTTCTTGGCACGTGGGAGCTA
Source organism: Brassica rapa (assembly GCF_000309985.2). NCBI lineage: Eukaryota > Viridiplantae > Streptophyta > Magnoliopsida > Brassicales > Brassicaceae > Brassica > Brassica rapa. The sequence continues at coordinate 3,058,218 of NC_024796.2, forward strand.
GAAAGTTCTAACTACTTATGTGTCAGTATACTATTGGCTTGAAGTTTGATTTGTATGTTATATTGACGTAATATTTTGAAAAAGTCAGTTATTGACCCCCAAAAAGGAATGAAAGTCAACTCTGTGCAAAGAAAAGTCTAATTTGGAAATAGGTATCGAGTCAGGAATTTGACCTGGTGGTGTTTGGGCGTTCTGAATCTACTTATCTTTCCAAAGTTGTTTGTTGGTTGCTGGTTGAAGCATTCTCACTGAAATGACCAAATAAGGCTGCTAAACAACAAATTACAGTGACGCGAACTATAAACAAGTTTTTTTGTCCTTTAGGCCTTAAAAACTGGTTATAGGCTGAGAAGTTGCCGAGTTTGTGGCATATCGATACAAACATCAATGCTAAGATTTTATACGTGCCATGCATCTACAGAGCTGGTTATTGTCAATCGTGACACATCAACAATTTTTATGGGCATGCTTAATGATTAGTTAGATATATGCGTGTGTGAATTTGGGAAACTATGCTCTCCACTCAGTAACATGAACAAATAGAGCATAATAAAGGAAGACGTTTGATTAATCAATAATCAAATAAATAAGAGCGTAATATTACATTATTGCATGATAGTAGTTTAACAATAACATGAACAAACAGAACCAGTAGGGACAGCTTGACAGCCGCCACCTTTGTTGTGCTTACTACAACCATGAAGGCACAGAATTTTCACATCTATCATTGTCTTGTTTTGTATCACATGCTCCAAATTGTTGCTGATTAATGCAACATAAGCCACGCCACATAATCTCTCTTGATTCAGCACCTACCAAAAACACATACACATATAGTTCCTTTAAAACCAAATTATAAATTTCTCTTGTTGATGAAAAATGTTATCAGAAAGATGGCTTTGTAAAAATGGATGTATTTGTAAAAAATGGTTCGAGATGGAGTTTTACGAAATACTAACCGGAGAGGAAAAGAGACACAGCTACGAAAGCCAAAAGAACGAGTTTTGAGTCGACCATCTTTTTATTTTCTCAGGTCTTTAGAGAAACTTCACGTTGTGAATGCTTTATATATAGGCAGGGAAGTACTCACTTGTTTCATGTGAAAAGGAAAGAGAGAACAAGAATCTTCAACATACACGAAAGATTTCTTACTCGAAATGTATACACGAAAATCTGAGTTTCTATAATTATATAAACAAAACAAAGGAATATACATCTGCATTTTCTGAAAATAGCGTTAATAAATTTGGAGAAAACAGAAAGAATCCAAATTATCTTGGCAAGTATCGTATCTTAAAAAAAAAAAAAAAGTATCGTATCTTTAAGGAGAAAGATCTTTGCACAGGAAAAAGGGAGAAAGATCTAAAACCTAAAGACAGAACAAGAAATAGAAAAAGGTATAAGTTTTGAGTGGCATTAGCCTCAGGCCTCACTCATATTCGAAAATTCTAGGGCTCCAGATTTGAAGATACTAGATACTCATAAGCAAAATGATGCTCCCTCTCTTTCTTAATATTACATATTCTAGAAAAAAAAATTACTTTAAAAAATCGATTTTTTACATTTCCAAGAAATGTTTTATTAACTAATTGCAAATTTCAAAAAACTTAATTGCATTTACTGAATTGTTATTGGTTTAAAATTATGAAACAAAGATAAACACAAAAATATGTAAATTTAATGTATTTTACTAAAATGTGTGAAAAATCTAAAATATGTAACATTAAAAAAATAGAGGGAGTAAATTTTTTTTTTTGGTAAAAACAAAATTATAATATTATCACTGAAAACTATAGTTTTCATTCTTTTAAACTATTCAAACATTCACCTTTTACAAAAACAAAAAAAACTATTCAAAATTTCATTTATGTTACCCTAACTTTTTTTTTCTTTTACACTGAATTTTTTTTCTGTATAAATTTAACTATATGTATATATTTTTCACCGAAATTCATAAAATTTCCTCTATAAGTTTCTATAGTTTTCCTTTCATATAATAATTTCAAAATCCCAATAAAATTATTAATTTTAATTTTTATATTAATTAAAATTACTATTACACAACATCACTATTTATATTATCATCTACAATCAAATTTGATTATTATTCCTTGGGCCCCTTATACTCTAGCCACGGCACTGAATGGAGCATAACAAAAGAATATGTTTTATTAATAAATAATCAAAGAAAAAAGTGCATAATTTTTCATGACGCTAGTTTAACAGTAACATGAACAAACAGAACCAGTAGGAACAGGTTGACAGCCGCCGCCTTTGTTTAGGCTACAACCACGGATGCACAGCTTCTCACATCTATCATTCTGTTGTTTTGTATCACAAGGTCCTAATTGAGGCTGACTGACGCAACAAAATGAAGATAATTTAGAGCCAGACCACACAGTATCTCTTGTTTCAGCACCTACAGAAAACAAACATACACAAATGGTTTTGTTAAGTGTAACCATACACCGATTTCTTGTTAATGTAAATGTTATTTTATAAAGAGGATTTTGTAAAATGCCTTTTCGTCTCAAATGGAGTTTATGAAATACTAACCGGAAAGAAAAAGAGACAGAGCTATGAAAGCCAAAAGAACGAATTTTGAGTTGACCATGTTTTTTATCTTCTCAACGCTTTAGAAAAACTGCACACTGAGGATGCTTTATATATACAAAGTATATATACACTTGTTTCGTGTAAAAAAGGAAAGAGAAGGATCTTCAACATATATGAAACTGATTTTTTATTTAAGATTTTATTAAAAGGAAAATCTCAGCTTGATGCTCAAGATAAAACAAAAAAGTAAACTAGATTTGCATTGATGGCATTAACCGCTAATTAAGCTGTAAATATATATTTTGAACTCTTATTTTTGAAATCCTTTGCTTTTATGGAACTTTTTATGTAATATCAAAAGGGAAAATCTTCTAAAACACCACAAAATAAGTTTTTCTATAACTAAATAGTTCAAAGACAAAAATTATTAAATAGATTTCATTAAAGAGTAAGAAGATTAAGTTACTTTTAAAGAATAATACATTTAATTTAAATAGATATTTTTTAAAAAATATATTAGAATTTATTATTTTATACATAAATCCTAAAATCTAGATCCTAAATCTTAATCTCCAAACACTTTACCACTTTAAAACTAAACCCTAATTTTAGACAAATTAATCTAAGGTGTATATTTGTTTTAAACCATTTAATAAATGCTAGTTTAGTCATTTTTCTCTTTGAAATCCTTTTTGTATAATAGGGTATTTCTCTATCAATTTTTTATTCACTTAAACAGTGTTTTAGAAAACAGACCGGACTGGCTGTCGGACCGTGACTCGGTCTTCTAACCATTTTCGGGTTGTACTAAAAACTAGATTTGAGTTGAACTGGCAAACCCGCTCAAAAACGGGTAAAGTTCGCTAAAATCGGTGACTCGGTTCAATATTAAAACCTGATTTTCTCAAATTTAAGTTAAAAATATTAAAAACTAGAAACTTTTAAAAAAAATCATAAAAAAATTATATTGTTTATGATATAAAAATAAATAAAACATTTAAAATAATATAAAATATAATGATAAATAATTTATTTAGATAGATATATAGATTCTAACAATGATATACAATTTTATACAACAGTATTTTATAATTATATATATAGCTAGTTAATCTAAAATTAAATTAAAATTTAAAGCTCGGTTGGACCGGTCTGACCATTGATCCATTTACAATGCCGAGTCAATGTCGTGTCTGGTTTTCAAAACATTGCCTTTACGGTTTATTTATGGTTTTATGTTTGACATGTAATTCTATATTGTTTTAAATAGGACTTTGGATGCTTTAAATTGGATTAGTAATTTGAACGACTTTAAAAGATTTGTATATGAGAAACAAATTTCAAATTACTAATTTTTAACAATTTAACTTGTTTATTTTTCCCAAATAGTGATGATTGGTTTGACTGTCACTTTAAAAATTTAGCTTTAAAATTGTAGTTGTGGATACATCGGTTGTAGCTGTGAACTTATTAGTGTAGACTTTTTTTCTAGAGATTTTTGGTATAGTTCAATTTGTTATCGTTTTAAGCTACATGTTTTAGATAATTTAAATTTTTTTTTTTTTTTGTCATCTGATAATTTAAAATAAAATATGTAAATATGTGATGTATATATAAAATATTATTTTATCAATTAAAATAATTTATATTATTTTTTTATAAATTATCAAAGTTTATTGTTATTTAAAATATGATATGTAACTAATATTTATGCTATTGTAAATATTTCAATAATTAAAAATCACCCAAAATTAAATGAATATTTATAAATGTTTATTATGGTTATCTAATTAAGTTTATATTATAGATAAATTTTTTATTTTTTACAGATTCTACCATTTATTTCTAAAATATATAAGATAAAATTTGTTTTATTTTTTTTTGCTATAACTTAAAGTATAATTCTAAAAATAAAGTTAAAGCATGATTGGTAAACATTAATAGAAATTTAATGTACGCTTTAACTTTTAAAAATAAAGCTACAACAATATTAGTAAAATTTAGAGATTTAAAAAAAAATAAAAAACTAAAGTATGAAGATGAAACCCAACCAATAGTCTTAACAAAATTTCTCAACGTTTGGTCAATTTTACTACTATCTATAGTTCTTGTTATTAGCGGTTTATTACAGAGCAGAATTTGATTCTGCAGAGAAAACACACACACACACAAATAATTTTATTACAATATATAAATTTCCTGTGTCGTGGTTCGTCGACGAGGCTTGTTTCTTCTTTCCCTCAATCTTCTTCCCGCTACTTCCTCTTGGACTACTCTGATCTCTGTGTTTTGGTCTTCCACAACGGTTCTTGAAGTAACGTAAGGGAACAAGAACGGTCTAAAACACCATAGAAGAGCGATTAGGATAGGGACAAAAAGATACATTGAAGTCCAGACGCAAAGAGTCCATTTCCAATTATAAGCCATTCGTTTAGTCCATGGAGGTTTTGAATTTATGACAATCTCAGCTTCATATAACTGAGGCAATAACCGAGTCTGTGCACGTGGAATCAGAGTCACCCTCACGGTTTTTGTTCTTGTCCCTTTCTCTTGGTGCATTAACGCATCTATTCTCATTGTTTGTGCTTCGTTTGCTATTCCGGCAACAAGTGGAACACTCATCACGAATGTTCGTGCAAGTCTTATGGGTTGGCTTCTGAACCGTAACATGCAAGGTTGGCTTGATCTTGCTATTATCTCGCCTTTCAGTGATAGAAGCTCTACTTTCAACTGTCCATGGAACATACAAGAAACAGTAAGCGTGTTTACATAAAACATACTGCTTATGCCGGTCTAATATTTTAAATGCTCTAATCAAATTTTTAGCAATGAACTTTTTTATGTTTTAATCTAATATTATATGTATATGATATAATTTATATTAAAAATTTATGAATTTTATAATATAGTTGGTGAAGATAATTTTATGAAGCTAATCGTATATCTAAAATATTAGTCATTGTTCATTATAGTCAATCATAAGTTACTAAAATCATTTGTTAATATGAAGTTTTACCTTTAAAGATAATTATTATAAAGTAGTATACTTTCTCAAAATGTTTATTAGTAAAAATTTCAAATAATGCTAAAATTTCTTATAAACTATACTCTCAATAATTACTAAAAAGTTCTTAATATAATCAATCACTTGGTGGATTGCTTTCTGAACCGTTCTTGGTTACTAGTTATAATTTACATGTACCTGAAATAATCCGATTCGTCGGTTGAGATCAGATTCAGGCATCCAGAGAACTAAAGAGACATGAACCTTATGTCCAAGGGGAACACCAAACGGTCTCTTCTTCTTGCCCAAACTAAAAACCGCACTTGGGTTATCTTCAGTGTAATCGAAAAACAATCTTTCTCTCACAACCACAGGCTTTTCTACATACAAACTCACAATCCCGACACCTAACACAACCGCCAAAATCATAGCCGCCACCATTATCGCCGACACGTGGCATGCGCCCATTACACCAAACCACGTCCTCCTAACAACCCTCGCGGCACCACCCTTGATCCTTGATGGAGCACGTTTAACCGTATTTTCTGCTACGGAGATGGCAGCTGCTGCGCGGCGGTATGAGCGGTAGATGAGGAAGAGTGGTGAGGTTAAGACCACGAGTGCGTTGTAGATGAGATCGGCTTGGATGTCGACAAGAATCATGAACCAATCGGCTCGTAACGGGTCAGGAATCTTGAGTTCTATGTCTGCTTCTTCCATTGTTTGGTTTTCTCACAATTTGTGTTTTGAGGGATTCAAGAATCAAGATTCTCACTGTTTCTCTTAACGACATGAAATAGACAAACGTCGCTGTTTACTAAATTATTAGTTTTTCTTTCATCTGCATGAGAAAATGAAACGTGTTGGCTCGTGTTCTTGAATACTGCCACGTTGTTTCAATGAGATCATACTGAATGTACCGGAAGAGATGAGCACGAACGAATAATAGAAACCACATCGGTATATTACTTTATCCAAAAGTGTTGGATCTGGATTTTAGTTGTATTGTCAGCGACTTTGTTTTCATGAATAACCTATGTTAATTTCATGTATGTATAAACAAAAATATATGATAATTACTACATAGTAAATATTTAGTAGACTAACTTTTTTTCTAGGCAAGGTATAGTGATATTTTGTAATCTGATACTATTGCTTTAGTGTAGTTTTTGTCAATTGCCCATATGATGATCATACTGAACTGAAAATACTCTATCGTATAGTCAGTGGATACGAATTTATTACTTACTGTACGGCCATTCAAATATACGAAAAATGTATATGTGAGCTGCATCTATAGATTAGTTTAGATTTTTCATAAGTTGCAGATATTTTTTTAAAATTTTAACCCATGCAATTTGATAGTAGATATAGTTAATATCCCTAGTTAATTAATTATAAGAGTCCAATAATTTTTACTAAAGAATGTATTGTGATATTATCAAAAAAGTAATAGTATTGTGTATTGTGCATGCCTAGAATTTAAATTCCGATATCTATTGTTCGATCCGGGATCTGTTCTGATCTGGGATCCGTTCCAATCTGATCTGAAAAGTGGATTTCGAAAGGATTTTGATCTTAATTCCAATAGTGATTTTACGGAATTCGGATCTATTATATATTTTTAAAATATTCTATTGTAAGAGCATGATTATTGGGGATTTTTGAGGTGAAGTTCTTAGCGGAATATATGAATTTGTTTTTTAAATAAGAATTTTAAGAACCGATATTTAATTTTTTTTAATTAAAAAAAAGATTTTTATATTCCATTAAAAACTCTATCTTAAAAACTCTCGATAATCGTGTTCTAACAAAAAATTCATTATCATTGTTATAATTGAAAGAAGAAATTATTAAACGAATATGGGCAAAAGTCTTAACGTGGACCCCTTACTGCACTCGACAAAGACCTTTGACAAAACAAAACAAAACAAAATATTTTTAATTTTATTATTTTTAATACTTTTAAACGAGGATAAATAATCTCGCATCGATCCCCCGTCGCCCCCAAATCCTCGTCTCTCCAAAATCAAACAAACCAGGGTTAGGGTCACCATCTCCCCCACCCCCTTTTGATCCTCTCGTATCCGCCAATCGACGATGACGGGAAAGGCGAAGCCGAAGAAGCACACGGCGAAGGAGCTCCAGGCGAAAGCCGACGCAGCGTTGACCAACAGAGGCGGAGGCAAAGCGGGGCTCGCGGACAGGACCGGTAAGGAGAAAGGAGGTCACGCGAAGTACGAGTGTCCGCACTGCAAGATCACGGCGCCGGATCTGAAGACGATGCAGATCCATCACGAGTCTAAGCATCCTAAGCTGCCTTACGAGGAGCCGAAGAATCTCCACGAGGCTCTTGCTGCTCCTGAATCGTCCAAACCGAAACCTGGAATCAGAGGAAGCCTCAAGAAGTGATTGTGTTTGTATTGATGAAATTATTGTAATAAAAAGGATGTCATCTTGAAGTTGTTGATGTGGGAATATAGCAATGATGCTATCATATAAGAATTAACTGAGAGCCTGATCTCTGATGATGATGATATTTTCTTATAAAAGTTGTGTTTCTAACTTATGGTTCTTAATATTTTCATTATCTGCAAATTCTATCCTCTGGCTTTGGTTCTGATCAAAATGTTAGCTTAAACCAATTCTTTTTGGTGAAATCTGCGAGGAATTCGAGGAAGAAAGAAAGTTTTAGCGACGATCATGTTAAAACCAAACAGGAGATTAGTTAGCACATTGTTTTGAATGATGTCTGAAAAGTTTGGTTAGAAACATATCGTTTGTGTTTTTTGTCTTTTAATGGCCGGGACTTGATTTTGCTTCTTTTTTAAGCTTTCAAAGCATCTGGAGTACAACGTAGATGCGTTCTTAGATTTATTTTCATTAAAAAATGGAAAAGAGAGAATCTAGTTCTCATTGTGATTTGTGCAGCTTTAGGATCCACATGTGCTGCTTTATTTTTCTGAATCGAATCTAACTGAAAATGGAGTAAGATTACATATTTATTATTATCTGATATTTGGAAGACTTGAGAAAAATCAGAATCAATGGGATACAGCTTTTGTTTCCAATACTTTGGTTTTCATTTTGATTAGTTGCTATTCTTTTGGCTTTTGGCTGGAAAAACACTCCATTGGATGAACATCTCTAAATTATTGATGGGCCTATTATCGCTTTTATCTTTTGGGCTATGATGGGCCTATCGTTAGGCTAACTATTAAACTAGGCTTCAAGGCTTTTATATGGGCTTTTATGCTAAATAGTCTCTCTCTATTCGTCAATGTGTCTCGCAAGAGGTCAAGCTTACTCGAAGAAGCCGGAGAGCCGATTGACGCGACGCGACATAGCACGAGGAATCTTACTTGTTCTCCAATTCCCTCGTCGCTTAAAGTTTTCGTAATTGCTCGACAGATTCAAGGTGAAAGTTGAGAGCCCATTCTCAACATAAGCTTTTTTTTTTTTTTTTTTTTTTCAAGTGATAGATTTGGAGAATTAGAATAGTCTTTTGATTCTCATATGTTTGGAGATTAAAGATCTAATTTTGGGGTTGATTAGATTGAGAGATGAATGATGAATCGGTGAAGGTGAGTAAAGAGGAGGAAGAGGAGGAGGAATATGTGCTGATGGATCTTGATGATGTTTCCAGACACATTGACATCCCACCAGACGCTCCTTATACTCTATCAGTTACTTTCAAACTCTCTTATTTACTTATGAACTTCTTTTGTCTTAGGGGATATATATATTATTATATAATAAGTTGTTTTGTCTTGGTTTCCATAATGCTATACAGGGTTTGGATACTTTGAATCCCATATTGACCATTGATGGGAAAATCAAGCTGGTTAGTCTTGAACTTCCAATCATTAATTCGCTTTTAGATTTGATCTCTACTTCTTATTCTTCTTTTGGTTTGTTTCCAAATAAAAGGTTGGAGAATACTTGGAGACAATTGGTACATGTCTAGCTTTCTCTGATAAGGGTAATGCTCACTCACTCTTCCTCTCAAAACATTCTAAAGATCATATTGTCTGTGGCCCTTAAAAAGAAACATGTATTTGAACATTTGTTTTCAGAAGTTGCACCAGCCGAAAACGGGAAACCACACAAGACTGTCGAACCTGTTGCCAAGATCCACAAGATTCTTAAGTTTAGGCTAGCATTAGACAATGACGATGGAGAAACAAGAGCAACCACCTTGTAAAAACAACATCTTTCTAGTTTATATAACGTAATGTTAAGTGAAAGAGAGTGTCTTAAAGTTTTCTGTTGACTTATTGAATCATCATAATTAACAAAACAAAAGCGACATGTGTTGTTATTTTCTTAAGAATCCATCTGTAACTTTCTCTGGCTGTTAAAAAAAGAACCAAATCAAATCTCTGTTGTCTTAAGGTTTTAACAACTACCTAAACTCCAAAGAATCATCATCATCATCATCACCATTAAGACAAATGTAAAGAATCAATATCTAGAAAGAGAAGTATCAAATCCGATTTCAAGCTTCTTTTCACCCTTTGGTGGCTTGAGGTTTATGCTGTTCTTGGACAACATTCTCTTCTTGATACATCAGCTTTCTCCTCTTGAGACCATAACCATTGTACTGATAGATTATGCTGTACAGACACTGCCTTAATCCGAGCACATCGAACTCTTCTATGAACCTTAAATCTCTTTGTCTCCACTTCAAACCGGCACACTTCTGGTATTCCTCAAGAACAGATGATAAGCACCAGTTCTGCACTTTCCTCAAGCATCCCACAAGACAACCTGTCCTATGCTGCAACAAAATACAGAAACGCCATTATACCTCAACCCCAAAGCTTATGAAACTTGGAGAAGGGGTTTTTGTTTGGTTACCTTTCCTTGCTTACAGTGGATGAGAACTGGATGGTTTCTAACATCTGTAGGCAAACAAAGAGAAGGAACTAATGAATAAGCCACAAGAGAAGATAATACAAAACATGAAAGGGTCTCTCTTTCTGAATCCTTACCAACAAGTACTCTAAGAGCACTCAAGACTGTATCCTTTGGCATAGGAGTTGGAGGATCCTATGGCGCGTAAAAAAACAATACCAAACTCAGAAAACCAAAGGCATAATATAAAAGCCAGCACAAGACTCAAATAATAAATAAATAAAACAGAAACAAGCAATTGTATAAGTGCTCCTGCTTATGCAAATCAAGAAGATAACAAAGCCAACAAACAGAGTACAGACATTTAATATGATAAAATGGTTTAATAAAACGGTTTAATCATTACCGTTTTGCCATGGATACCGAAATGGAAAAGCCTGATGTTGTTGGACTCGAGAGACTTGAGATTCTCCTCAGGGTATGGTTCAGGACACAAGTAGCTGTTTTCCAGAAGAGTAAAAAAAAAACACAACAAAGAAACATGTTTTGTAATTAAATAAAAGTGTTTTAAGGAAAATAAAACAAGGAAAACGATGGGCAGAGTCAAAGATTCTTTTTTTTTAATGCTCAAAGGAGAATCAGAATCAAAGAGAGAATCTTTACATGATGGATTTAAGATTGAGAGTTGATAAGAAACCGAAATTCTCGAGCTGAGGAAACCCAGACCGGTATATTCCGTCTTCCACCTTCCAGAAATTCTTCGGCGGAATCAAAACCTCGTTATGATCATCATCATCATCCTCCATTAGTAAATGTAAACCCATCTCAATTACACGTCTCCGAATCGCCGAAACCAAAAAAAAGAGTCGTTAATTGGGAGACAGAGACAATACGAGAAAGCAAGCAACAAGACAAACCGCCGCCATTATTAGTTCTTCGTTGGATTGGATGATCCCCTCTGTGAGGTTTTGTTTTGGATTTTTAATCAGGGAATGTTTGTTTTCTCTGTTATCTTCCAGATTATGACACGTGTCAGATCCTACGCTGTTCTGTAGTCGCTGTTTAACAAATTCCCACGAATCTATTTGACTGTGAGAAAGTCAATTTTTAGTTTTTTTTTTCTTTCTGTTAACTTGTTTTCCGCAGATTCGATTAAGGCCCCCACAAGTCATTGTTGGTTTAGGAATCAACGGTTTAGCTAAGAGGAATTTGGTAGAATCTAAAAAAATTACTCCTTCCATTTTAAAATAGTACATATTTAAAAAAATTCACATAATTATATAACTTATTAATTTAGTTGTAAATGTACAAATTTTTGATTATTTATTTTTGTAATTCTAAACCAATAAAAAATCAATAATACAATTATTTTTAAAAAAAAATTAGAACTAATCATTATTAATTGATAAAAACACATAAAAGTATAAAAAAGTATCTTTCTGAAATAATTTATTTTCTTAAAATATCAATAAAATCGAGGAAGGAATAGTTGATTTTAAAGAATTTTAAATCATCCTTAGTGTCATAAATAACAATAGTAAAATTGCAAAACAAAAATAATGATGATCTGTGTGATTTTATCCTATAACTAATGATTGTATTCTACTTAAATATACTAAAATATTCATATAATTAGTTTATACAAAATGAAAACCGTATCCACAAAATATATATAACCACTATATATACTTCAGTAATCTATATTATTATTTGCGAAGTAAATTTTTAGAATCGAGCTCTCACGTTAAAAGTTAGAGAAGTTAATATTTATAATACCCTTAATGAATTTTATATATAATTAATTATATAATCAAAAACGAATTTTTATTAATAATATTAACTTTTAAAAAATAAGATAATTCTTAAATATTGTGTTGTTATCTTAAAACATATTTTTCAATTATAAAATTTAAAAATAAACTATAAAACAATTATAATAAATTCAGTGGTTAAAGTCAATGTTATCTTTAATAAATTTTAATTAAACATATATATTTAATTAGATTTTTGTCATATATATATATATGTTCGAATTAATTTTTTTGAAAACATAAATAATAAGTTATTATACTGGTTTTTGAATTAATAAAAAATAAACTATAAATATTTGTAAAACGATTAAGCCCGCTTATGCGGGCAAGACACCTAGTAACAAGATATATATATATACGGCGTATCATATAATGTATCATCATCATATATCAGATATTCATCATATGTATCGAAATATGTCTAGATCCTTGTACAAAACATATGATAAATTATAAAGTGTGATGAAGAAGAGGATTAACGACGTCTTGTTTTGTAGCGGCGGCGGCGGCTGCAAGCAGCTCCGGCGGTATGAAATCTTCCCATCCTTTACCTGGACCTGCAACCGCGGTTAAACCGCTTTCCCAACCGATATGCGATACATGTTTTACGTTTGTAGGAACGCCTATCTCCATTCCTCCATCTTCACTCTCTTCTTCTTCTTCTTTGTAAGCTACATTATTAATATCCAAAGTTTATACATGTACTTTTGACACTACGTATAAGGTACCATTATTATTGCGTGAAATATAGATAAGTGGAAATTATTAGATTAGCATACCAAAGTGTTGAGAAATGGTTTTGAAGCTCTTGAAAAGCCGGTTAATACCGGTAGATATATCCGGTTTAGAAACAGCAAGGAACTTGAATACATTCTTCATGTTTTCTTCCTCTTCTTGGTCATGAATCCCTTTTGAAAGCACATCAAGAGAACGCACCGAAGATACATGATTTTCAATATGTACACACAAATATATGTATTATGTACATATACAAGAGATCGAACCTTGAGGAGAGTGATGGTGATGCGGCTTAGAGAGAGGAGATAAAACGGCAACACTTGAGTCGGAGATACATCCGACGGAGAAAGGAAGCACCACAAGTCTCTCCATTCTATCTCTCATTTTCTGCGAAGCCTTGCCTTTTACTATACTTATATTTATATACAAGAATATATGTGTGTAACGTATATGTACTATGAAAATGACAACCCACCAAATGTTTTAGTGTAATTAATTCGTTTTTGTTTTGTATGTAAGCTTTGTTAGAATATAATTTGGTGGTGGTCGTGTTATGTGTTCTTCTGACTTTGTTGTGAAGTTACAATGATGTTTACGTGTGCATATGAAATTGTAGTTCGCTAGAGAAGAAAGTGATAGCTTTAGTTTGTTGATTCTTTTCTCTTTTGCACTGAGCTCAACTACTGTTTGGTAGACTGTTCTCTTTAGTGACGTAGCACTTGCACTATATTTGACAGTTTGAAAACTATAATATGGTGAATTGTGATATCTATATATGCATTACATAAGAATTGAAATGTGACTCTGAAAATGACTAAAATTTTGTTTGTAATTAAGTTTCTCATATACCCCAATCTATACCTTTTTATAGCAAAATCCAAAGATAAAAGAGTTTGTAAACTGTAAATGATAAAAATTGCTGATATCGAAAACTACGTAGATTGTGTTATATACATAAGCCTCTTTAAGCATCAATACAGTTCCCATAATCTCATCCTAATTTAGTTGACGATTGCACACTCTTTTTACGTTTTTCCATCGCAAAAGCAAAAGCTTTCTTCTCATTATGTTTTTTTACAAAATCCTGTAGAGAAATAGGTTAACTTTAGCTGGAGTTTATAATGAATACTCAAGAACTCTATAATGTATGTATAATGATGACTTAAATGATTAAAATGTCCATTACATGTTACATCCCCTTGGAATCAAAGCAATCTATTATAAAAATATGTAACATTTTCTTTTGGAGACTATTATTACCAAATGTTATGATGCAAGGCCTTCTTTTCTGTATTTTTTGTTTCTCTGTATATTTTTGGGCATTTATTCAACTTTGATACCATTATTAATTGATCGATTATCATGAATGAAGATAGTTGGAGGACAGAAAAAACACATATTGTTGAACCTTTAATTATGTGTGTATAGTAGCATAGTACAAGTTTACAGCTAAGCTAGCCATCACAATAATTATTGACTATCTTAAATTTAATCGGCTCGCAGTGTACTGTTTATGCTAAGACCATTACAATACACAAATCTCTAGAAACGAACTTCATATAATAGTAGACTGTAAAAAAAAAAGAAAGAGAATATAGTAGACTTACTTCAACCCCGGTTCAAACCAAACCCAAAACCTGGTAGTCAAAAACTAATAACCAACGTCATATCGATCGGTTAGACTCGGGTTTTGCGTTTAGGATTGATTAGAGACGAGACTTTTGACACTTTAACGCATCTTAAAGCACGATCGCAGCAAATGCGCGAAACGTATTGGACCAATTCAACAAAAACGTGATAAACCAAAATGCATGCATACCCACTGATTCGTGTTTACCCCTCTGAAAGAAAAAGAAGAAGAAGAAAGCCTAGGAATCTACTGCATTCTCTCCAAAACTCGAGTCAGGTCCATCACGAAAGCCTTCTTCTTTTCCCTCTCTCTATTATAAGATGTCTTTGGACGAGATAACAAGAACGAGGTTGACATCGTCATCGGCGCTCTTAACGCTGACCTCACACCCTTCTTAAACACCTGGAGACCCTTCTTTTCCGGATTCCATCTCATCATCGTCAAAGACCCCGACCTCAAGGAAGACCTCAACATCCCACAAGGCTTCGACGTCTCCATCTACTCAAAGGGAGAGTGAGATGGGAGACGCTTGAGGATGTGTGGTGCGGGATGTGTTTGAAACATGTAGTTGATCATTTGGGGTATGGTGTGAAGACCGGGCTGCCTTATGTGTGGAGGAACGAGAGAGGAGATGCGGTTGAGAGTGTGAGGAAGAAGTGGGAAGGGATGAAGCTGATGGAGAAGAGTGTTCCGTTTTTTGAGTCTTTGAAGTTGCCTGAGAGTGCGGTTACGGTTGAAGATTGTGTGGTTGAGGTTGCTAAAGCGGTGAAAGAGCAGTTGGGTTCGGGTGATCCTGCTTTTACTCAGGCTGCTGATGCTACTATGGTTAAGTGGGTTCAGCTTTGGAGTGAGGTTAATTCTAGCGGTTAAAAGTTGAGCCAATGAATCTATCTTGTTGAGGTTAGGTTCATTTTATCATGTCTCAGGGAATTATCATCATGTTTATTTTTTTATTTTTAATCTAATTATAATCATGATTTTTTTTAGTGAGACTTTCAATAATGTATACCTTGACTGATGAAACACATCTTGTTAATTTTTATGATGATAATATATTTTTCTTCCGGTTCTTGTTTGATTCAGTCTTGTAGAATCATAAACATGAATTTGCTAGTACTACTAGCAATTTGGTATGTTCACAAAGATGCAACAAACATTAATCATTCATTCAAAGCATTGAGCAAAGACTGAATGTCTATAAGTTTTTCCCTAAGCAATATGCTGTAGTAGTTTTTATAAATCAATGTAGATGATGTCTAGACAAACGTCCGTATAAGAAGAAAATCAGATCTAAACGAAATATATTTTTTAACCACTTTTTAGAAAAATCAGTCCAAACGTTTAGAAAGTAGGTCTAAACACCTACTTAATCAATAATCCTCCATTTAATTATTGCCTAACAATTTCTTGAAAATTGCAAGCTGGAGTTTGATTATTTTAGTTTTGTCTGGTTAGAACTTAATGGGCCATAACGAAAGCCTTACAAGCCCATATAAAAAAATAAGAGAAGGACCACTTGCATGTGTAGCGCGTTGAGGAGACGCACTTAATAATAAATTAGTCCGGTTATTACGGGTTTAATGCCATGTCGGTAGTGGTACTACACGTGGCCGACTTCTTCCGACATAAACTAGAACAGCTGTTCTCATCTTCTTGTCCGTCATAATCTGTTAAAATCTCCACGTTTTTTTCTTCTTTCACATTACACTCCAAATCCTAAATCAGATCGAAACAAAACAACTGATTAGTTTCTAAAATCAATCTGAGACATGTCGCAAGATCACGACGAAACAGAGAACAAGTCCTACGCCGACGCCGTCGGTGGCGATGGCGATGGCGCCGGAGAAACCGTCAACGGAGAGAAGACGATGAATGGTCGCCGCAAAACAGACTCTGTGAAGGTTGATGAGGAGGATGGTTCGGAGAGTCTCTACTCCTTGGTTTGCATCACGATCGGTTCGATTCTGTTTCCCGATTCCAAAACCGGTTACGCCTCCTCTTCTCCTCTGCTTCAACGAATAAGAAACTCCTTCGCAGAAAATGGCCCGAAGCTTCGAGAAGCTTCTAAGAAAACTTCACGTGAGATTCTCCAATGGACTCGTCGAGGCAGTTACCTTCGTGCACTCCTTGTCATCACTGTAAATGTTTTTTTTTTTAAATTTGATTTGATTCTCCTCATTATGTGTCATTGTTAGTTTTGGTTATGTAACTGTTACCATTGATGAAAAAATTTGGAACTTTATTGGACCCATTGATTTAAATCAATTTTTTTTTTTTTTTGGTAATAATTTTGTTTGTTGCAGGTGGGAACAATAGGTCTTGTTACGACAATGGCACTGGTTGTGTTCGCGCTCTTCTTTGTAGCTGCGACATTTAATGCAATCATAATATCTCTTTTGGTTTCGCTTGCTGCTGCGGGTGGATTCTTGGCTCTCTTCTTTCTCTCCTTGGCTGGTATTTACATCGGAGCCTTGTCCGTTGCTGCTTTCGTCGTCTCTACCGTTACAATATCAGCGGTTGTTTCTGTTTTATTTGCTTCAGGTAATATACGCTGTTTCCTTTTGTAGGTATTGGTGAACTGTAACGATATTTGGTATGGATAACAGGTTGGATTGGGTTTTTCTATGCTGTGTGGTTGGGAGCAAGAGGAAGCCTGGGGCTGGTGAAGCAATCGCTTTCAGTGATGGGAGGTAACACTTTCAGTCGTCATCAACACAAATATCGAGAGGTTAACATCGAATCATCCAGCTGAGGGTCGGATGATTATACAGAGTTTTGGTTGAGCGTGTTGTTAGTGGAATGTTTTTATATAAACGTTTCTTTGTTGCGAAGAAGCAGAGAACCATAAGAGTCGCTTTTGAAATTTGAATCAATGTCTACGTTTGGATTATGACTTTGGATCTGTGTATGCATTACATTTGTGTTTAATGTACTTAAGAATAATGAATAATATATACATTATGAAAATTCAACTCAGTCTCTCTCTCTGTCTACATTTCAGCTCTAGAAACCCAAATATGATGACAAAAAAAAACAAATATAGACTAGAAAGAAACCTTTGACCCAAAAGAAACACTAGAAAGAAACCCTCTGACCCACCAAGAAGCTTTCTTTCCAAACAAAAAAGAATCCAAACTTCCAATTATATATAACTTATGATCTCACCAGATCATCCTCAGGAAACCGAAACAAAAATTCATATATAGATAAGCCACTTCGTAGTCAAATCATCAATGGAACTTGAGAAAAAAAAAACTCCAAATTTTCTCACTTCTTTGTAGTGATTCACTTCTTTGAAGTGATTCACTTATTTGGCTCTCTCTTTACGTGTACTTCAACTTTTCCGCTGAGAAACTTATCGTCACAACGATATAACTGCATACATGCATGTTCCAAGTTCATATATATATATATATATATATATTTCAAATCAAGAAAGTCATGTATTGTGCCAATCGGGTCTTCCTAACGTGAACTCCAAACTTGGATTGTTACAACTAAGATCTCCACACCTCTTTACTTGATCGTTCGACTTTTGCTCCTGCGAGCTAACTTTAATTATAATTTTTATGACGACCTGAGAAAACTATATCTATACATTTATATGTATGATGTTTACATAAGAATTATTATTAGAACCTGATTTAGAAGGATGGATCTTTGATGGTGAGAGATCATTGGTGTTGATGAAGTCCTGGCCATTGTATCTATGTCGCTTGAGCAATTACTACTTGATCGCCATGTCTCTCTATTCATTAATGCATGGATAAATTTTAACCAGTTAAATAATGGTAAACAACTTTACTCGATTTATATTAGAAAAATGGTAGTCATGCGTAACGTATTTAACATGTTACGACTATCCCACAATCCATTCCATGTCATACATATGACGCGAAAGGTCTTTTATTATTTATATGATCCATAACGACCCAAACCAAATCATTTTTAAAAATCGACACGCTTTGTTATATTATCAGACATAAAATCCTAACAATTTCATCTCGGTGTAACAAACAACCACCACTTTAATTAATTCAATTAAAAGTTAAAAAAAAAAGGAAGTATCCAAGAGCTATTTATATTAGGTGAAGATATGTATTTGGGGATAAACCAAATAATTGTTATATGAACTTGGTAGGAAGTAGGACCAATTAGGTACGAGAACTGTAACCCTATTATTTAATTTCGTCAATCTCACTAACTAGTAGAAATTCACGTTGATACATGTCTGGATATGTATAACAAGATTATAAGACGTATAAACGTACCGTGAAGAGTTGCCCCAACGAGGTTGTGTGGAAGGAAAGTCAATTTCTTGATGAGAAGAATCGTCAGATTTTTCCCTTTGATTTGCCGATGATTGATGATGCACTTCATTTCCATTTATGCCCATTTCTTCTTCTCCTGACCCATCTGAAAATTAATTTTGAACTTTTTAATCAAAGTTTCATCTCAATTGTTTTTACCCAAAGAGTTCTTGTTTAAAACTAATGAAAATATATACTGTTTGGCAAAAGAGAATGCGTTTACGAAATTGCTTTTGTTTAAATAATTTCCACCTTTTGGCTTGACTAAAATCTAATATTGCCTCCAAAAAGTAATAAAAAACTTGGAAATTGTGCCATATATTAAGATTAAAAAAGAAATATTTTGTGTATACAGAAAATACAAAATCCATATGGATATAAAATAATTGATCATCATTTCAGTGTACGAATAACTTATTCGGATTTTATTTACTGGCGTTTTAATGGGTAAATACTTATTTATAGTGTGTTCATTTGATAGTATTGTAGAACGGAGATGATTGTTTGTTTGGTTTGCGTTAAATATGACCACTTAACTTAGGGTTCTAATCGAAATCCCACTATATAAAAGCTACTAATTTTAGATGTTATAAAGGATGCCACATAGGCAAAATATTCTCAGCCATTCATTCTGCCATGTCACTGGTAACCCAGACCAACAAATCGTAATTGCAGCCCAGCCCGTTAACCGGTTTCGCTCACGAAATTGCTGTCTCCGTCTCTTTGCTGTTGGGCCAGATTAAAAAATTTTCCAGCCCATCCCATTACTTATTTCAACTTTCAAACTATTTTCTTTTGCATTTTCTATTATTTCAGACAATTTTTTATTTCAGCTGTTTTCTATAACAATGTGCAAACCGCCTAAGTTCCCTTTGATCTTAAAATAGTACGCCCAAGATAACAAAACCCCCTCATTTCACACACAGTCCCTGTAAATTTCTATAAAAAACTAAATTCTACTATCAAACCCACCCAACAAATTTACTACTACCACCTATAATTATGGCCCGGCCTACTTAAACTTTAAAAAAAAACATGACAATACTTAAAAAAAACACACCCTAACTATGTTCACTTCAAAAAAAAAAAATTAAACAAAATTGCCAAAAAAATACTAATTCTCATTCTTATCTATGTAGCACATGCACCACAAGATCAAAGCAATTAGGACAACACCCTCGAACCTCATCCAATAATCGTTAGGATCCTTAGGGTCTGGCCCATCACAAATCACAAAAATAAAGATGCTTTCCTAGGGACAACTTTCATATGTCTTGACATCCAGGTTTGTCTAAAATTCATATTTTTAATTATTCCAACTATATTTCAAATGATTGCTTCTAACCACTAAACAGGAACAAAAAATGGAGGGGAAGGTACCTATTTCTACGTCTGACACAATGTACCAACGCTTCGAAGAAGGAAAAATTTATCACATTAGATATTTTAATCTCCTCCCCAATAACCAACGTTACAGGCTTACCGATCAACCATACATAATCAATATCAAAGAAACAACAACAATTACACTGATTCAAGAAAACATTGCACCGATTCCTTCATACATATTCCGGCCACAACGCTACACCCAGTTGATCAGCTTAGCAAGTGAAACCAACTTCCTACCAGGTAAAAAAAAAACAAAAACTCTCTCACACAAAAATAAATCCTAATTTTTTTCCAAACAACCAAATTATTCCTACAGATGTTGTTGGCCGCATTTGCCTCATCCAAGGAAGTGATTTATATAACCACTACACAGATTCAAAAATCATCATTGGATTACGTTTAGACAGGTACAAACTTTTTATTAAGTAATAATTGGTTTACAACTAAACAAAATCTAATACAATAATTATTTGTAGATCGAAATTGGTACGTCTAACTTTATGGGACAAGGAGGCATCTAATTTCAGAGAGTTAAATCGCATATCAACAAGGAAAAAACAAGTCGTAATCATCACAAGTATCATTCCACGGATACATGAAGGTAATAAACTAAACATAAACTTTACAAAAAACTAAATGCTAACAAATATTTGCCTTTTTCAGAAAAACTATCACTCACAGCAACACCTGGAACGCGCTTCTACTTTAACAACGAAATTGATATCATTCAACGCTTCTAAAAGAGGAATAAACTGCTATCCTAAGCCTCATAGCAAACACCACCAGTCAACTTTTAAAACATTTACGTTACCACTTCCTACATCAATTAAATTGTCACACACAAAGATTATTTTCTCATTCAAATATCGAATTCCTCAAAACTATTTATTATTCATACTTACAGTTGTTTTTTTTAAAAAAATGATCACCGTTTCGAACTTCTCCCCTGTATAAAAAAACAAAACTTAACTTATCATTTCAGAAACCAAAAAACACACAATTTTAATTCACCTGATTTTTATTAAACATGTAATCCGCGCGCAGCGCGGACGCCGGCCCTAGTAAATATAAAAACCTTGAGCTTCGCCAGTTCTTAGGGTTTGCTTTTCAATTATTTTTGGGAAAATAAAATAGTATATGGAATTAAATAGTACTGTAGAACCGAATAGTCAAAATAATGGTAATGCGTATACGTCAAGGTAAATTATAATATATATACAAATATAGAAAAACATATTCAAATTCTAACTTAAATTTAATTGATTATAATTATTATGATCAATAAATACTTATAGTGATTATATTATATATATATATATAGTGAACCTAAAAATCAGATTAAATTTTGGTGGCGAATCATAAGCTTTACGGTATGTTTTTTGGTTGTTATAAACCATGTGACATGCATCTCTTTAGCATATATAAAGCTGAAAAGGCTATAATACGTACCTGATGAAGCAGCAGGCTTGTTAGTGGTCTTAACAGTTCGATACATCTGCAAGTAAAAAATAAGGGGGAAATGCTGATAAACTATAAAAAAAAAGATCTTGACAAGAAAAGTATAAAGTTTGCAAGAAAAAAGAAAAGAATAAATCAATAAATTATAACTAAGGATACAAAAACAAATAATTGGACAGGTGATCCTGATAAACTATAGTAGATCAGTTACAAAAAAAAAAAAAGAAGATAAACTATAGTAGATTATTTTCAATATATGATACAGCTGACAAAACTGGAGACATATATGCAGATACATATGAGCTTTATGTATAATTAAGAAAATACAAATGTGTGGTTTTCTGGGTTTGTCTTGGAACTAGTGTTGTACATTTAATTATTTAAATATAATTATAAAAACACGAGGCTGGTGTCTGCGAGAAGGTTGAGTAATTGAAAGATCGTACTTATTATCATTGAGTAATGATGACTACTTTTGTCCCCTCTTCCTGATTTATTTTAAAATAAAGAAATTCTATCATCTCAGTTCTCAGTTTGCTTACCAATTCTCTGAAAGGTTTCAGTCTCTTTAAGCTATAGGTACTCTTTGACCAAAAAAAACCTATAGACACTCTCAAATTTCTCTCTATAAATTCATTCAGCTGCTTCAATTTCTTGAAAACTGTGCCATCTCTCCAAGAAAATGAGTAAAATGGAAGCAAAGACAACAAGAAATAAAAATAAGACATTAGAGCTGGGGACAAGCTTTGAAGACTCTTAACACTATTCATTGCTCTGAAGATATATATACACACAAAGATCTAATTTCTTGTGCAACGGAAAGGAGGAGAGAGAGAGACATGATGGTGATGAAAAAACTATGAAATATCCCTAATTAGAGAGTCTTAATTGGTAAAGAACTAACTTGACTAGACTCATAATAGAGGAAAGGAACCAATAAGAAGATGAGAGAAAAAAACAAAATTAGTAAACAATGTTTGACCCTTTTATGTGCACGAAAACATCTTTTATTTTGTTTAATTTAATTTCTAATGGACTGTAGACTTACCTGCAAATGGCTCTTCACATGAGCTAGAGTTAAGTCCTTTACATCCATGAGCTCAAGAACCGACTTTGGAGTTGCTCCTATATATATTTTCACAACAAGAAAAAGAACAAGAAAATATTTCAACTCTTAGAATAAAATAAGGAAAGACCTTGAGAATGAGATTATAATGCAAAATGGGTGTGTACTTTCATGGCCGCCTAGTAGCTCAACGGCGTGAACAAACCGCGCGTGGAGACTACTGGTCCAACGCATCCTCGGAGCTCTCATGCTCCGCTTTGTCGGCATCTTAGGCAAGAATCTTGATCTGATCATCCCATGATGGTGATGATGATGATGAGGAGAAGAAGAATCTGAAGATCCAACGACTCCATAGTGATTATGATGATGCACAGGAACACCTTTTAACCTCGGGGAAGATTGTAATGATCGGTAAGCGTTGTTATAGCCGGAAGATGAGTTTAAGATTGAGCTTGAATCCAAGTCTCCTCCTCCAAGAGAAGACGAATGAGACGTTTGTTGATGAAATGGGAATGAACGGTTGTGATAGACCGGGATGCCTCTAATCGGACGGTGGATATTATTAATATCGGATTCATCTACCCTTTGGTGAAGACTTCTACCATTAAGAATAGAGTTGTTGTAATGCTGATGATGAGAAAGATTAAGGTTTCTTGGATCGGGACAATGGAGGATTCTTGAGCTTGGACTCGAACTAGGGTTATTATGATGAGACAAGGAGAGTTCCAAGTTTGATGATCTGTTGTTGTCGGTTTGGGATGATCTTCTTGAAAGTTCATTGTGACGAAGATGATGATGAGTATCTGGGAGACTGATGTTGAGAGATAGATCAGGGAGAGTGGTAGTTGTGTTTGATTTTGGTTTCTCTAGAAATACTCCTTCCATGGACATAATTAAACAAGCTTTTAGAAACCTCTCTTGATATAGCTGCTGCTCCTGATGGTGGTGATGATGATAGGTGATGACTTTTCTTTTGTTTCTTTCTCGTGAGGGTGATGCTTAGGAATTTTAAATGATTTCTCTAAGGGTAAAATAAAAGAGAGAGATTCTTTGAGCTAAGAAGTCAAAAGGGTGTCTGAAAGATTTGATTCTTTTTTTCTCTATTTTCTCTCTCTATATCTCAAAAAGAGAGAGGAGAAAGTGAGAGGGGATGAAGCTAAAGAGGAGCTTTGATGAGGAATAAGAAGGAAGAGAAGAGAGAAAAGTTGAGTAATAATAATCTTCTTGAAGAAACAAACATGCTCAAAGTAGACGCAGAGAGAGAGAGAGAGAGAGAGAGAGAGAGAGAGAGAGAGAGAGAGAGAGAGAGAGAGAGAGAGAGAGAGAGAGAGAGAGAGAGAGAGATAGGTATTTGTGTTGTGAAGCAAAGGCAGAAGAGAAGAAAGGAATAAAACTAAATCCAGGAAAATTAAGAGAGAGAGATGTTTGCGTATGTATGCATATCATGTATGTATGTATGCGTATGTATGAGATGTTGTTCCTTGATAGTATACATTGGAAAACGATAGATGAGAAAGGGCAAAATCGTAACTCGGTCTATTCCAAAAACATTTTAAGGGTGTAACTGGTGACAAATAAAAGGAACATATGGAATGATAGGAATCACTATTTATGGAATTTTGTGGAATGGAATCAGCATTCCATTTGTTCATGAACATTTTTGATTTGGAATGATTTTTCAAATGATAGTTAAAATTTTATTTGGAATAATATGGAATGATGTGGAATTGAATGGAATACCCTTTTCATTTTTCTTTTGTAAATGGTGAACAATTTTTGGAATGCATAGGAATTAAGCATTCCGGAAGTTTTTATTCCAAAAACATACATTCCAGTTGCAGCCTAAATTTGTTATTTTTCGCATTTCGTGCACCACGCAAAGTAACCCATGCAGCGAATATAAAATGGTTTACTGCTACAGTCATTGATATCGCTTAAGTAATTAGCAAGGCACTAATTTAACTAATTAGTTTTTTGTTGACTATTGAAATTATAGGTTTATAGCTCAAATAACTGATATATGTAATAAATTTTTTTTTGAAAAGATGTATTATATATATATATTAACAAACAATATTTTATTAATTTAGTAGTTGAAACTTTGAAATGTAAATTAATGAGTTATACCCGATCATTTCCATAGATAAAATATACTACTTAAAAATAATGTATACTTAGCAATATGAATTATGCAGATTTAGATATTACATGAATATAAACCACTAAAATTTTGTTGACATAAACATGTATAATCTTTAATGGTTGTAAATATATATACAGATTTATTTATATACATGGAGAACAAATTTTAAATTTACCTTATTTAAACCTAAAAATCTTTTGGTATATGGTTAAAACTTACATGTTCACAGATTATGATGAGAATGTTGATTAAAAAAGTTGGAGAAGAGTACAAGAAAAGAGAGAATAAAGGGTTGCTCTCTTCTGTCCTATCTAATCTATAGTCAAGGCCAAAGCCAAAGTTAAATAGCTAAATAAAAGATTATAAGAAAAAAGAAAAAACAAAGACAAAACATTTAAAATAGTATTTTTTTTTTAAACTAGTGCTTTGATTTTGGTACCCGGAGACGACGGGATACGTACAATTAGAGAGAGAAAGGAACTGTCTCCTCTCTGACTGTTTTTTTTATTTTCTCTCCCCCACTCTCTTCGCTTCTCACTTCACTCTCTGTTTACATCTTTGTTATATTTATTTATTTAATTTCTTTTATACGATTTTGGGATCAAACAAATTCAAATTTCTGACCGTATATTGTTCAACTATACCTAAAGAGATATACATTAAATATCCGTCCCTCCTTGAGTTTATGAAGAGTAATATAGAGTATAGACATTTAGTTCGAAGATATATGTAGACTACAAAATCAACAGGTGTTGTTTGACCAATTTGTGAAGTCTATTAAGACCAAATTAAGCTGATCTGTCACTTTAAAGTAATCACGTAATTTTAAAATATGTATATGTAGTAGGCTATATTACGAATCTTCAAATTGTTTGATTATTGTGTATCATAAACTTATGCCTAAGAATTAGTGTTATTCATCCCACTTGATTTAGAATATATATTTTGTGTTTTGTTTTCTTATAAAGGGTAACATACTTTGTGTATTTTGCCTTCCAAATGTGGGGAAAAAGTTGTCTTACAAAAAAGTACCTTTCTCTTCAAATGCACTCATACATGCATGATACCCATACGACACACATTCGTGTGTACAATACAATGTTCTCCGTGTTTATAGTAGGTACATAAACCATGTCTCATATAAGAATTCTCTCTATTATTTTTTGGTAAAATTCTCTCTATTATTGTAACGCATAATTGCTAGATTGATATATGTATATGTACATATATAATTATATTTTATCATACCTAAGAAAAGATCAGCCAGAAAGTATATTTTGTTTGTTTCCTTGAGTAAGCAAACACAAGTAAACTCTAAAGAACCTAAAGATTTTCTTCTAATTCCCTTTTCATTCTCCCAAATATTCCTTCTCAGTTAAAAAAAAAACTCTTTCTATATTTCTTTGAGTTGCCTCTAAGAAAGTATTAGCTATTCTTTCCTCATATGATTATTTATATAAGATAATTTTTTTCTTCATTGACCGGATACATATTTTACATAATATGAAAAGATTAAATTTATTTTTGACAAAGCGGTTTACTTTATTATTTAGTTTGTTACAACCCAAATTAGATAGATTCTGTGTAGATGAAAATATATCAACTTTTATATAGTATAGATTTTTTAGAAGAAAAAATTCATCTAGTTTTTTTTTTCCTCTTTTTACCTTTTTAATGACATGGCTATTATTTTGAATCATTGATACAAGAGACAATATAAATAAAAATTCAGTTAAAATTATGTCAAAAGCAACGTTAAAAGCATATACAATTGGTAGTCTTATGCGCAAAGAGGACAAAAAAAGAGTACACCACTTGTCCAAAATGAAATTCCTTGGATAAAAGAACTATATATTTCTATTATATATGAAACTAGGCCACGATGAATGGCCATGTAGAAAATTGACGAAACTGGCTTAGCTAACTTTCTCTGGGAAAACAGCTATTTCTTAAAAAGCAGGAACTCTATTATTTTCCTACCAAATTAAAGCCTACGTACGTGTCTTCTATTAATTAGTTGCTAATTTTAGAGATATAAATAACGTTGGTCCATCATATTGCATGTACATTGTCTTATGTCTTTAATTTATAAGTTTTATATATTGGCTCAAAGTCTCTATAGTTATATACTACGTGCATTTCGCATTCATTAATGATTTGGAGTCTTTTGACTACTGTCAGTAATCAGACATAACTGAGATAAGTATGTGAATTGACACTCTTGTCAAAACGGTATAACTAAGACATTAGTTTTTTTCTAGGGGTTTTACTAAGAAAAAGCATAATTAGTGAATGCCTATATATTAACTGTTCCGTAGATGGGTATGTAAACGTGTAATAATATCAATGCATGGACACAAACGTACGTCGGTGAGTGAGATCCAATAAGACAAGTAATTACTGTTTTATTTGAAATTTATTGGAGTATTTTATTTATTTTTTATGAAAATAAATTATCACCATGCCAGATTTCAAAAAAATAAAAATTATCACTGCACGCATTAAATGGATCCAACAGAACATGAGGTTCTATATTGTCTAAATTAATATTTTACACCTTTTTGGAATATATCGGAGAATGAAAGACTCCGTTGATTCTACCAATTCGTTGACGTTCATATCTCTAAACTACTATTTGTCACATATTTGATTTTTTTTTATCTTTTTACTTAATTGTTAGTATCTATTTTAAACTTTCTACCTTGTACATATAAATCTACATCTTTGTCAAATAAGGAATCTAACTGATGAACATTACAGTAACATTATGAAAGAGTAGAGAAAAAATACAGAGGAATAATATTAGATGAATAAAAAAGAAAATGATTCTTTATCAATTTTAGTGAAAAACAAATTTGTTTTATATTTTTTTAAAATAAAAAGAATGAGAATAAATACAAAGGAAAAGCAATTCATTGTAAATGGTAAAAAAAAATTAGGAATAGTAAGTAATGCATTATTCCCTTTCATTCTGTGGTCACCAGTTACACCCAAAGAATTTTGATTTAACTTTTTTAATGGACCCACATGTTTCTTGCATTATGAAAAAAATTGTCACACATTTTTAATATTAGTTAATTATACTATTACATTAAAGAAGTAGTTAATTTCAAATCAATTCTCTAAAACAATCACTTGGAGCCACTCTTTAAATGGAAAACTAATAGCGATTCATACAAGCTTAGAATTAACTTTAGAATCATACACAATATATTACATAAATAGATTTACACTAGTCAATTTTACCTCATCAAATTTACGTCTAAATGTATCATTCTGAATCGTCTTATATAGATCCACATATAACGGTTCTATTTGCATCATGATGAATGATCTCTTATATATATTTTCTCCATTTATCTACATAATTTCAAGATTCGAAAACCAATCTCTAAAATAAAAAATATATTAATAAACCATCGGCAAACCACTAAACTAACTTCCATGTTATCATAGAGAGGAAAATTTTGGGCTAAAAAGGTTTTTTGCACACTTAATTTTCTTATTGAGAAGAGAAAATTGATGTTCGTTAAGAATTATAAGAGAAATAATCGAATCCACTGGAGCGCTTTGCAAAGTGTTTTCTTGTGTAGCATCTCAAATTTCTAGTAAGCATAAGTTCTTACAAACAACGTTTGTGTAAAAACAAGGACAACTAGGGTAAACGCGAATCATTTTGGTACCTCCTAGACATTAGACAATGTATGGATTGGAGTATAAAAGAATTCCTTTATTTTATGGGTCAAATATTTCAGCTATTAGTAATTACATAAATTTCATGAAAAACATGGTGATATCTATTTCGTCTTATGCGGAAAGCTTTTCCAACCAAAAAAAACATTAATTGGTTTTTCATTTTGCAATGAGAATAGCCCAACATGATTCGTTCATCACATTATCTCATAAAGAATGTATATAATATGCTTTCTCACTTCTATTTTCATTTTTTTCTTTCCTTTCACTTTCACCGTGCAAAATTATCCCTCTCAAGTCTCAAGTGGCATTCTAGTTGGAGAATAAAGGGAATGCTTAAAGTCTTTCATATTTTTGTTTAAAGAACCCAAAAACTACTTTTATGCTTTACGTCTTTTGAAATATAATCTTAGGGATAGTTTCAAAAAATATATAAAAAAAGGGTTATATTGGACCCATCGCTTTTAGATATGCAAATAGCAAAATTTCTAGAGTTGTGAATTACATTATTTCATTCTCTTCCAATCTCAAAAGGAACGAAACAAAAATTTGAAATTATTATCCCCTTTTACATTTTGTAAAGATATAGCAAATATATATTTACTATCACATATTGAAGCTAACTGGGTGAATTTTTAAATATAATTCACTTCAAACTTTCTTTTTTTAAAGAAGCTAGTGAAACTATTTCGAAAACATAAAAATATTTGTACTTACAAAATAATTTACTGGAAAAGCTATCACAATTCATTGGAGAATATAAAGTTTGATCACTGGCTAGTAATCAATCTACCAATAATACGACACATCATTTTTGTAAGGTATCTATCAAAATTTGACGAAATTTCTTAGTGCATAAAATTGTTGATCACTAGCTAGTAATCAATTAATTTTCTTGTAATCAATTAATTTTATCAGAAGTATGTTTTTATTTTCAGCTTTGTTGTAAATAAATAAATAAAAAATCTATACAAAATGATAAAATAGAAACAGAAGTTAAAGAGAAAATATTGGTACTACACTCCAACAAATAACTTATCAAATATAACTAAAATCACATGTATGTATATAACATATTAATCACTCAATGATGTATTTGCAAAACTTCTAGAATACTAGTGATTTTTGTTACAAAAGAAATTGAAACAAGACTTTTGATCAACATTCTTTTTGGGTCACAATTATCGTCAATACTAAAAGAATAGAAATCCATGTTATATTTTTTTTGTTTCGCGTAAAATTGGTTATTCTATACCAACTGTTTTCTCTTCGGGGTGGTGGGAGATGGGGCCTAAGGAATTGGCAAAATTGTACCATGGGTTGGTTCAAACGCAATGGACAAGACCGAAGATTGGGAAAGAATGAGATATGGCATGAAGGTGTTGTAGTTGTCTCATTAACCAACAACAGTCATAGAGAGATATGTGATGTATATTGATCATGAGAGGGTCCATATCATTATATTTATATTGGGTGAATATATCATGTAACGTCAATTCTCTATGTCTATATATTGTTATTATGATTAATAAATAGTAAGAATATTATGAGGGAGAAAGAGCACACAAAACCAAAGAATGTACTGTGACACCCACCAACATCGCGTAACTATGATACATATGTGTACTTACCATAGCGACAAGGTTCTAATCCATACCGGGGTGAACATGTATTCTTGTCGCTTTGATTTTTCTTGCAACCTCTTCTCAGGTTTCTATTTATTAGGTTTAACAATATTTTCTTGTTAGGCATCTACCGATAGCCTTTTCCGACTAATAACAGCTTAGTAGTTATTAACCATAAATTGTTTCTAGTCAGGTTCTTGATTGCACTAAAATGACAAAATTTCAAGTCATGATAATAAAATTAGCTAATACTTTTTATTTCAGTCGTCGTGAAACTGAATCATGTGTTGCGAATGAATGATTAAAGCTTTGAATGATCAGCGATAACAGCAACGTCAAACACAAATTACACAATATATATAAACACACACATTTATGAGAGCTTTTATAACAAAATTTATCCATAAACCCCGTCACATTTATGGTTTTTTTTTTTTGAAAAAAACACATTTATGGTTTTTTCAGTAGGTGTGAAACCTAAATGAGCTTTTCTCGCAAGATGTTATAAAGTGGGAACTAAATAAAATTTTGAGATAAGTGTAGGAATATCTCAAATTCGAATCTGCAAAGTCATCTTAAATGATAAATGGATCAAAAAGCTTAAATAATTGATGTAAGTTTAAGGTTAAGAGAGATAGAGAGAGAGAGAGGAGCAACTCAAACAAAAGAGTAATAAATGAGAGACAGGAGGGCACAAGACTTTTCTGCCCATTGCAGAAAAGATAGCCTGATGTGAGAGGTGATGAAATCATTTTGTAATCGATTGCTTTATGATTGCTCCTTTCATTTTATTTTTTTCCTTCAAAAATATAGAGATGCATTTATTAACAAGTGAAAAAGTTATCGTTGGGTTGGATTTTTTTTGTTCAGAAAAAAAGTGCTGGATTTTTTTCTTTCTCTAAAGCTGATTAAAGTAGAAGAGAAAAAAGTATATATTCAATAAACAAAGTGCTTTTACCAAAGCTTTTTCCCCTCTGTGTTTTCACTTAATAAATGTGGAGTATTATTTATTGCTGACAAATAAAAATATATATACATGATAAAGTCATGAGATGAAAAAAGCAAAAGTTACAAAAAAGCTGCAAGATGATGAAGGTATAATGACTAAATAATAATCGAATGCATGCATGCATTGCTATTCAGTATTCTTATATACGCACAACACATACCAAAGTAACTTTTTACTAACTTCTGATGACTCGCTTGTTTCAACCCTTCAAACATTTACTTATTCTTCTGCTTTATATTCACTTCACAAACCTTCTCCCAAACTATGTGATGCTTCTTTAAATTCCAAAGTAGATGTGTGTGTGTGTATATTATTTACGCATAGAAACATGTATGCCATGCATGTCAATCTTATCATGTAGATTTTTATTTATAACTTATGTGGTTAAACTCCAAACCAATGTCTAGTACCAATTCCGATTGTCATGTGGAACAACAATGAATTTGACTTTTATCTTTTTTTTTGAACTTAAAAAAAGAAGAAGATAAAGTCAAATTCGATTACCAAGGTGATTTCTCAACCACTAACTTTTTTAACATTAAAGTTTAGTTGAATCAAAGAATTTCAAAATAGTTTTAAACTGGTAAAGTTTGGTCTAAGCTCTAAATTAATTAGGAATGTGAATCTCAAATCATAACTACAAATGAAATTGATAAATAAATATAATCTGACACTAAAAAGTTTAGTGACCAAGTAAAATATAATAAGACTAGTGTAGTTTTTTTATAAAATGGTTTTCAAGACTAATGTAGTTCGATTTATTGATAGTTTCGTTACCCTCTTCGTTACTTTTTTTGTACAACAGAAATTTCAGTAAGAAAAGTTTAGTACACAACCCTCTTCGTCTCCTATATACTCTTTGTTTAGCTCATTGTAGAAACGGGCCCAAAAGAGATGTTATCAATCCTTCCTTTATTTATCCATCTTCGGTTACCGTCGAGTCGGGTCTAGTTTGGGCCGCCTGGCGCCTAGTAATGGAGAAGTTTGTAAGCTTCGGTTTAAGTTAATGTCAAAAACTTGACTAAACCGAGACTTGAATCTTGTAATAACATATAGATTCTGAAATAGAACAAAGTAAAAGCTAGGGAAAAGAACTACTATTATTTCTTGGAAATAGTTTAAATCAAACATTCTTAAACAAAGAACACATGAGAAGTGTTTCATAAAGAGGAATAGACAATAGAAGAATCAACATGAACTGATATAAGAGGTTCCTTGAGACTCAAGGTTTCTTCCTTCATGGTTTCCAGAGGATTGTGGTTTCAGCAACCATGGAGGTCACAGTGTAGGGATCCATGTTCGACGCTGGCCTACGATCTTCAAAGTATCCTTTCCCCTCTTTCTCTGTGTCACGACCAACCCTAATCGATGCCCCACGGTTTGCAACACCCTTTACAAAACCGGTTTAAGTTAGATCATGCTTTAGGCTAATAATGTATACATTTTAAGAAAAGTCTTACCCATAAGAAAGTGTTGATATCAGCAGTCTCGTGTCTTCCAGTGAGACGACGCTCGTTGCCTTCACCATAAGCAGCGATGTGTTCCTTGTGACGCAGTCCAAGCTTCTCTATCGCTTTCTTTATGATCTCGTACCCTCCATCTTCTCTCATCGACTTGGTGCTGCAGAAAACAAGAAAACCAAATTCAGAAAACAAAAAAAAAACACAGTGAAAAAACATATAAACGGAATCATAGCAGACCTGTAATTTGTGTGTGCTCCTGCACCATTCCAATCTCCCTAGAATATAAAAATTAAAATAGAGTAATTCAGTGAATTTAAAAGAATCAAAGGTCTATTTTATAAATAATTGAAAATATGGTAAATCTAACCGGAATTGGTTTAGGGTCAAGGGACAAAACCACTCCAGCCAATTCTGTGATCCTCTGTTTTTAACATACCCAAGAAACATAGTCATAAAACAGAGTATATGAGGAGACAGGTCTTGATGAGTGTGTTTATATATACCTCGAGGATGTAACGAGCGACCCAGACCTGATCAGCGGCAGCTATTCCAACGGTTGGACCGACTTGGAACTCCCACTGAAAACCCACACAATATCAGTTTCACGGTCAATATGATATTGAATCAGAAGAGCACATAGGGAATATATTAAACCTGGCCGGGCATGACTTCTCCGTTAGTGCCACTGACATTGATTCCGGCGTAAAGACATGCTTTGTAATGAGCATCTACGATGTCTCTTCCAAAGGCTTTGTCTGCTCCAACTCCACAGTAGTATGGTCCCTGTTTTTTTATTAATAAATATTTCTTATTTATTTGGCACAAACTTGAGTTTTGGATTGAGATCAAGAAGTGAAAAGATTGCCGGAAAATCTTTACCTGAGGACCTGGGAAGCCACCGACGGGCCAACCAACTGGCCACTTAGTATCCTTTTGAAGCAAAGTATACTCTTGCTCAATTCCATACCTGAATTTCAATATATTTTTGAAATATTTAATTAATTTAGAAAAATGTAGATTTAGAGTAACAAATGTGTTTATGGTCAAATTATTTAATTATACTTTTACGTTATAAAAATATAGATCAACAAAGTTGACTACGTCATGTTACGTCTCCTTGCGTTACCATTTGGAATTAAACTCGCATGATGATGTTGACAAAAAATTAACTATGAAAACATAAAGTTTTCAAACAAAAAAATTGAGGTCAACTTTGACAAAAAAAATTTCATTGTGAAGATGTATACCATGTTTCTTCGGCGGCAACGGTTGGGTCGCTAAAGATCTTAGCTGCCGCATGCCTTTTGTTGGTTGGGATCGGTTCGCCAGCCGGTGTATAAGCGTCACACATCACCTAATTCCAAATCAATCACAAAAACAAAATAAATGAATATTGCAACAAATTTCAAGAGTATTGTTCTAGTTGTTTAAATGAGTTATTACAAGGATGTTGTTGCCTCTTCTGAATGGATCTTTGAAGATAGCTTGAGGGCTGAAAAAAAAAACACATAGAAAACCCACAATCTCATTAATCCAAGAATTAGAAAAAGTTACTTAAATTATTAATTGATTTAATTATGGAACATACTAGATGATGACTTCACTGTCATCGCCGGGGGCTTGGCCGGTGCTTGAACCGTCATAGTTCCATTTCGGTAACTCCGATGGATCCTTCACTGGTCCCGGCAAAGTCTGCAGCAATAATATTATTAATCATGTCCTAAATTCGTGATATTACTTTAACGATTTACTCATCGTTTACACTATACAAAAAAAAAATTCAAAATAAATTAATTACCCTTGCTTTGCTTCTCATATCCAAGCCTGATCCACCAATCCTATTCATCAAATCACGAAAATATTAATCAAAATATTCAATCAATCCAATATCTTTCAACTTTTAGTATATCAAGCAAAATTTCAAAGTTTTGAGTCATAAGAAAACCTCAAGGATGAGAACTATAGACACAAACGCCAACTCAAACACATAAGCAAATAATATACTGTTGTAGATTAAATAAAAAAAAAAAGAAATAATATTACGGACCATATGTACTCGGCAATGATCTTCTCAGAGGAGTCGGAGAGATCGAGATTGATTAAATCTGCAAGAGCCGACATTTTTCTAGGAATCTGAACAGAAAACTAAACTTTTTTTGTATAACACTAAGGAGATTCCTGCAAGTGTATTTATATAGGGGGGAGAGAGAAGGGGTTGGTGCGTGCTTGACTATATGGTAAGGAAAACAAAATGATTTGGGTGAAAAACGGAGAAGGCGGAAATATCGGGCTATTATTGGAAATGCGTATAATCCGGAGATTCTATTGATTCCGAGGTTATATAAGATTCTATTCATATAGTATCTATTAGGAAAAACAAAAATTATTCACCTGTCACCTGATGCCCCGGTAACGTTTACCATATAAAGCTTCTCACCAACCGTGGTTCTCGTGTAATACAATCACATACGGTAAAACTTCTATAAATTAATAATGCTAAGATTTTAAAATTTTATTAATTTATAAAAATATTAATTTACAAAAAAAAATTATTTAAATTATTTATTTTTAGATATATTTATTCTAAAATAAAAAAATATTTGATTTTAATATATTAACATTAATTGTTTTTTTTTTTAATTTGATATTTATATTAATTTTATTATATTATTTGGTGTATATAATATATATTGCATAGAACATAAATGTGGTTTTAGATATAATTTTACTAAATATCATCAAAAATATTAAGTGTTAATAACATATAAAGATAATTCTATAACATTAGTTTCTTGCTTATATAAAATATGTATACATAAAAATTATTAATTTATAATTTTAATGGGACCATATATTTAAATAGATTTTAAAATTATTATCTTATTATTTTATCGATTTGTGTTAAATATTGAACCAACTCAAGTTGAGACCAACGAAATTTATTAATTTATAAAGATTATTAATTTATCGAATATTAATTTATATAGGTTTTACTATATTTACAAACTTTGCAATTTATGTAGTCAAAACTAAATATATGTAGTCAAAACTTAATAAAACAGTCAGATAGTATCTTTTATTTTTATAGCTAAAATAGGACAGATATATAACGAAAATAAGGATCTTTTGAGAGAGAGGTTTATATGGGAAGGTAGTATATTAGATTCATTCGCAGGATCTTTTAATTAGGAAACATGGAATATAATTTTTAGAATCGTTTGGAAGAGTGTAAATCCAAACCTACCAAAATTATTCTGATATTTTTGAGTCTTCGACCCTTCTGTTTGTTTGTTTATTAAATTTTCTCTTCGAGATTTTTTATTCTCATTTTTTTAGTAACTCAACTTTTGGACAAATTAAAAACCCCAAGTTTGAATAATCACTAGGAAAAAAACAATTGTGTTTACATTGAAAATGCGTGACCAAGCTTTTCCCTAACCCGTGGGGCTTAACATTTGAGTGGTGAGCCATAAGCTCCACTAAATTTAAGATCCAAGCTTTATCGTTTCAAGATTCTTGTTTTAAAGGAATCTCTTAAAATCACCCACGCTCTTCTCGTTTGCACGGTTACGTTAAGCGCTTTACTATTATTATTATTATTATTATTATTATTATTATTATTATTATTATTATTATTATTATTATTATTATTATTATTATTATTATTATTATTATTATTATTATTTTGTAAAAACGCTTTACTATTATCGATTCAAATCATTCAATATTGTGTTAAATTCTCCAAATATATAAAATCATAGAGATTTTGTACAATGAGATAATATGAGTAAAAATTTTGAAAGTACTTTGTTAATAAAAAATATATTCAAAGCTAACAAACATTCGACGGAAAAAAATGTCAAAAGGTAAAATATGTATGTCATACTACTGTTGAAGTGGTCTAATACGAAATCGACATATAGTAATTAAAAAATAAAATAAAATAAAAAATTTTATAGTGCACATAAACGCCAAAACATTACTCTCTCTCTTACGCTGATAGTATATTGTAAATTTCTTGTTAGTAAACTAAAGATTTTTTTTTTTTTTAACTAAAACTTTTCTATTTTCGTCGACTCTTATCTCTGTAAAATAAAAATATTACACTAATAATACAGTAACAATATTAAACTAATAATACAGTAACAATATGTAAATATATTGTTATTGTGATGATAAATATATATATAATTTAAAATATATTTACATATCCGAAAGTAGACACTTATATATAATTTTCTTAAGTAGACACTATATCAAAATGAAAAGCAAATTAAATTGATTATCAAAGACTATTTGAACAAATTGCCAGCTGACGGAATCACCTAAGAGCATCATTATTCAGGATTTTTTAGGGTGGAGTTTTTAGAGAATATAAGAATCTGTTTTTTAATTTTAACTAAAAAATTAAAAAATTGTTTTTTATTTTTTTAACTTTTTAGTTAAAAATTAAAAAAAAATTATATTTTCCTAAAAACTCCGTCATAATAAAAATATGTTGCATGGTCAATAAGTTAAATCTGTAACATCTTCTCATTTTTTTTACTAAGTACATTTTTTCCTTACAAAACCTATGTGGGTCATGTACTCTTCGCAACAAAAAGGTGGCTCCGACAGTGCTCTAGGCTTAATATTTTTGTTTTTTTTTGTTTTGCATAAATTTTTTGGAGCTTAATATTTTTGTTTGGGGTCTAGAATCTATAAATATTAAGGTTATAAAACCCAAATTAAAGAGTAAATCAGTATTGAGTTAATCTTATAACTAAAACGTACATAAATTTTTGACTTGAACCCGACTATCGTGACTGCAATATATTCACCTCATACGCTTATTATATATACCTTTAGATTTGGATCGGTCCGAACAATATTAGGTATGTGAATATGTGATAATAATTATTTATAGTTGTTGGTGGGTCATTTATGTTCCCGTGACTTCGGGGCATTTTGTATGCTTGTCAATAATTCTCTTATTTTATAACTTCAGGTACACAAAACGCAAAAGTTCTTTATTTTCATTGGTGGGAGAGTCGTATTCCGCTTCACGCATATAGTTCCAACTTGTTTTTGAATAGTGATAATAAGTTGGACCAATGGGTTGGTATCAATCGAAATGATAGTGATAAGGGCAACATTATCGGGGTCGTTAGCTTAAGTCCTTAGGGATTAAAAGATTTTATTTAAATCAAAATTGCAGAAAAAACGCAGGGACGCGTCCGTTTCGTCCTTAGCTAACATATTTTTTTTCTGTCCTTAGGTGCTACGTGTCGGCAAGGGAATGGTTGAACGGTTTTCTCTCTTGTTCTCGTTTCTCTCTTGTTCGACATTTCTCGTCTCTCTCTTGTTCTCTCTGCCGGCGATCGAAAGGGCGATTTTGCCGACAACGGCGCATCTCCTTCGTGACCGTTATCCCGTCGACGAATCTCCTCCCAAGTAGTTTCCGTCGACGGATCTCCTCCCTCGTCGTCTCCTCTCGACGAATCTCCTCCCAAATCGTCTCCTCTCTACGGATCTCCTCCCGAGGCATCTCTCTGCGATTCGAAGGTGAAAGGGTATGTGTTCTTCTTCCTTATGATTTGCATGTATTTGGTTTATGTTTGCGATCTACTTTAGATGAGGTTTGCATGTATTCAGACCGTGATTTGCTTGCTTTGCAATAGATTTAGGGAATTCGTATCATTTATGTGTGAAAGGGTATGTGTTCTGTTATCGATGAAACTGAGATGTTTGATTAATTGTTGTTTATCTCATGAAACTGAGATGTCTGTTTACATGTTTGCGAGGTTATTAGGTGAGGTGAGGTTCGATCACCAGGATTGTATTAGCAAGGAGATCAAAGAGAAACAACCATTTCCTCCACAGTTTAAGGTAAACTTCTTTCTCTTCAGGTCGAATGTAATGTAGTTTGCGACCAAAGCTTTTAGATTGTGTTTTCTTTCTCTGTTTTGTTTGCGACCAAAGCTTTTAGATTGTATACTAGTTAAAGCATATAGTTTGTTTGCAAGGCCACACTTTCTTGGTAGTGTTGAGACCGTTTTCATTGTGACCAAAGCGTGTAGTTTCTTTGCAAGGCTAGTTTCTTTGGTAGTTAATGCAATTGTACTTAGGTAATTATGGTTGTGTAATGTGAAGTTACTGAGATGTACTTGTGTAGTTAGCTCATTATGGTAGTATACTTAGATAATTATGGTTGCGTTTTCTTTCTCTGTTTGGTTTGCGACCAAAACTTTTAGATTGTATACTAGTTAAAGCATATAGTTTGTTTGCAAGGCCACACTTTCTTGGTAGTGTTGAGACCGTTTTCATTGTGACCAAAGCGTGTAGTTTCTTTGCAAGGCTAGTTTCTTTGGTAGTTAATGCAATTGTACTTAGGTAATTATGGTTGTGTAATGTGAAGTTACTGAGATGTACTTGTGTAGTTAGCTCATTATGGTAGTTTTAATTACCATTTTCTACTATTTAATCCTCCTTTCACAATATCGATTCTATGTCCATCTTCTTCTTTCTCTTTTCTCTGGTATAACTCTGTCTCATTCCTTTTTCTATTCTCTTTTCACTTCTATCTTCTTTTTTCTATGGATCCAAGGAATCCGTATAGCCAGTCTGCTGGTTATACGGGCCTTCTTTACAGTCAACACGATAGTGTTAATGATGGAAACTCTCCTTTTGAGAGTTTTCCTTCTGGATCTTCACAGATCCCTCAATTCAGTTCTCAACAGGGTGAGGCTCCAACTCCACCCGCACATCCACCCGTAGAGCGTGGGAGGAGACACAAATGGACCCCAGCCGAGGACGAGATGCTTATCAGTGCCTGGTTAAATACCTCTAAGGACTCAATTGTAGGGAATAACCAAAAATCAGGCACTTTCTGGAAGCGAGTTGGAGATTATTTCTTCGCAGCTCTTTCTGGTGGAGATAGTGTTGAAAGCAGCGAGCATGTCCACTACAAGCAGAGGTGGCACAAAATAAGCAATGACACTTCCAAGTTTTGTGGTGCATTTGCGGCTGCTGAGAGACAGATATCTAGTGGTCAGCATGAGAACGATGTACTGAAGGTGGCCCATGAAATATTCTTCGCGGACCAGGGGTCCAAATTCACACTGGAGCATGCGTGGTGTGTGTTGAGGTTTGAGCAGAAATGGCTCAACCTCAACAGCACTAAAGCTCCTGATAGTTCTAAGAGGAAAACCGTTGAATCAGATTCCCAAACTACAACCACAAGTGTTGGTGAAGAAGAGATACGTCCTGAAGGTGTAAAGGCTGCAAAAGCTAAACGTAATGCAAATGGGAAGTCTGTTGATTACTATACGACGGTCCTTGAACTGAGGAAGGTGGATTTGGATAGGAAAGAAAAACTCCAGAAGCTAGCCATCTTAGACACTCTCCTAGCAAAAACCGGACCACTCACTGAGGCTGAAGAAGCAGCCAAAATCAAGCTCCTCGCCAAATATATTTAGAGAAATATCTCCTACAACCTTTGTGTGTCTTCTGTCAGTTTGCTTTTATGTTTTTAATGTGAACGGTGTTTATGTTTTTAAAGCTTTAGCCCTCCCGGTTGCTTTGTACTGAAACCTTTATCAATGAATCTATTATGTTTACTTGCAAACTTGTTCTTTACTTGCTTGTATGATGTTTATTTGCCCGTATGTTTCGCTACTATGAATGTCCATCTCTAACTTTTATTTTGTAATTTTTTGTATTTTTCAGATTACAAATGGGTCTTGATTACAGCTATTCACAACCTTCACAGGATGAGACGTTTGGTGGGGCTGAGACGGACAGTGAGTACAATGAAGTGGAAGCTCTCATTCAGCAAGACCAAGCTCAGTTACACGAAGCTCTCATTCACCAACAGGAAGCTCTCATTCAGCGTGACCAAGCCCATGCGTTTGTGTACCCTCCGCAGCCGGAGGTTGAATTCGGATTTCCACAGATATGCTACTGTGGGAGTGAACCGAAGATAGCAACGTCTAGCATCGAACCAGGACGCAGATACTACACATGTAGAAATGCAAACGATGGAGAGTGTCATGTGTGGAAATGGTGGGACGAGGCTGTAATGGAGGAGATGCGAGCTAGGGATAGACACACACATCAGTTAGCCGAGAAGGTAGATTCTATGACATTATTCAATGACCAGGCTACTGAGCAGAAGCTCGTTAGATTAGAGAACATGGTGTGTGAGTTGGCCAAGAATAAATCAAAGTGTAGCTTAGATTACTTTGTTCCGGTTATGGTTATGGTCTTTATTTTCATAGGTCTCATCATCGTATTTGTCTAATGTGTTATGGTTATGGGGAACTTCTTTGTAATGACTTCGGGTTTGTGATGTTATGGTTATGGAAACTCCTAACTAAAACTTCTTTGTAATGAACTTTTAGTAATGACTTCTTTGTAATGACTTCGGGTTTGGTGATGTTATGGTTATGGAAACTCCTATGCACGTTTTAAATTCAGAAGAAGTGAACCTAAAAAGTTGTTGAAAATGTCATGAGGCAAACACGTTGTGTAACTAAAAAGTAGTTGAAATGTTCACAAGACAAACAATGGACAATCACAAGATTGTAACTTCATGAACCTATAAATGTGACGGATATTCTCGTTAAAATTATAACTTCTCTACTTCCTTCTTATACTAAAAAGAAAATTACAACTCCTCTGCTTCCTTCTTATATTAAAAACATTGCCTTCTTTTTGGATTCAAAATGGCTTCTTCTTCACATTATCATTATAACCAAAATGACGATGATGATGATCCATTTGAAAATATTTTTGAAGATTTCTTAGAAATCCCAGATATTCTTCCCAAACCGAGAGAGCGAAAAACACGTATCTTTATTGAGAGAAACCGGGAAGAAGGCCAGGACCAGCTTTGGAATGATTATTTTAGCGAGACTCCCACATTCCCGCACAATATTTTTCGGAGACGGTTTCGAATGAACAAGACATTGTTCTTGCGTATTGTGCATCGTCTCGAGCAAGAAGTGGATTATTTTAAACCTTCAGAAGATGCAACCGGTCGGTCTAGCCTAACCGCGCTCCAAAAATGTACCGCAGCTATTCGTCAGTTGGCGTATGGTGGTGGGGCTGACACCGTTGACGAATATGTCCGACTAGGTGAAACCACAGCTAGAAAATGTTTGCACCATTTTACCAACGCGATCATCCACTTGTTTGGTGATGAATACCTTAGATCTCCTACTCCGGAGGATCTGCAAAGACTACTTTATATTGGGGAACAACGTGGATTTCCGGGAATGGTTGGAAGCATCGACTGTATGCATTGGGAGTGGAAGAATTGCCCTGCCGCTTGGAAAGGAATGTATTCACGAGGAACCGGAAAACCGACAATTGTGCTGGAGGCGGTTGCTGACTACGACCTTTGGATATGGCACGCGTTTTTTGGAGCACCAGGTACTATGAACGATCTTAATATTCTTGATCGATCACCTGTTTTTGATGACGTTATTAACGGAATAGCACCACAAGTCAACTTCTATGTTAATGGTCATCCATACCATTTGGCCTATTATCTCACTGATGGGATTTATCCTGACTGGGCGACTTTTATTCAATCTATCCGTCTACCACAAAGTGACAAACATTCATTATTTGCTAAAACCCAAGAAGCTGTAAGGAAAGATGTGGAACGTGCCTTTGGAGTCCTGCAAGCTAGATTTGCAGTCGTCAGAAATCCATCTAATTTATGGGATAAACACAAAATAGGAAATATTATGAGAGCATGTATCATCCTCCATAATATGATTGTCGAGGATGAACAGGCAGAAAGGACACAATATGTGGTTCTTGGATATGAAGAAAGTGAAGAGGAAAGATTTTCCGTCAATATGCCTTCGCCACTCGGTAATACAATGGATCGTCGAACAAACGTTCGCAATAGACAAGTCCATCATAATTTAAAAAATGATTTGATTGAAAATATTTGGACTAAATTTGGGCATCTTCCAAATAACATGTAATTTTTAAGTTTTTGAATTTAATAAAATGTTTGTTGTAATTTTTTTTTAATTTAATGTTAAACTTCTCTTTTATGTTTTATTTAAAATGTATCTTTTATATCTAATCACACATTAAAATAAATAATATAAAATATGCTAAGGACTTTTTTTGTCCTACCAATAATCAACAAAATTAAAAAAGTCCTTATGCATTTGTCCCTAACTAAAAAATAATACTATTTTATTCTAAGGACAAAATTAAGTAGAACCAATAATGTTGCCCTAATAAGTTGGACCAATGGGTTGGTATCAATCGAAATGACATATGCGTTTGTTCCTATCTTCCAACTATTATTACTTTTTACCAAAGATTATTTTTAATTTCCCTACATCATATATTAATATATTATACACAACTTAATGCATTATTCATAATTGATAATGGCATATTCTTTATTTTAGTGGCTTCTGTCATTACATAGAACTTTATTTTGAATTACATGTATGCCACGCCACAACTAGTGGAGTCCAATGTACTAGTTATTAGTTTAGTGTAAGATCCGAAAGTACAGTTTTAAAAATCCAGTCTAAGAATTAAAATTCCAATGCGGATTAAACATCAATTTCTTTGGCGGCGTACAATTTGGTACTGTGTTCTTGTTATTGGTTGATATG
This sequence comes from Brassica rapa, assembly GCF_000309985.2. Classification (NCBI taxonomy): domain Eukaryota; kingdom Viridiplantae; phylum Streptophyta; class Magnoliopsida; order Brassicales; family Brassicaceae; genus Brassica; species Brassica rapa. Next base: position 3,101,604 of record NC_024796.2, read on the forward strand.
ATGATTAGAGTTTTTGTGGACATACTTTTTTAACGTTTGTTAACTAGAGGTCATAACTCGTAAGGTTCAATATTTGTTGAATTGAGAGTTCTATGATTATAAAATGGTCCAGCCTTGGCAAACTTAAGCCATTTGAGTAATCTTATAGATGATCCTGAGTTAATCTCCGGGAAAACTTTAACCACCAAGTATTTAACCACCATAAAAATAAAATAAAAACTAGGCGGGCCGAAACCTAGCTTCGCATTTTCAATGCACAGGTGATTTTGTTTCAAAAGGAACTTGAAATCAGGGTGAAAAACAAGTTTACCACACTCTCCAAAAAATTTGCAGGTCACTCTTTTGGTGGATCTTGAAGAGTTAAAGCGATTTGGGTTAGAAACAACCTCCACACTATATTTTTGTGGTACATGGATATATTACCATCGTTTTGGGATTTCTTTGAATACCGAGAAAAGTCTATCTATGAAAATAATTGCTGCGTTGGAAGATTTAATGTGAACTCTTTTATAGATTCGGAATAACTCTAAATTAAAAAAAAAACTGGCAAAATGAATGAAGAGATAAAAGGTAGCAGGCATATCATGAAATTGTTACAGAGACTTAAGATCTAAGTTTAAGTAGCTCTTTCGCAGAAGCTAATTAACACCACACAGAAGAACCATTTGTAACGTCGATATATATAATATATATACATATACATATACAGTACTACTTGAGTAGTAAAAAAGCATCTGTTAATGTATGCATGTTATCGTGCCTTAGAAAATCAGTCCCATGCAGTAATGGGCTTCGAAGTAATAATATATTTTAGAACCCAGTTTCTTTAGTTTGTATGAATATATTGTTTGGGCTGTAATCTAAAATAAGATGGGCTTGCGTTTTATAACAAGCTTTTTGTTAATATCAAATAGTTGGGACGAATTGAAAGCCCGTTAATTACCTTTGTTTTGGTCGACCCAAAATATTTAGGAAATATATCATAATTGGGAAGTTAATAATATGCTGGGTAATAATAACAAGACCTAGTAATATCTGTTCTCTGTTAATATATTACATTATTATGTAACCATCTATGTTGATAGGGTTACTAACATTTTACTATCTTTAAATTTTCGATTTAACGTATCATATCTTGTTGAGAATAATATTTCTACGTTTATAAGTAACAAATGTTAAGGGCTAGATTGGTTGGTGCTGTAATTTTTTTTTTTTGCTTTAGAAATTAGGCTGTGATTTTTATAGCTATAGATTTTTTTTTATGTTGTAGATTTATTTCTGAAGAAATCCAAAACACTTTTTTCAAAAAAATAACATCCAAAGCACTAAATAAATAAACGTTGTAGAAAACTCGATTTTTAAAGCCAATATATTTATTTTTCTAATTTTTTTGATATAGATTTAATTTTAAAACTAAAGCATCATGCTTTATAAAATAAATTAGAAAAAATGTGTCATCAACTTAAATTTTAAGTTCATAGTGATTCCGTAAACCACATGGATAGTTTCCAATCCATGTGAATAACAAAAAATGATTGTTTCCTAACACTCAAATCACTTACCAATCATTTCCTAAACCATAAGATTTATTATAAACCGCTCTAGATTTTACATTAGACTTATTAACCATTATATATATATATATATCCTTAGATTTACATTATACCTTTTTTGGGCAAAGATTTACATTATACCTAAAATAAATTACACAACAATAATAAGCAAATAAAATATTTGTTGGATGACCTTCTTGCTTTAAATTAGAATATTAGATATAATGAATAGTATTAAAATAGAAAGATTCTCTAGATTTCTGTAAAAAGGTGAAATTCAACGATTAACTTTTTTTTCTTTCCAACCACTGCAGTCTGCAATTATAGCTCCTCTCTGGCTCTCTTTCGCTCTGTCTGCTCCTTCATCATCTCTCTCATATAAGCCAGCGAGAGAGAAAGAGATAGAGAGAGAGAGAGAGAGCTGAAATTCATGTGAGAGGATTTCCTTCCGTCATTTTCTCTTTCCAAACACTGTTCCACACATTGTCTGAAAACACACAAAGATTTTTCCGACAACATCCGGATCGATCTCAGACAAACCCATTCACTCACTGTTCGAAAGAACTACACTTTAGAAAAAGAAAGAAGATGACGAACAAGACCAGTTTAGGTCTCTCCGTCTTCTTCTTCCTCCTCACTCTCGCCGCCGTCACGTCAGATCTAGAATCCGACCGACGAGCACTCATCGCTCTCCGCGACGGCGTCCACGGCCGTCCTCTCCTCTGGAACCTCACCGCACCACCGTGCACTTGGGGAGGAGTCCAATGCAATGCGGGTCGGGTCACAGCACTCCGGTTACCCGGCGTAGGCTTATCCGGCCCATTACCAATCGCAATCGGAAACTTAACCAAGCTCGAAACTTTATCGTTCCGGTTCAACGCCTTAACCGGTCCGCTCCCTGCTGATTTCGCTAACCTAACTCTCCTCCGTTACCTTTACCTCCAAGGCAACGCCTTCTCCGAAGAGATACCTTCGTTCCTCTTCGATTTACCTAACGTGATCCGTATCAACCTCGCTCAGAACAACTTCTCCGGTCAGATCCCGGTTAATGTTAACTCGGCGACCCGGTTAGCTACTCTTTACTTGGAAGATAACCAGCTAACCGGTCCGATCCCGGAGATTAAGCTCAAGCTTCAGCAGTTTAATGTCTCTTCGAATCAGCTTAACGGGTCTATACCGGATCCGTTGTCGGGTATGCCCAAAACCGCTTTTGAAGGTAACTCTCTCTGTGGGAAGCCGTTAGCCGCTTGCGCCGTCGCCGGAAAGGGGAAAAGCGACAAGCTTTCAGCCGGAGTTATCGCCGGAATAGTGATTGGTTGTGTCGCCGTGCTTATCTTGCTCTGCTTGATCTTGTTCTGTCTCTGCAGAAAGAAGAAGAAAGAGAACAATGTGGAGTCGAGAAACATCGAAGCAGCAGCAGCAGCTCCTGTGCCAGCCGCCGTAGCTAAGGAAACGACGGTGGAGAATGTTCCTCCTCCGGTGGCTAACGGTTCATCTGAAAACGGTGCGGCTAAGAACAGTAAAGATCTGACGTTTTTCGTGAAATCGTTCGGCGTGTTCGATCTCGACGGTTTGCTGAAGGCTTCTGCGGAGGTTCTTGGAAAAGGAGCGTTTGGATCGTCGTATAAAGCGAGTTTCGAGCATGGATTAGTGGTGGCTGTGAAGCGGTTGAGAGATGTGGTTGTGCCTGAGAAAGAGTTTAAAGAGAAGTTGCAGGTTCTTGGTTCAATCAGCCATCCAAATCTTGTGGCATTGATCGCTTATTACTTCAGCCGTGACGAGAAGCTTGTTGTGTTCGAGTACATGTCAAGAGGAAGCTTGTCTGCTCTCTTACACGGTATAAAGTTTCCTCCTTTCAATATTTAGTAGAGTTTTCAAAATCGGATCTAAACAACACAATTTTTCTATAATGATTTTTCAAAAAATTTAGTATATGCGTCTAATCAATAATCCTAAATAAAATGCTTAATTACCGCTTAGTGATTTTTTCGAACATTTGTTTAGTATTGATTCTTAGTTAAATGTTAGATACTTTGTGATTTTACAGGGAACAAAGGAAGTGGTAGAAGTCCGTTGAGCTGGGAAACAAGAGCTGGTATAGCTCTAGGAGCTGCAAGGGCAATTAGTTACCTTCATTCACGTGACGCGACAACATCTCATGGAAACATTAAGTCTTGTAACATTCTCTTGTCTGAATCCTATGAGGCTAAGGTCTCTGACTACTGTCTTGCGCCTATGATCAGCCCTACATCTACACCGAACCGCATTGATGGTTACCGTGCTCCTGAAGTAACCGATGCGCGTAGAATCTCCCAAAAGGCTGATGTTTACAGCTTCGGTGTTCTCATTCTTGAATTACTCACAGGTATAGAGAGATCTTGGGAACTGTATTCTCGGTCAAAATGTGATTCTAAATTTGGCTTGTTGTTTTGCAGGGAAATCTCCAACGCATCAGCAGCTAAACGAAGAAGGAGTAGATTTACCGAGATGGGTTTCATCTATCACTGAGCAACAATCACCTTCAGATGTGTTTGATCCAGAGCTAACTAGGTATCAAGCTGAGGGTAATGAGAACATGATCAGGCTTTTGAAGATTGGTATAAGTTGTACTGCTCAGTATCCAGATAGTCGTCCGTCGATGGCTGAAGTCACCAGGCTCATTGAGGAGGTTTCTCGTTCATCTGGTTCACATAGTCCTTTGTCTGGTTGATTCTTTTTTTCATTGTGGGTCTAAATTGATCGATTTCAAAATTGTTTGGTTAAAATTTGAATTTGTTTAATAGTTTGTTCGATGATTCTTGAGCTCAGTTGTGAAATACGTTGAAGATTTATTTTTTTAGTGTTGAGTTTATCAATTGTTGAAATATATCATTGTTTTAAGTGTGGAATGAAAAAAATTGTCTCGTTTTCTATAGGCCGCCACCTATTGGTTGACTCTTTTTCCTAACCAGCTATGCAATAAAACGGCAGGAATCATAAAAAGTTACCGACAAAGTATTTCTACATTTCTTCAACTTCAAGATTTATATTTAAAAGGTGACTAAGACTAAGTATCTAAATACAAATATTACAAATGTTATGAAATAAATATTACTTTAGGTAACGGGTCTATTCAAGTTTCTTAGTTGGATCTGCTAAGTTATCCCCCCATCCCCCACACCTTTCAAATTCAAGTTCAGATGATTTGGTAAGGCTATTAAAACAAAGTTTCTTCATCTTTCTTTTAGCCTTTTAAAGTAATTTTCGAATGAGACTCTTTAAGAATTAATATATTTATAGATTGTATCTATCAAGATGTACATTTGTTTCAGAAAACATTTAAGGACCTAATGTATGGAAGCATTAGTTGAGTGCATCATTTTATATATAACCTAGGATATACTATCTTTTGATAAATGTATTGGTGTGTAAATAAATGTTGTTTGTTAAGAATTTGTTGTTGATTATGGTTTAGTTTGGAAGTTTAAGCGAAATCAATGGGAATTGTGATGATACCCCACATCTACACCTCAAATGTTTCGTCCATTTTGTTTGATTGCATATCATTAAAGTTTCATCAACTATATCATGATCAACTAGCGTAACTAACTTTAAAAAGAAAAACTTGTTTAACATAATGACTAACCTTACTTGTTTGTGACTTCTTACCAGGGAAGTATATCTTAAAAATAAATTTAAGTTATTACGTCTCATGTACTGATCATATACTAATAGTACATGAGATCGACAGTATAACTGCAACCGAAAACAAGGGAAACACAATTCTTTATCGGAAAAATAAAATAAAAGCATTTGGTTTCATTTTCTATATCATCCAAATATAATTTGCTTTTTGAAAATTATTTCCTTAGAATTCTACACTTCAACGTGTTTAAATTATAAATTAGTGAAGGTTTATGACAGTGTATAACCTGTTGAATAATAACCTTTTATCAATAAATCATGAAATTTTATGTTAAAAAAAATAATAGTCTTAAGACCAGCTAAGTGACTGTTGTACGAGAATAAGAGTCATATGCCTATGATAGACCTAGAGATGACAGACTGACAAAATAAGTCAAAATCATTTTATGTTCCGAATTGAATTCATGGACATCAAAAACAATTTATAAGTTTATAACTCTGTGTCTACTAAGTAGCATTTATTGTAGAAGTTAATTATGTTGTACATGCTAGAATGGTAGCTTTTAGTATTTATATGTTTTTGCTTTCTAAATAAATTATTATATTTTGTTTTTCTGAAGAAAATTCATTAGCATTATGATTTCTGTATTACTTGTTGATCAGTTTTTAGGTGGCACTAATCATGCTACACCTAGTCATGGACACACCGTTTTGTTCTCTTGTTCTAGCTCATATCCACGTGGGTTCACATGCACATGTATATATAACTAACTAACTAAGTGTACTTATTTCATTTAATTGTGGGAAATACCTTAGCCCAAGAAAATACCTTACTCTGTCAAATCCATATTAAAATATCCAAGCCTTTACAACTTGTGATTCATTTTCATGTAGTTAAGAACTAGTATAACTTTTGCCAGCTCATAAAAATCATCAATATAACAATTTATTCTTTGTATTATAATACAAAGTTTGTTTGAACATGGTTGCCAAACATGATAACTTTTTCTTATCGTCTATGAGAATAATTAACAACCATGTTTTCAAAGATTATGCATACTAATAATTCGTGAGCTGGAGAATAAATTAATGGAGGTTCCATCAGATGCTCGAAAAATGATAAACACATAATCCAAAAAGAAATTCAGTACTGTTTTAAAGAAGATATATAAAAAATTAATTAGTTTATTGCGTCAACTTATAAAAATGTTAAACAATTACACATACTTGTGATGTTTGAAAAAGAAAATTATCGTGAGATTTCCAAGAGAGATATTGTAAAGTTTGTTTGGGACCGACATGGTACACAACATGGCCACCTCATCGAGACAGGATTGGACGCGGTTTCTCTCCAAATGTCAATAATTATGCCAACGACTAAAAGTAAAAACACATTGTTGGCGAAACAAAAGAAGGTAAACCAATATTAACTCGGTGAATTAATTGGTATAATGGCATGTACTAGTCTTCTTATATTTAAGGGAATTTCTAATACATACCTATAGAATTAAAAAAATATTAGTGATGATTGGTTTAAACGTAGCTGTAAAAACTTAGCTATAAAAATTTAGTTGTAAGTAAGTTGGTTGTATATGTAAAATTGTTATTGTAGACTTTTTTGCATAGAATTTTGTTTAGTTAAATTTGATGTAGTTCTAAGTTATAGAGTTTAGATGTTTTAAAATAAAATATGTGAAATATGTGATGTATATATAAAATAATTATTGTTTGTCAATTAAAACAATTTATATTAATATATTTATAAATTATCAAAGCTTATTAGTATTTAAAATGTGATATGCAAATAATTTATGTTATTTAAAATATTTCAATAATTTAAAATACACCCAAAATTAAATTAAAATATTTATAGATGTTTTTAGTTATGATTATCTAATTTATTTGATAATATAGATAATTTTTTTATTTTACAGATTCTACGGTTTATAAAAGAAAAATGTAAGTTTTTTTTAATCTAAAATACATTAAAAAAGTTTATTTTATTTTTTGCTAACTTTAAAAATAAAACTAAAACAAAGTTGGTAAAAACTAATAGAAACTTGATGTACATTTTAACTTTTGTAGATATTGCAGAGAAACATGCGCTTTCCTGAAGATTTGCTAGGTATTTACTCTCTAGACAGCTAAAAGTGAATAAGAAGCATGAGTGTGGTTTCGGTTTGCTGGTAATCCAATCAGGTTTTCGTTGCGTGAGTTTGCGATCATAACATGACGTCCTTGTGGTAAGTATCCTACAAAATTTAAGAAGAAGAAAAACTTCACTGAGAAATCTTACTGGCCGTCGCTATTTGGCAAAGTAAATGTAGTTAGAGTCAAATCCACTATGAAAATGTTGCGAAAAAAGACTGTTAAAACAAGAAAATCCGGATTAAGTATGCATGTCTTGCACTTTTGTCATTTGTTCTTCTCTCTAAGAATCTTAAAATCAAGATTATGAAAGAGCATGCAGAGGCTATTGGAGATTTAGACGATTTCTTTTCCTTTCCATGGGCTAGGTTGGCATTTGATATACTAATGTCTAGCATAAAGGAGATAGACGAGGTTATCTCAAAAGTCCATTGATGTAAAAGGTTTCGTCATAGCTATTCAGTTGATGATGGTTGAAGCGGTTCCTTCTCTTACTTAAGTCGTGCAAGAAGTATGCTCATCCTCAGACTCAGACAGCGACGACGATGAAGAATGCAGACAGAAACTTGCGAAGGACACCCTCAGCCCTGGACATGCCTGTCTTGTAGATTCGAAAGCTGAGGAATGTTAGATGTTATCGTGAACTCAACTAATTTTTTATGAATTCAGGTTTTAAAGTGAAAAGTTAACTGTTTAAAATTATGCTCGTTTACGTTTATTAGTTGAGGCTATGTATTTGATAATGTCGTTGTAATTTGTTTGTAGGTGGAAGTCATGTCCATTATACCCTAAGACCCCTCAAGACCAATAGACGATGATACTCTCATACGGTCTGACGAGGATGATGACGAAAAAATTGATAATCTTGTTACTTTCATAAATAACCACCATGTTTTCACAACTTCGATGTTTAAAGGCGGTGCGACGAAGGCGGATGTTGAAAAGATGCGAGAAAATGCTAAGGTTCAGACGAAAGGAAGAAGAGTATCAAAGCACCTACAATTCCATCCCCAATGGATCCCTCCGCACGCATTGTTAAACATGGAAATGGGGAGGGAAATCATAAAGACCGAACAAACCTTCATCCACCAACTAGGCTGGGCAAAAAGGCCGTTGTTCACGAAGGTGCTGGTGATATCAATGATCAGACCATTCGTAAAGTTCTTAGCAACCTTACACAATATTCAACCCCTCCTCGATATGGTGACCAATGTCAAGTAAGGGTTTCAATCTATTTCTCATTTTTGGCAATTGTTCTGAACTTATACAAAATTCCAATGTATGCTGGTCGCGCTTGTTGTCTGAAGAGTTTGTACTTACAAACATGAAACATCAAATTCCCATGGCACCAAACGTTTCGTCGCTCACTTTAGCAAGCGTTCCTAAGCAGATACCAGCACGCAAGAGTACAAAGTATCAACAGCTAGTGTCCACGCTTCTGCATTGAGATCTTTCTCTCTGGAAACATATTACTCCTTGATGAAATATAAAGACAATAGAAAACAAAAAAGGAAATAGATGTTTCTTGAAAACATAACTTTCTCCTTCCCATTCCAGAAATTTTCTTGAAATACAGTGATACAGATTGTTCTTGAGATCGGGTTGGATCAAGGAAACATTAGATGATTGATTTGTTCTTGAGATTCAAGAGGATGGGGGAGAGAGAGAATTAGGGTTTGTTTATTTTTCTTTTGAGGGGAAATTGGTTGTGTGATTGTGTCTTGTGAGTCAAGAAATATGGTGGAGAGTAAGACATGGCGATAAATGAGGAGGGGAGAAAGAGAGAGAGACTCGTTGGACTTTCTCTAACTCGTGTTTTGGTAATGTAAAGTTTTATCACAACTATTTGATAAACACCAAAATCACACCTCTGTGTCTCCCTTTCTTCGAGGCTATTGCATAGCTTTTGGAATGATTATTGTGTTTATGGAACTGATGGATGTTTATTCTAACTTTAATAATATTAAACAATACCATAATCGTAAACATCTCAAGTCTTTTAATAATTGAAAAAAAAATACATCTCTGTTTCTCCTTCAAAAAAGTCAAAAACAATAAAAATAAAAGTGCAGATTGATGATAATAATACTAATATAGAAGAATCACTGACCTCTTAATGAGCAAGAAGTGCAGAGATCACGAGTGTGGTGTCGTTAATAACCATCACCAAACAAAACCCCTCTCACTCTCTAGCCCTGACCCAATCAAGTCCTCTGACTTGACTTTTTATCTTCAATCTTCAATCCCAGCTTTAGCCTTGAGATGCTTCTTGAAGTCCATAATGTCACCATTCCATTTAGTGATGCACTGCTTCTCACACACCCATATCTCATGAGCCACTTGGTTAATCAACCTAAAGTCGTGACTCACCAGAACCAGACCACCATCCCACTCGTTCAACGCCTCGGCAAGAGAGTCAATTGTCTCAATGTCCAAATGATTAGTAGGCTCATCCAACAGAAGCATGTTAGGCTGCTTGTAAGCCAACCACGCGAATATCACACGGCTCCTCTGTCCATCAGACAGATTCTTCATCGGCATCACTTGTGCCTTTCCGGTTAGACCAAACCTACCAATAGCAGCTCTCATCTTCTCCTCTTCATTACCAGGAAACTCGTTCATCATGTAGATGAGTGCAGGGACTTCCAGGTCTAGCTTCTCAGCTAGATGCTGATGGTACTGAGCAATCTTCAAGTGGTTGTGACGCCTCACCATTCCTTCAGTCGGGTGCAGCTCACCAGTCATGAGCTTCAAAAGAGTACTCTTCCCAGCTCCATTGGGACCAACAAGGGCCACCCTCGAGTCCAAGTCAACACCAAAGTCGATGTTCTTGTATATAAGGTAGTCCGGAGTGTACCCAAAAGAGACTTCCACAAACTGAAGCACTGGCGGTGGAAGCTTCCCGACGTCAGCAAAACGGAAAACGAGAACACTGTCTCTTGCCACCTTCTCCGTGAGCCCACCTCTCTCCATTTTTGCCAAAGTCTTCTCCTTACTCTGTGCTTGGCGAGCTAGTTTGGCTGAACCGTGACCGAACCGAGCAATGTACTCCTTCATGTGGGAGATCTGCTCCTGCTCCCACCTGTACTGTTTCATCTGATTCTCTTCTAGCTCGGAACGGGTCTGGCAGTACTGGTCGAAGTTACCAGTGTAGTACTTGAGCTGCTTGCTCTGCATGTGGATGATGTTGGTACACACTCCGTTCAAAAAATCCTGCGAGTGGGATACCACCACGAGGATACGGTCAAAGTTCTTCAGGCTCTCTTCTAACCAGACACAAGCTTCCAAATCTGTTGCAACAGAAAAATAAAACTCAGCACAAATATCAAAAATAATATAATAATAATACTCTCCCTTCATTAAGGTTTCTTCACGCTTACTAATTAAGTAAAAAAAATACAAAACATATGAATTGAAAATATAGAACACTTATGAGTATATACTAATGAAACACAAAACAGAAACCAAGTAAGAAGAAGACAAACCTAAATGATTAGTGGGCTCATCAAGCAAAAGGATAGTCGGCATAATGAAGAGAGCTCTCGCCAACGCAATTCTCATCCTCCACCCACCAGAAAAATCCTTAGTCTTCTTAGCCTGCATCTCCTTATCGAATCCAAGCCCAAACAGAATCTCAGCAGCACGCTTCTCCGCGGTTGAAGCATCCATGGCCTCCAACCTCTCATAGATAGTGTCAAGCCTCTCTCCGCCTCCATCATCCTATACCAAAACCCTATTAAATCAGCATCCAACACACACCAAGTCTAATCGTTCTTTCAACAAACCTGTTCAACAAGAGTCTCAATCTCCTTCTCCAACTTCAACCTCTCCTCGTCACAGCTCATCACAGCCTCAAGGGAAGTCATGTCAGTGGCCTCAATCTCGTGGGAGAGATGGTAGATATCCATGTGATCAGGAATCGGGAGCTCCCTGAGTCCAATCGAAGTTAAGAGAGTAGACTTCCCACAACCGTTCAGCCCGAGAAGACCGTAGCGTCTCCCGTAGTTAAGCTCCAGCATCGAATCAACAATCAGGTCGTAACCATGAAACGTAACAGACAAAGATTCAATCTGCAATCAATCAATCAAAACAAAATATCAAAAATCAAATTAATATTTTCTGATTCACAAAAGAGTTCGGGCTTACACGAATATCTCTAGACTGTGGATGAGAGCAGAGGATTCCGGTACAGGTCCGGTCCGATATATGGATAGCATCGACGCCGCTCGACAAAGCGTCAACTCCGTTTGAGGAAGTGGCGGCGGATTTTGAGGCTGCGGCGGCGGCTTTACCGCCTCTTTTGGCGGCGGCGGCTGCTTTCTTCTGGAGAGCCTTCTTCTTGCTAGCGTCGGACACCATCTTCGAATCTCCCTTTGAATCAAAAATCAAAATCGATTGAGGATTTAGATCGGGGGAGTTAGGGATTGTGATTAATTGAATTTTTTTTGGTTTACCTGTTGGAGATTGGGAGGAGCTGGGAGAGAGAGATCTGCTGTAGATCGAGTTTCGCAGATGCTTTAGGGTTAATGAGAGAAGTGGTTTCTGTTGAGGGAGGCGGAAGGAAGAATCGTGTTTTTTTTTATTTATATAGGAGATGAGTGCCACGTGTACGTCCAGACTTTTGTTTAGCCTCAAGTCTTTCAGTTTGCGTATCGGAATCGGAATCTAACATCTTAGTGCGTTTTTATATGGGCTTTTATATGGGCTTATTAAATTGAAGGCGAAAATTTTGTTGGTGAAGAAGCCCAAATGTCTTTGTACTAGCTCCATTATGTATATGTTTGATGTGATATTTCCAAACAAGGAAAGTTCTCGTCCTCGAACACGACCACAATTTTCTCTATAAATGGTTTCGTCCCGTCTCGTAAATTCACCCGGTAGAGAAAAAGATTTATCAATTCCCGATATAACTTATCAATCATCAAGAGCCATTAACCTGATTCTTAACGCTCTTGAAGAAGATGCGATTCAGACGAATAATACTGACTTTATTTACGTTTCAAGAAAAACAGGGAATTGGAAATAAATATGCGTAATTTGTTTACTGATAGTCTGATACATTTACCAAATGACGTATATACATAACATAATAGATCCCAAAGTTTCATTTCCCTCAATAGTGCAATCAGTACCGGCCCTGACATAAAGCTGGGAAAGCCGGTGTTTTGGACACCAAATTAGATTAATATTTAGGGAAGTCACAATTGACATAGTTTGTTTATAGTCTCGGTGAAAGTGGTCACCGGTACTGGATTTGAACACCAAATAAATTTTTGCTTTAAGCATTAAAATATACTGGACCGGACCTGAATGCAACTCGTCATTTTTTTTAGTCAGGTGGTTTTTGTTAGATAATAATTGTATGTCACGTTGGTACAAATCAGATAGCCACTAAACCGATATGCCTATGATTAAATATCGATAAACTGGTTAATAAACACTTATTGGCCATACGGAAAATACGGATTAATAACATTATAAGGTTGGAAAAAATCTATAATTGATAGAATATACGAGAAGAAATGTAGGTCCACAAAGTCACAAACATGCTTTTGAAACCTCTTCACTCTAGTCTTTATATATAGGTTGTTGTGTTTCTTCTTGAGTCTTGGAAATACAACATTGTCAGTATATTAGATATCTATTTGAGCACATCTCTAGACTATATAAAGTAAGAAAAATATATATAGAGAGAGGAGAGAGATGGGGAGGCAACCATGTTGTGACAAAGTAGGCTTGAAGAAAGGCCCATGGACTGTTGAAGAAGACAAGAAGCTTATCAACTTCATCCTCACCAATGGCCAATGCTGTTGGAGAGCTCTTCCCAAGCTTTCTGGTCGATTTTCTCTCCTTATTTCCTCCTTAAACGACATCTTTTGGGATTTCTCATGTGTAAAAGTTCACTTTCTTGCTTCTTGTGTGTTTAGCCTTTCTCTACGCCAACTGACGCTTTTTTGGTGCTATTTCTCTACACCGACGAAACTGATGCTATTTTGATTTTTAGATACTCGTCTTTTAAAAGTTCACTTCCTTAAAACGTCCAATTTTATTACTAGTAATTTCTATTTCTCTACTTTCTTCTTGTCAGCAGTTTTTATAGTAATATTTTCTCTACTTTTGTGTAAATTAATTTGCATGAGTTATTTTGGTATATGCATGCTAGTATAGATGTTCACCAACAATCAAATATACCTTTAGAAATTAGTTTCAAGAAACAATTTTGATGCAGGAGAATCATATGAATTCTTAACTTTCCTTTTTGAAATACAATATATATTTTAATATCGGTTGGACCTAAAAACAAAAGTCTCAAAACATATAATTAGACTATTAATCATAGGCTCATAGCGTCTGGCCCGAAAAGAAATATAGTGCTTGATATTCGTGGTCCTCACACGTTATTAGTTGATCTTGATAAAAAAAAATTGTTTTGTTTTTGGCTTTTTGTTTAGTGCTTCCTGCCAAAATATATTTCGTACGGTTTTAACTTTCAATCAATCTGATTGTTAATTTAATTACTTTGGTTAATTAACTAAATGCAGGACTATTGAGGTGTGGTAAAAGCTGCAGATTAAGATGGATAAATTATTTGAGACCTGATTTAAAAAGAGGTCTTTTATCAGAAAATGAAGAGCAGATGGTCATTGATCTTCATGCCCAACTTGGCAATAGGTTTATCCTCTTTTTATTCAAAATAATTGTTATTTCATATTATAAACATAATTTACTTACCTTATTTGACATTGTAACTAACTCATAATATAATGAAATGTTTAAAGATTATGGACATTAGATTTCAATATTAAAGGTATTGGAGAAGCACAAAAGTCATTATATGACGCAAACTTTATCACTTTTTTTGCATGAAAGAGATTGGCTAATCCACATTTTTAATTACTCATATTTTCTTTCAAACCCAATAGTTTAATTAAGTCGGTGTGATGAAAATGTTTGAACAGTCGAAATCATTAGTGAAATTATCACTTATAAAATTTTCAAATATTTTATTTTTATTTTTGTGCAGATGGTCAAAGATTGCCTCTCATCTACCAGGAAGAACTGATAATGAAATTAAGAACCATTGGAACACACACATAAAGAAAAAACTAAGGAAGATGGGTATTGACCCTATGACCCATAAGCCTCTCTCTGAACAAGACGGTGCGCAACAACAAGCTCAGGGGAGAAAGAAAAGCTTAGTGTCTCGTGATGAGAAGAACACAAACCAAGGCCAAGAAGATCAACAACAAACTAGAAAAGAAGAAGATCAACAACATCAACTAGGGAAAGATTTGGAGAAGAACAACACACCCATTTCTACTGATGATGGGTTTTGCATTGATGATATCCCATTACTCAGTCCACATGAGATATTTGTGGACATCCCTTCTGCTCACCATCATACTAGTGATGATAATGCCAACATTAACATTAGTAACTCCACTTCACCTTCTTCGTCTTCCTCTTCTACCTCGTCGTGCATATCATCACTACCGGGTGATGAGTTCTCAAAGTTTCTTGATGAAATGGAGATTGTTGACCTCAAGTGGCTCTCATCCGATGATTCATCAGGGGGTAACATTAATTACAACGACGGCAAGTTCAACAACAATGTTGATACGATGAGCTTGTGGGACATCAATGATTTGAGCAGCTTGGAATTGTTTATGAATGATCATGATGATAGTGTGGTTGAAGCGGATGTTCAAGAATGGTTTTAGATCATGATTCATGGACATTTGATCTTCTTTAACTTTTAGTTTTTTTTTCTTCTCATGTTGTTTTTAATTGTTTTTGTTTGTTTGTTTGGGTTTGGCCTTGGTGGTGGATGATTAGGTGTAAAAGTACATATGTAATTAAAGATTGCAATTGTGAACATACTTTTCTCTGTTTAACCTCGTATATACCACTTGATATTGAACCTCATATCTTGATAATCTCGTAATTTTATGACAGAGCAAAATAGTTTTCATGATACAATTTCTTAAAATTCAACATACACGTCAAACCATACTTCTAATGCATTGGGAAACAAATCCGTCGCTATATAGGTTTTTGGGTCAAGTTCTCTGATGTCTCTCAATGAAATTCGTTTTCCATTCGTAGCCAAAAAGAAAAAAATTCGTTTTCCATTTTTATTCACTTAAAACTTTTCACATAAGAATTGGAAAACTAATAAACGATGATATAATGATGGCATCATGGTGATGAAATCCATTGCCGATAGACTTCACTAAATCAACGTCACACTCATAATGATTGAATTTCAGGATTTATTAATAAATAACACGTACCAAATATTCTCATTCTCACGTTCAAACATCAAAACATTTATGGTGGACCATCGACCTCTACACTCACTTCTTAATTATTTCAACAAATTTAAATGAACGAACGCTCCATTTTTATTTAATCGATCAATGACGAAAAATACCCACGCATTCAAAACGTACGAAAAATACTCACGCATGTATCTACCTGCATTACAATTCGCATGCATACTTGCATATTACATATGTTTTATGTATACAGTGGCGATGAGCGATGATGACACATGTGTACGTCATTTTTCGTCAACCTATATGTATGTCTCGATGCTGACATATGCAGGTCCCTGGAAAAATAAAATTACGTATTTAAAAAGAATAATGTAGAATAAAGTCACTTATAAGTTCATAGCTTTGTAACCATCTTTTAATCTAATAAATAATATGAATGTTAAAAAAAAGTAACATACACAAATACAAGTGCTGATCTTTCAAAAGATGAGAGTTTTCAGATAGCGCTAATTCAGTGGTGATAAAAGATTGATTCATATGCCCTCGTCTCCAGCTTGAACAAGTTATAGTTATACATCTAAGCTAGCAAAACACTAAGGCCTTTGTTTTTTTTTTCTCATGCTTTAAATTGAAGAATATATTCAAAAAAAGTTAAATATTTTGGTTATCCAAAATAATAATTTAATAAGGAATTTCTTTTTCCCCTTGTTTTCTCTTGTATAGCAAACGAATACTAATTTAATAATATATAAAATAAACAATTTTAAATTCCTTTGAAATAATAGTTTATAAAATTATAAACTCGTTATTGACAATCATAAATTTATTATTCGAAAGTAGATGCATTTTTTGAAGTTTATTATGCTGCCAGTATATATTTTGGATTAGGCGTGCAAACAAAACAATAAAGTTTGTCAAAAAATAAAAATAAATAAATTTTTGTCTATTTGATAAACTTATATATGAAATACACATGTTAAAATAATTATCTATATGATGATTGATCGTGACGTAACCGATGACATTTTTATTGTATATATATCATATTGCTTTCTATAATTAAACAATGTTTTAAGAAAATTTAGTACTGTCTTGTCTGTTCCAGCATAGATCGATATCTTAAACATGTTTTAATTTAGCAGTGTTTGCTGTCTTGACACGTATCATATATTTTCTTTATTTTAATGCCAAAGTTTGTAAGTGGGTTCATATTTGTCATCTAAAATGAAATCTGGCTGTAACTTTATCTATTTGTATAAAATTAAATATGATATAAAACTGAAATTTGATCAATCTCCTTGAATAGGTATAGCTGGTAAATAACTCGATCATTGAGTTTGTAACACATCTAAAGATATAAAATAATTTTGACTTACCACAATTTCGTATACGAATCCAACTTAAAAAAGTAGATACAAATGGTTATAAAAAGTAAATAACATTAATTTTTTGTATATATATATATTTTTAAAAATATCACTTATTCTGAAACAATTAGTTTTAAACATTATTTAAAATGAAACGGAAGTAATACTCCCTTTTTTTTACTTATCTTACTTTCATAATTACTAAGAAAATGCAGCATATATATGTAGGACCCCATGAATTGAGGGCAGCCACCGGTGGCTTCATAAGGCTGTGCCAATATGACTGGTCCTGTCGTGTATTATGTAATTTGTATGTGAGTAAAATTTTAAGACAATTAATGGGACACACACGAATGAGATTGATAGACAAGTACTAACTACCTTCACCAAACCACTTTGCCAAAAAGAAAGATCGGTATTATGTACTTTTGATTGTCACATTATAACATCACTCTTTCGTCAAATTAAAGAAATACGGTAGTCTAATAATCAAACGATTTAACATGTAAGATAACAAACTATCTTCTTTGCATACTAGTATTTCACTTGTTTATGTATATTCTGATGGGAATATCTATGGACCAAATTTTGTGATTGAGATCAAACATTAATAACAAGCCAATTAAACATCGAATACAATATAAAATCTATCAAACCTTACGTAAAATTAAGCTCATTTTTTTTGTAAAATTAAGCTCATGACTGCTTTGCTATTCTAATTAACAAAATCATGCGTGTTAACATGGCTTAAATTAATATTATTTTGGGAGGAAAATGTAGAAGATAAGTGCTTGTCAAATGAAAAGCCTTCATGCTATATATAATTGAGAATATCCCGATTTGTTTCTTAGTTGTGTTGAATAAGAAACACGAATGCCTTAAAGTTTACAATATGCTGTCTTCAGAATTATAAAATACAAAGAAAGTGGAAAAGGAGTGCATGTATATGAACCTTTTTTTTTTTTTGAAAAAGAATGTATATGAACCTTTCTCATAACAAATATGATCATTGCTTAAACATGACTTGTCACAAAGAAGAGCAAAAGGAGTGATAGTGGAACTGTGAATGATGGATTAAAAAGAAGAGAAAGGAGGAAGATAAGGGAACTATTAAACTTTCAAAGAATTTTTAATAATAAATAATTAGGTTGGTGGATAACTTTTTTAATAAATTAAATAAAGAAAATTTGGTAAAGACAACAATTATTATAATACATATGAAGTTTGTGAATGAGTATATTTTCGTTTTCCTGCTTATTGTGACACATTGGTTAAACTTCACACCTTTTTAAAAAGTCCATTTCCTTTAGCAAAGTTAGTCAGTAATAACTATATGTATACTTATATATTCCCATAAATCGTCATTTATATACTCTCAAATATTATCAGACAATATTATATTAACTTTTAAACATGGTTGGCAAAAAGTGTCAAAATGTGATAAGTCTTTATCTATATTATTAAAACCGAAGTACATTTTAGTACTGTTTGAAAACTTAGATAGTAGATTAAATGAAAATTGTTTGGAAACAAAGATAGATTAAAAAAATTTGTATTTACATATTTAGTCATTGTATCTATTTCTCATTTATAGATTATGTCGTTTGGAAACTTGGATAGAAAATTAAATGAGAATCGTTTGGAAACACGAATAGCGGATTAAATATTTATTTTTATTTACACATTTAGCCATTGTATTTCTTTTTTATTTATAAATTTGCCACTTCACTTAAAATCAAAAAATTAAATTAATTACAATAAATCGTTATTTCTTTTTGCTGAAAATAAAAACACAAACTGTAATATATGATATATATTAATCTGCTATAATACAATTTTCAAGAAAACCAAATATCATAAAATTAATAATAATTCATAAAAACCTACTGTAAAAAGTTAAATCATTTTTAAATAAATAAACCAAAAATCAATAGGTTAATATATGAATATTACAATTACATCAAATTGCATCAAGTTATAAAATTATAAATATAATATTACGTATATATAAAAAATTATTATCAAACATCTATATTATAATATAATATATTCTACTCTAAATATATTTTACAAAACATAAAAATATAAATGAACATTTTATAAAATCAATGGTTTATAAATTTATTGTACGCAAGTTAAATCTAACATCCGCGCGGGAGCACGGATCATGATCTAGTTTATATTAGGGTTACACAAAATCTCTATCGATGTGGTGAGAAGACACTTTCTCGTTTCACGCGGACTCTATCGTCTAACGCTGCCCGCATCTCGGCATCTTTATGTAACGCGCTAAGTCCACATGGTTATGCACTTATTCCTGAAAATCAATAGGCCCACACGACTACGATTATACTTTTACATACTGATAACATGGCCTTAGGCTTTCTCCTTGGCACTGTCGTCAACAAAATTTTGAGCATTACGTACTTCAAAATTGACGTGATTTTTTATTAAAGAAAATAAATAAATAACAAACTACATAGAGTAAGCAAATTCATTTATTGATTAAGCTTTTACTAATTACACAAAATTTAGTTGATAAAAGAATAAACAATCGAAGGTTTCATATCCACAGTTGGGAAAACTCCACAACAACTAACTGCCACAAAGGAGATTCACAGTTTCAATAAGGCTCAAGGTTAACATCTCCCAAGTCAAGTCCCGCATCATCATCAATCCATCATCATCATCACCATCAGGATGAGTAATGAAAGTTGAGACAATGGTTCCACTATTATTGCCATCAACAAGAAGTTTCGAAAGAATTAAGGGCTGAGTAATGAAAGTTGAGACAATGGTTCCATTATTATTGACCGAAGACACGGGTCTAGGGACAATATTTTTTCTTTCTAATTTTTAGTTTCTGTGAGTTATGTTTTTAATTTATTTCTTGTGCTGCTGCTCTGTGATGATTCTATTGCTTTAACCACATTGAAAAGGGCTGAGAACTTGATTCGGGACTTCTTGATTTAGGCCCAAAGAAAATAGTTTTTTGAGGTCGGCATTGGTTGGTGACACTTTGATCTAAAATGCTTGAAGGGTTCTTTTCTCTTAGTGTTTTAGATCAAGGAAGAGAGAACTGTTGAGCTTTATTGACATTTTCTTAGTTTAAACCTTGAAAAACCTTGACATCTTCTCAAGCTCTCATATGTGGAAGCTTTTGGCACATTATCTGAGAAGCAGCTTTGTAATCTTCAAAAATCTTTGTTATTTGATGATACTACCATTCCATCGCTGATCTTGTTTTTTCGGGTGCACAATGATGGTTTTAAACCACCACACATGAGATTGCATTCCCTTTGTTTTTGAATCGAAGAAAAAATAATAGCCTGGAGTTTTTGGGATTTGCTTGATGACGGATTGATGTAAGATTAGATGCTCCACTGTGTTCCACTCCTTTGTTAACGGTTTCCAAATGGCACACAACTGGTTAAACTATGTCACGGTTGTTATGTATTTAACTAGTTAACTTGTTACGAGCATCATTTAAGAGATTTTCTTAGGTTCATAGTCAATGGGCCAAAGCTTACACAGAAGAAGAGCTATTACTAGCTCCTCATAGGTTTTGCACGTTTCTCAGCTTCCATCTTCCACTGCACTCGTCATCTGAGAATCCACAATGAGCTTCTCCCCATGTATTCTTCATATCCCACCGAGCTTGATGGACTTCCTCATGAATCTGAACCATGTGATCCATCATGCAAATGAAAATGTTCCTCTATCTGAAAAGAACATAACAAATAAGTATATTCATGGATATTTGTTACACTAGAGTACTTGACTAGAGGTATTTACAGCAAATCAGTAGATGATAATCTGTAAATCATATTTTTAAGAGAATTTAAAAATATCAACATAAAATCACATGTCCAAAAACTCAAGATAAATGGTGTATGTTCGTTAATCTGTGCAAGATTAACGAGAATACATACATTATGTTGAAGAGTTTAGGGGGGGTGAATGGTAAAATAATAATAAAGGGGCTAAATTGTGATTTACGAAAAGCTTAAGGGGTGTGACAGGTAAAATAATAATAATCGCTACTAAACCTCGTGTCTGAAGGATACAGTAAGCTTTAGACCAAACAGTCTCTCAACCTTCATCTTCTTCCTCTTCCGTCTTCTCCACCAGAACTGCAAACAGGCAATAAACATGGAGAACCTAACCCTACTTTCCTCTTCATCTTCTTCCCCAAAGCTCTTAATCGGATGCAATTTCACTTCCTCGCTTAAAACCCCAGTAGGGTTCTCGCGCCGGACTCCGAAAATCACCCTCCGCTGCTCCAAAACCTCTGCCTCCGCGCAATCTCAATCTCCGGAGAAAGCTGGAGAAACTGGTTAGTTCGCACTTCCACTCGATACCCATTGTGTTGTTTGTGATTGAGAATGCGAAAGCTTGTGACTTTGCGTTATCTCTGAACTCCAAATCTTGTGAATTTGTATTTGAAATTCGAATTCTTCTAGAAAAAAGCGTTATTTTATCTGTGATTAAGGATGTGAAAGCTTGTGACTTGCTTGTAACTTGTAAGAAAATTATTAATTGTCTGATTTAAATTTTGTTTCTTTTGCAGTGGTTGTGAAGCACAGGAGGAGCAAAGCTTTTGCGAGCATTTTTTCTTCGAGTCTTGATCAGCAGACAACCTCTGTTGCTTACCCTAGTGCAGCAGTGCCGCCACCGTCTTCATCATCATCAACCATGTAGTGTTACTAACCATTCTCCTGGTTGTTTTGAGCAATGTGCTATATGTGTTTGATTCTTGGTAGTTAAAAGCATTTCTTATGTTTTTCTCTGTGTGTGTAGAGGATCACCACTGTTCTGGATTGGTGTAGGTGTTGGTCTATCAGCTTTGTTCTCATGGGTGAGCATGATGATTAGTTTTAATTTTTTTCCCTCTATTTTTATTCCTTTTGCTTTAGTATCAAAGAATGTATATCTGACTTTTTCTTTCTGATGGATTTACAGGCTACTTCAAACTTAAAGGTAACAGTTATTAGCCCTTTGTTTTACTCTCTAATATCTTACAGAACCATAGTTTATTATGTTATCTCTATATTCTCTAGTTTGTAGTGCATATGTATATGAAATAGTATTCATTGGATTGGCTATCGTAACAAGGTTAACTGTTTAATCACACTTTTTGAACTAATATAATTTAAGCATGGAATCATAACCTACATACCACTAAGGTTTTAGTGGTGCAATTCAGATATATACACCTATAATCATTTTCATAACTATTTGATTTGCAAATATATTTCACATTCTCAATGCTTTCTCTCATTATTCTTTCGACTGGTTGTTTCTCTCTGTTGATATTTTTTGCTTTGGTTTCAGAAATATGCAATGCAAACGGCTATGAAGACAATGATGAACCAGATGAACACACAGAACAGCCAGTTTAACAACCCTGGATTCCCTACAGGACCAGGATCAGGATCGCCTTTTCCGTTTCCATTTCCTCCTCAGACAACTCCTACTCCCTCGCCGTTCCAATCTCAATCCCAGTCTTCAAGTGCTACTGTTGATGTGACAGCGACGAAAGTAGATACACCTCCTTCCACTAAGCCGCAGCCTACTCCTGTAAAGAATATAGAAGTGGATAAGCCAAGTGTTGTTTTAGAGGAAAACAAACCCAAGAAAGAAGAAAAGAACTACGGTAGCCTCCTCTTGTATCCTTTAATTTTGGGCTTCTTGTTTTCACATTTTCTAAGCTTCTAATTTGGATGTTGCTATAACTTTTATGATGCAGCCTTTGAGGATGTTTCTCCTGAGGAAACCGCTAAGGAAAGTCCATTTAGCAACTATGCAGAAGTCTCTGAAACCAGTGCCCCCAAGGAAGCTCGCTTATTTGAGGATGTAAGTTTTCTTTTTCTTATGTATCTGCACTAAAAAATGAACTTAATTGGGCTAACGTGGGAGGTTTCCATGCTCTCTCATTTGGTCTTTGGGTAAAGGTTTTGCAAAATGGATCTGCTCCGGCGAATGGTGCTACTGCTTCAGAGGTTTTTCAATCTTTGGGTGAGTTAATAAATAGCAGTTTTCATTAGGCAAGGAAGGACGTGAGGATTGTTCCCTTCTCTTTCGTTTTTCTAAGTTGTTAGATTGAGTCCTTTGTCTGTGCACGCAGGCGCTGGGAAAGGAGGGGCTGGTTTGTCAGTAGAAGCTTTAGAGAAAATGATGGAAGATCCAACGGTTCAGAAGATGGTTTACCCGTAACTCCATCTTCCCTACCACATTTCAATCCTTCTCTTAAGTTTATTTTCAAACCTGGTTTCTAAGTAAGTAGACATTTTGTAACTTTGCATGTATGGGTTCAGACATTTGCCTGAGGAGATGAGGAACCCAGAAACTTTCAAATGTAAGTCTCTTAATGCTTAATCCTGTTATTATTATCTTTGTTCTCGGTATTGCTTCTGAAGGTTTAACCGTTGACCATTTTTGAATGGAAAGCTTGAACTAGTCATATGAGGTTGTTTCTATGGATTGTAATTTTTGTAGGGATGCTTCAAAATCCTCAATACCGTCAACAGCTACAGGACATGTTGTAAGCTCCAGTTGCACATTGATTCCTTTATTAAAAATCTCTAAAACTGTATTGTTTCTATTTAGCCTTAGTTTTCCTTTTTGATGGATTTAGGAATAATATGAGTGGGAGTGGTGAATGGGACAAGAGAATGACGGAGACCTTAAAGAACTTCGACCTGAACAGTCCTGAAGTGAAGCAACAGTTTGGTAAGCAAATAGTCCCTAATAAGTATGGTTGTGACTTAGGCTCAGTACTGAATGATTGAAACGATGTTTTCAGATCAAATAGGACTGACACCAGAAGAAGTCATCTCTAAGATAATGCAGAACCCTGACGTTGCAATGGCATTCCAGAATCCTAGAGTCCAAGCAGCGTTAATGGAAGTACGTTTTCTTCCTTCACTTGAATCAAAAAAAAAAATATCTTTTTGATATGTCCTAGCTCAATTTGATTGTGGTTGTTATTGTTGTTGCAGTGTTCAGAGAACCCAATGAACATCATGAAGTACCAAAACGACAAAGAGGTAAATCTTCTGCTACTTAAAGTTCTGCACTGAAAACATCTCAAAGGCAAATCACTTGAGTGGTTTTTTTTATTTTGTTGGAGTGCAGGTAATGGATGTGTTCAACAAGATTTCGCAGCTCTTCCCAGGAATGACGGGTTGAGACTAAGCTCACGGTCTTATGGTTTGATCTCATCTCCGTAGGATCAAGTCTCCTGTCTTTCTTTAGCTTTCTAGGAACGCAAAAAACATAAAAACAAAAACATGTTTTTTTTTTTTGTCATCAAAGAGATGCTTAAGTTTTGCTCAGAACAGAGACACATAGATTGCGATGTGTAGTTGTATAACCTCCAAACTTATTCATCTATCAAAATAACGAATTTGATTCGTGTAAGAACCTTATTGGTGAATTTGGGTGGGCTGACGTCACCGAGAGAGAGCACGAAGAGGAGAGAAATTAATTACTGTACTTAATTTTAACCTAAAAGTAATAGTTAAATTACGAATGAAGATCCCGAGAAAATAGAGGTGACGTGGCAATATCGAGACCGTTTAATGACTTGGTGGGTCCCTGACTTTTGCGGTCAAAAACAGCGTTCCCACTTTCTCGTTTGTCTTAATAGTTTCTCGGAGAAGTTTTGTCCCGTACGTCGGTCGTTGTTGTTAATCGCGCGGGAGGAGAGATTGGCGCGTGTAACTGAATCCCCTTCGCTCCGTCGAATACTTTCTCTGTCTCCGTCAGCCACGAATGAAAGAGTCGCGTGTTCGATTCGCGTCTGAGTATTATCTTTTCACTCGGAATTTGCATTAACCTCCTCGTCTCTTGAGATACTCTTCGAAGAGAAAAAAGTTTACTCCTTTATCGCTTTTTGAAGAAAGTTTAGCTCTTTTTCTTTTTTTTTTTTTAATTTGAATTATTGGTTTAAATTTTTTTAGGGTTTTTTTACTTGAGAAGAAGAAAGATGAAGCCTCTAATTAAAACTAAGGATAGTAAACTCTCAGCAGCCTCCAGAGCAGCAGTGAATAAAGTTCTTGACAGAATCAATGCTCGTGGCAACAAGAAGAGTGATGATACTGCTCAGAACTGTGACTCCGCAAAGGTTAGTAGTGTTTTCTATTCATTCATGGTGGAAGAATATTTAACTTATAGAGTTCTAATCATTGCAGCTGGATAAAGGGAAGCAAACCGTAACTGACAACGATCTACAGGACAGGGAACGTGGTCAGTTTGGTTACTGTGATGATGATGAGGAGATGAATGATTCAGACTGGGAAGACTGTCCTATTCCTAGTCCTGCCAAATCTGTTGATGTGGAGGTTGATGATAACAAAGATTTAACCATTGAGCTTGATGATTTGCCTCCTGATGATAAGAGGCAGAAGAACACTTACCGGGCAACAGGACAAGACAAGGTATATGGTTACTTCTTTTTATCCTACAATAATGAATGGTTACTTAAAGAAAATTGTGTGTTTCTCGTAAAGGAACGGGCGGAACTTGTCCACAAGGTTCACTTGCTATGTCTGCTTGCAAGAGGGAGGATAGTTGACAACGCTTGTAACGATCCCTTGATTCAGGTATATATATCCCTTTTGACTGCTGTTGTTAGGCTTATCTTTGTGCATAACTGTGTAAATTTTGATGTGCAGGCTTCCTTGCTTTCACTTCTACCGTCATTCTTAACAAAAATACCAAATCTAGGGAAAGTGACTGTTAGGGATGTAGCTCCTCTTCTCCGTTGGGTATGGGTTTTTAGTGGTCTGTAGCTTTTTTCTTTTGTGTTTTTTCTTTCTGGTGGGAAGTTTGAGCAGCTTCTCCTGGCTCTCAAATTGTAGGTTCGTGGAAACTTTGCTGTTAGGTGTACTCCTAGCTCTGAGAAGTCTTTTCGTACTTCTCTAGCATTTGCTCTTGAATCTCGTAGAGGCACGTCTGAAGAGGTAAGCTTGTGATTATGTCAATTTAACTTATTAATTATTTGGTTACTTGTGTTGTTTGAAACATCAATTTTTCAGACTTTTAGTTTCATTCTTTACAAAGAAGTTGGTTTTATTTTTTTCCAAAGTTCCTTGAATCTCTCTATGTGAAGATTACAATGTTTGTTTGTTTTTTCAATAGTTGATCCTTCTTTAAGGAAGTTGTGGTCCAATATTGATCAATGCTGTTCTAAGGAAACTCAGGGATCATTTTTTTTTGTTTGCAGCTTGGAGCACTCTCTGTTGCTTTGCTTAGGGCATTAAAGCTTACAACTCGGTATGTGATACTTGTTACTTTTGCCTTAAGATAGTATTCATACTTTGCTTGATTTAAATCTGTTTATTTGCTGCTTATTGATGACAACCTTGTTCTGAGTTTCTGTACTAATTTGAGTTTCACAGGTTTGTATCTATTCTTGATGTTGCCTCCTTAAAACCTGGGGCCGACAAGGATGAGTCTCCAGGTCCAAAAAAAGCTAAAACGAAGCGTGGGATATTCAGGAACTCAACTCTTATGGTACCCAAACAGCAAGCCATCTCATCACACCAAAACAAATCATCTTCCCATGTTGAGGATAAAAGTCTCTCTGAAACCTCTGAGCCTCAGTTGCAAGATAATAAGGACAACTCATCCTGTGAAGCTGGAACCTCCAGCAAATCTGAGGGAATAAGGAGGAGAGGAGATGTTGAGTTCGAGATGCAATTAGCCATGGCTTTGGCTGCAACTGCAACTGTAAACAACAACCAACAGAGTTCTGAAGCAACCGAGAAAAAGAAAACAACGAAAACAAGTGATGGCTTGTCGATTCCTGACCAAGTAATGTCCACAGCCTTCGGTTCCAAGAAAGTGGACTCACCTCTCTGTTGGGCCGAGGTGTACTGCAATGGAGAAAACATGGACGGGAGATGGGTCCACGTGGACGCTGTTAACGGAACGATAGATGCAGAACAAAACGTAGAAGCTGCAGCTTCTGCTTGCAAGATGTTTCTTAGATACGTTGTCGCCTTCTCCGGTGGTGGAGCCAAAGATGTCACTCGCAGGTACTGCACAAAGTGGCACACGATCTCATCAAAACGGGTGAACTCATCGTGGTGGGATATGGTGTTAGCACCGTTACGAGAGCTAGAGGCAGCAGCAAGCTTAATCCCTCTTGCTAACAGTGCAAGTAGCTCGTCCTTTGGTGTGAGGACTGCTGTTGAAGATATTGAGTTAGCTACTAGGGCGCTTACTGAGCCTCTTCCTACTAACCAGCAGGTAAGAGTTTTATATAGCTCATGCTTTCACTTGAGAGTGTTCTGAGACCTTTTCTTTAATCTTGTAGGCTTATAAGAGTCACGAACTCTATGCTATTGAGAAATGGCTTCACAAGAACCAGATACTTCACCCAAAAGGTCCGGTTCTGGGGTTCTGCGCTGGTCATTGCGTTTATCCTCGAACCTGTGTGCAGACTCTTAGAACGAAAGAGAGTTGGCTTCGTGATGGGCTTCAACTTAAGGCCAATGAAGTTCCCTTAAAGGTACATGTATTATCTTTATTCATTCCCTATTTATTTCCGGTTTTGTAATCAACTCTTGATGTCCACTATCACCTTATAGATTCTTAAGCGTAACGCAAAGGTCAAAAAAGTAAAAGATTTTGGAGATGGGAACAAGGAGAGTGAAGATGGTTCTCGGTGCATGGAGCTATACGGGAAGTGGCAAATGGAACCGTTGTGTCTCCCTCATGCTGTTAATGGGATTGTGCCTAAGGTAAAAGCATCTTCATCTCGGTCTTGTTTATTCTCTTCAATGGAAATCTGTTAGGGCTGAGATTTTTAACTAAACCTGCCGAACCGAACCGAAATTTTGGTTAGTCTGGTGAAAAGTTCGGTTCGGTTCGATTCGGCTTGTTTATAAAAAAACTTTGGTAACCGAAGTAACCGAAATTATCCAAAATTTTGAACCGAATTAACCAAAACTTTGAAAGCAATTATCCAAACTAACCAAAATTACTCTTATTTAACCGATTTTACCCAAAATTTTAACCGGATACCGAACCCAAACTTTTTTATGGTTCAATTCGTCGAGATTTTAGTAGAACTGAACTATCCGAACCCGCAGGCCTAGAATCTGTAGACAGAAATATTGTAAAATCTTTTTTTATGCGTGTGTTTATGGTTACAGAACGAGCGTGGTCAAGTTGATGTCTGGTCTGAGAAATGTCTACCACCTGGAACAGTCCACTTAAGGTTTCCTCGAATATTTTCAATTGCCAAGAGATTTGGAGTAGATTATGCTCCTGCAATGGTTGGTTTCGAATACAAAAGTGGACGTGCTACTCCTGTTTTCGAAGGTATTGTGGTCTGTACCGAGTTCAAAGACGCAATCCTCGAGGTAAAAATCACATAATTGTATGGTTTAAATATGAATGTGGATCTTTGGATTTATCTCCCTTTTTTTTTGGTTTTGTGTTTAGGCATATGCAGAAGAACGAGAAATGAGAGAAGAAGAGGAGAGAAAGCGAGACGAAGCACAAGCAGCTTCGAGATGGTATCAGCTTCTTTCGTCTATCTTAACCCGTGAGAGGTTGAAGAACCGTTACGCCAATAACTCAGAGGATGATGTTGTCAAAACGAGGAGTTTGGAAACGAAACCAGAGACGGTTGTTAGGGAGGAGAGTGTAAAAACACCTAAAAAGCAAGGAGGGGTTAAGAGAGGAAGGTCAGGAGGAAGAAAGAGTCGTAGTGAAGATGAAAACCGTGAACGTGGGGATGGAGAAGGAGATGAACATGAGCATGTGTTTCTTGATGAGGAAGAAACCTTTGATGAGAAAACTTCTGTAAAAACCAAACGCTGCAAATGTGGCTTTTCTGTCCAAGTTGAACAAATGTAGACTCTTGCTTTTGTTAGATAAACAAATGTCGATGCATGAAAATGTGTGGTTTGTGGAGACAAGAACTAACCAATTATGGTATGTTTCAGTTTCAAAAACAAGGATTCATTATCAGAAACGTAATTTTTTAATAAAAAGTCTGAAAAGTGATTTTTGGCTTATTAAAGTTTTACATTTAGCTTTGATTAAAGTTTGAAATTATTGTTCTTTTACTTATTATTCATTTCATTTCATCTAAACATAAAAAACGTGTGGATCCCTCGAGAGAGGAACACCATTGCTGATTTGCTGGCCAAGAACGCTCTTAATGCATCTGGCCTTTTGTTTGTTGAGGGTGCCTTTAATGGCCCCAACTAAACACTTCTAAATTTCTAATCAATTAATTATGGGTTTCAAAAAAAAAAAAAGGATTTGGGAGCAGTGGTTTGTAATTCTTAAATGGTACTAGTGTAGTTATTGTCAAAGTCAATTAAAAGTTTCATAATAATGACAAGAATTACGGGTAGGTACCAAAACTTCGTTTTAGAAAAAAATACGTCGACAGAGGTAGCTAACTTATTTCGTGTGGATGATAAAAAATGTCACGTGTGAAAAAAATGTGAGACGATATTATTGAAGAGTGATAATGATATATTATCTCTTGTAAAATACAGTACCTACCCTCCACTTAGAATAACATTTTAAGAATCATCTCGCTAAAACAAAATAGTGCTTTCCCTCCACTTTCTTATCTTTCTGTAAAAAAAATCACATTATGTCTAAGAAGTTGCTTCTGCTTCTTTTACTTATTATCTTAAGCCTACATGCATGTTCTGGCTCTATTGTCAAGTTTCTTCCTGGTTTTGAAGGTCCTCTTCCTTTCGAGCTTGAGACCGGGTTTGTGTCTTTTTTTTTCCATATAGTCTTCATTATGTGGTTTCTGCTAAAAGAGTGAAATAAGTTATTTCAATTGCTTTTGAATGAAGGTATATTGGTGTTGGTGAAGAAGAGCAAGTGCAATTGTTTTACTACTTCATTAAATCTGAGAAGAATCCAAAAGAAGATCCTCTTCTTATCTGGTTAAGTGGAGGACCTGGCTGCTCTTCTGCCACTGGTCTGTTTTTCGAGAATGGTAGGTAAAAATCGAAAGACTATATATCAATAATGTTTTTGTAAATATCAAAATTCACCGATTGGGGATCTGCGGTTCAACTGGTTATTGGTTATGGTTTGGATTGACAAAAAAAAAACCAGGTCCTGTGACATTTAACGTTGAGGAGGGTTACAATGAAGGTAGTGGACCCGCTTTACTTTCTACAACACATTCATGGACAAAGGTAACACTAGCAAATGCTTGTTATGGTTCTCCTTTATTAATCTTCATGATGTCTGTTTATAGTATATGGAATCATTGTTCGTAGGTGGCAAACATTATCTTTTTGGACCAGCCTGTTGGCACTGGCTTCTCCTATGCAACAACTCAACTTCTTGATACACCTAGTGACTCAGGAGAAGCTAAGCAGATCCATGAATTTATTCGCAAGGTTTTAAAATAGAGAAGACAAACTTAAGTGTGACCATTTTTTCTTTTTTTTGAACTCAAACTTCAGTGTGACAATAATGTAAAAAAGTGTGTAATATGAGACTATCCCATACTAGGCCTCGAGCTAAGCTGGATAAACAGAGACCACCCAAAAACTAGCTTATCCATATGACTTTATAAATGCACTGGTTAAATCTAATCTGCTAGGTTGCTGAAAAAGACTAAATGAACAATTAGAACTGAACTGAACTGAACCTTATGGAGAAATTATAGGTAGAAATATTAAATTAAGGAAAAGTTTGAAATTAACAATTCTGAGTAGACATTTGAAATTAACAATTCTGAGTAGACATTCTCTTATTTAGAGAGTGTTTTTGTTGTTGTACAGTGGTTAAGTAAGCATACAGAGTTTATATCGAACCCTTTTTATGTCGCTGGAGATTCGTATTCTGGTAAGATTATTCCGGCCACAGTTCAAGAAATCTCCAAAGGTATATGTGTGTTTCATCTTTTTTCTTTTTTTTTCTCTCTAGGTGTATCATTTATTTGATTTTTTTTCTTCATGCAGGAAATGATCTTGGGTTTAAACCTCAAGTAAATCTTGAGGTTGTACTTGGCTGCTTCTTATGTTACAAAAGATTTAATCTCTCCAACAAACTGACATTGACAATCCTCTTCATTTTCTCTTAACAATAGGGTTATGTACTAGGAAACCCGGTAACAGACTTCGAATTGGACCATAACCATTGCATTCCATTTGCTCATGGAATGGCATTAATCTCTGATGAACTCTACGAGGTACACGAAATATATTACGTGCAGGAATGTAGTTAAAATCAAACAACATATACAAAACTTTCTATTTTATTTTGCAGTCATTGAAGAGAAACTGTAAAGGAAACTATGAAAATATAGATCCACATAACACAGAGTGCTTGAAACATCATGACAAATATCTAAAGGTATACACTGATCATTATAGTTGTGAAAGATAGTGTATTCAATTTTTGTTGTTGTTGTTTGGTTGCTTTTGCAGTGTATTTCTAGCATAAATGTTGTTCATATTCTAATGCCACGTTGCGATCCCCCCCTGTTCCTCCAAAGAAGATTTATTCTCCTTAGAAACGTTTCGGCTCCGTTAATTGCAGATGGATGCTATGTAAGCAATCCATATTCTTTCTGTTAACTCGCCAGAGCTATGCTTCTATCACATATTCGGATCAGTATTGAAAAAGTAATGAGCATGTAAAACCATTGAGAGAAAAATATGTAACACCAGAATTGCTTTTGCACCCATTTGCAGATATATACTGATTTAATAGCTTCCCTCTGGGCTAATGATGAGAGCGTACGTAAAGCACTTCATGTAGTTAAGGTACGTACTATAGTATAATCATAATATCTGACGAGGCCGCATGCGGTTTATACAATTAATGACGGTAAAGAAACTTTGAATATGATTTCAGGGAAGTATAGAAAAATGGGTACGGTGTTCTTCGGGCAAGCCTTACGACTTCGACATTAAAAGCAGCGTACCATACCATATGAACAATAGCATCAAAGGATACAGATCTATCATATTCAGGTTTGACTTATCTACAACTTTCTAACCTTTTTATATATACAAGTTAATTTCAAGAGTTTATATTGAACTCTTATGGGACATTGTTTTGGGTAAATAATGTATATATATAGCGGTGATCACGACTTAGTGGTGCCTTTCCCTTCAACGCAAGCGTGGATAAGATCACTTGGTTATTCCATTATTGATGAGTGGAGGCCATGGATGGTGCACAATCAAATTGCTGGATACACTCGGACTTATGCCAATAACATGACATATGCTACTGTCAAAGCAAGTCTTCTTGTCCATTTATCTTCTTAATATGATGAATCTTTGCCCTTATAATTAGCACAAGTAAAAGGTGACTTCTCTTCTGATTTTAATTTACAGGGAGGTGGGCATACACTTGAATTCAAACCAAATGAAAGCTTTATCATGTTTCAGAGGTGGATTAGTGGTCAACCACTCTAAAATCCCTTTGTTTTTTTTTGGGTAGTCATTGATAATTTTATCTGTAAAATTGTTGTTGAGACTTGACCATTAAGTTCATGGAGATTAAAATAGCCAGTGGTAACCGATTGAATACCATCAGTACCACTTTTATTACAAAGTTCCTGTATCAATTTTTTTTTTGTATATAATTTTCTTACAAAGTTCCTGTACCATTTCTCTAGTTTGTGAAATATCGGATCCCCTCCGTTGACATTGCATATAATGCTATCAAGAAGTTTGCATTTCAAACGCACGTAGCTTACTATTCTTGAATCTTCAATTTTGAGGTGAGCAAAGGACAGGAAATAATTTTTTTTTTGTCAAATCAGAGATATAGCATAAGCTTCAACTAGTTATAAACAGCTGCAAAGCCTATGAATACATCTCCGAGATATAAGCTTCAATTCATTGATGTATTACTACTCCCTTTCATGTCTCAACTCTGAAAACAATGAACCTGAATCACCATAAATGTGTGAATATATGAACAGAAAACAGAGACCATATACGCTTCTCTACTTGTAAATCTATTCAGAAACAATATAACATCTAACTGAGGCATTTCAACATAATCATAAATGCGTAGCGCTATGGTTCCAGCTTTATATAGTTACAAACTTTACCCATAATACTGTCCTAAAGTACTTAAGTACTTTACCTAAATTAATGAGAATTTGGTAAGTGATTTTTGCTCCCAAAACTCATCCCATAACCTGGAAGTCACTAACTAAACTTCCCATGTTTTACACGCTACTTATCCGAAATGGACACCATGGGTAACTTTCCACAGTTGAATATTCAAACCCATGGGACAAGCTGCAAAATCTGTCTTTGTTTGTGAATATTCTCACTCAGGTATCTTCCTTCAACTCCTTTTACACGACAAGAGACTTTATAGTCCCCCTTGTTCAAGCTTTTGGCTAACGATTTCCACTTGTCCCACAACCACAAAACAATGTCTATTATGACCATAATCCCAACTTGTCTCTGGTTCTTACTAGTGTCTAGCTTCACATGCGCGAACAAGGCCGACGTATATTGCTTGAGGGACATATATTCTCAAGTCAAGGATCCAAACCGATATTTAACGAGTTGGGTATTTGGCAACACGACTTCAGGTTACATCTGCAACTTCAGTGGTGTGACTTGCTGGCATGATGATGAGAATAGGGTTCTGAGCATTAAGCTTTCTGGTTTTGGTCTCGAAGGAGAATTCCCTTCTGGGATTATGTACTGTACTGGTTTGGTAGATCTGGATCTTTCTAGAAACAACTTCTATGGAGCTTTGCCATCCAACATGGTCTCTTTGGTTCCATTTCTCACAACTCTCGACCTCTCTTACAATCAATTCTCCGGTGAAATCCCAGCCAGTTTATCAAATATTAAGTTCCTGAACATTCTTATGCTCCAGCATAACCAGTTCACCGGTCAACTTCCTCCCGAGCTAGCGTCACTTCCGCGGCTCTACAAGTTTTCAGTGGCAGACAATCAACTGACCGGTCCTATCCCACGTTTCAACGAAACAACAATGAGTATTGGACCGGAGAACTTTGCTAATAACGAGGGTTTGTGTGGTCGGCCTATGGATGCTTGTGTTGACCCGGAAGAAGAAATGATCCGGTTAGGGAAGATGGGTGCAGCAGTTGGTGCGGCTTTACTTGCACCAGTAGGTGCATTCTTAGACTGGTTCTCCATCAACAATAGGAAGAAGAAACAAGGAGATACAAGACACCGCAGCTTGATTTTCCACATTGGGGACTGAAACACTGTTTTCATCAGTGTTTAATCACATTATGCATCTTATACAACGAATAATTTAAAAGTATATAGGTATTAATGAATGATCATATGCATATCTACGCCTATATACATTTGAGAGAACTATGATTTATAACACGGTTTGATATATTTTGATCTCAATTTCAACATGACTTTTATGCCATACACAGTAATATAATTGTAGTATTATGTTAAAGTTTTTTGTTAACCAGTATTATGTTAAATTCGTTTTTACCTTTTTGTTATAACAGACAAAAAGATGAATTAAAAAAAAAGATCAAGTATAACACGCAAGATCAAAATATATGGTTATTTCCTTTTCCTTTTATATAATAAGGTAAGTACAGTAACAAATTTTTTCTGTTATATTTATTGTTCTAATAATGTACTATACTAAAGTCTAAATTTTAAAAGAAAATTTACAGCTCAGAATCTGTTCACATCATGATCCGTCCATTGCTGTTTTTTCTTACAGTTAATGCTATTGTTTTATCTTCAATTGTTATCTTTGGTTGGAAAGAAAATAACCTCTAACCATAAACACTTATAATCTGCCAACAACCAGAAACTAAACCAACTTCTTTGCAATATAAGTTGCGATTCAAATTCAAAATAATCATAATCAAAAAAAGGAAACACACAAAAACAAAATGGCGAGATCTATCTATTTGTGCATCTTCTTATTATTCATTACTTGGATTTCAATTCTATCCACAAGCTTTCCGCTCTCCACAAAAACTCGTTGGATCGTAGACGAGAAAGGCCAAAGGGTGAAGCTAGCCTGCGTGAACTGGCCCGCTCATCTCCAGCCCGCTGTGGCTGAAGGTCTAAGCAAACAGCCATTAGACTCCATTTCCAAGAAGATTGTCTCGATGGGATTTAACTGCGTTAGGCTCACTTGGCCTCTTGATTTGATGACTAATGACACACTGGCTCTTAAAATCACGGTCAAACAGTCTTTTGAAAGCTTGAAGTTGTTTGATGATGCTCTTGGGATTCAAACTCACAATCCCAAAATCCTTAATCTTCCCATATTCAATGCATTCCAGGTAACATTTTAATGCTATAGCTAGCATTGGTCTAGCTAGTCAATCCAATAACAAAAACTAACCAAAATTGACCAAACGAAAAAAATGTACTTATTTTAATCGATATAAATATGTTTGTGTTGATTTTATTCTGTAATCAGGAAGTTGTATCGAACCTTGGACAAAACGGATTGATGGTGATACTAGACAACCACTTGACATATCCAGGCTGGTGTTGCAGCGACAACGACCTCGACGCTTTCTTCGGCTACCCTAACTTTGATCCCGTCATTTGGGCCAAGGGCTTGGGAAAGATGGCTACTCTTTTCCGCAATGTCACTAATGTCATTGGCATGAGCCTTAGGAACGAGCCACGTGGTACTAGAGATTACCCTGACCTCTGGTTCAGGTACGCATTTCAAATCATTACCAAATAATGTGTATTTCATTTCAAATCATTACCAAATAATGTGTATTTCATTTCAAATATAAACAACCAATTTCAGTTAAGTACATGCATGCATATTAAATAAACTGTTAATGGTTTACGTGAAGGTTCATGCCAAAAGGAGCAGAAGCAGTGCACGCCGCAAACCCTGAAGTACTAGTCATCCTCTCCGGCATAGACTTCGACACAAACCTCTCTTTCCTTCGTGACCGCTTCTTCAACGTCAGCTTCACCGATAAACTCGTCTTCGAGCAGCATTGGTACAGCTTCTCCCACGAGGGAGGCGCGTGGGTAAAACACAACTCCAACGATATTTGCGCCAAAATCATCGGGGAAGTCAATCATAATGGAGGATTCTTGCTCGACAGAGGCTTTCCTTTGATTTTGAGTGAGTTTGGGACTGACGAGAGAGGCGTTGACGTCAGCGGAAACCGGTATATGAATTGTTTGGTGGCTTGGGCCGCTGAGAAGGATTTGGATTGGGCGGTTTGGGCATTAACCGGAGATTATTATTTGAGAACCGGTACAAAACATATGGTTGAGACTTATGGCGTTTTGGATGCTACTTGGAAAAACGTCAGAAACTCTACTTACTTGCAGAAACTCTCCGGAATTCAACATCCATTTAGAGGTCAGATTCTTTTTTCTTAATAAGATATAGAACTATACAAAAAAATTTAGGACTCAATCTTCTAACATTTATATATATATATATATGCAGGACCCGGTTTACAAGAGAAAAAGCTTGTTTTGCACCCACATACTGGTCTATGTGTCACCACTAACCACTCAGGCAATGTACCAACACTTCGACTTGAACTATGCACTCAATCAGAGTCATCCACCTTCAATCCCAAGGAAGGTATTCTCTGGGTCAATAAAATGTGCGTCGAAACTCCAGATGTTGCTGGACAAAAAGTGAAGCTTGGAGTTGGCAGTAAGTGCTCTAAGTTGGGACAAATCTCAGCTACTAAGATGCATTTGTCGTTTAAGACAAGTAATGGCTTGTTACTATGTCTTGATGTGGATGAACGTGACAACATCATTGTCGCTAACCCTTGCAAGTGTTTGACCAAGGATGCTTCGTGTGATCCAGCGAGCCAGTGGTTCAAAGTTCTTTAAATTCTATATATTTTATTCTGATAAAATGTATTTATAATAATTTTACGGTCAAACATGTTAATCATTAAAATTTAATAAAAAAATCGTGATTGGACAGAAATCGTAAGGAAACCAAAGAAATCAAGTTAGCATACTATTACTATATATGATGATGGGAAAAAAATGTCATCTCCATCTGTACTACTGCTATTAAACCTAAACTGAAGAAACCGAGCCCCAATATGTTTGTTTACGTGGTAACTTCTTCTCTCCACATGTCAGTCAACTTGGCCACCGAGAGTCATGAGTCATGCTTTTAAGTTAGTATACTATTACTATATATGATAAGGTTTAAATTTAAGAACAGAGAAAAGATATAAAAAAACAGAGAGAGAAAAAATGATAAGACTGAGGTTTCAACCAAGCACCGTCGGTGTTTTATCGGCGTCAGTCAACCGCGCCTGGTTAACCAGACGTTACGGTACGAATGAACCGGGATCGACTCGTGGGTTTGGAACGTCGGCGATGGCGGCGAGTCCTTTGGAAATCTGCGTCAAAGCTTCCGTCACTACACCCAACAAGCTTGGTGACTGTTAGCTCTCTCTCCCTCGCTCTTTCTCTTGATAGGAACTTTGAACAGTGAATGACAATTTAAAGCGTGCCAGGGTCCTTAAAGTACGGGGTTTTGAAAGAAAATAGAAAATCAGGCCCTCTATTTATTTTAAAAAAAATTGTATTTAAAAAAAATATATATATTTTACCACTGCATAATGAACAATTAAACAGCAAATATAATAGTTGATAGAAAGAAACATATTTGTCAAAAGAAAAAAAATGGAAAATCTATTTGTCAAAAGAGAAGTTGTAAATAATTAACTCGTTAATCCGGAAAACACTTTAGAAAAAGTATCAATTATCCTCTCTCGCCGATGGCGAACCCCTGGTTCCCTGCCAACAGTGCTTCCGCCTTGTCTCCTCCGCTTCTCACCCCTGGTGATCGTCGCTTCCTCGCGCCCCCCCCGA
Organism: Brassica rapa; assembly: GCF_000309985.2. Classification (NCBI taxonomy): domain Eukaryota; kingdom Viridiplantae; phylum Streptophyta; class Magnoliopsida; order Brassicales; family Brassicaceae; genus Brassica; species Brassica rapa. The sequence continues at coordinate 3,139,406 of NC_024796.2, forward strand.
CCCTCCTGACCCTGACCCTGATAACCCTCTCTCTCTTGCTCGTTTCCCCCCCCTTAACTCCCCCAGCTCTCTTACTTCTAAATCCTCAAAAACTTCTCGTACTCTGTTGCAATCTTGTTCAGTTACAGCATCAAAGAGTTCGAGCGTACCACCAACTGAATCCTTCAACGGAAAAACCTCAACTTCAGCAATTTCAGATCCTGTTCTTCCTAGATCTGGGAACACTGTTCCAAACTTTGATAATTTCAAAATTCTTCCCCCAAAAACTTCATCTCCAATCCATACTAACAGAGCTTCAAACCCCCTCCCTAAGCTTCCCCCTCCTTCTGAAGCCCCACAAAATGCCATTCATAACCCTAAAACTGTCCCTAACCCTAACCCTGTTCCTGTCTTTCAGGTTCCTCCCTTCACTCATGTTCCCCTACAAACTAAGCCGACAAACACTGAAAGCTCGTCTCAGCCCATTCCTCCAATAGCAGAAAGGATCCGAAAATCTGTGGATAAAACACTCCGTAGGCTTGCACCGGTAACTGTCTCGGACTCAGGCCGTCCTCGTGTCCTCATACCGGAGAGTGTGTTTCAGAAGGGTGCGGAGCTGCATAAAGACTTTATCATCTGCTACTTCAACGGTCGTCCTCCGCCATTCAACCATACTCAAAATGTCCTAAACCACTTATGGGGGAAGGGTACTCGTGTAGAGATACATACTAATCCCCACACACGTTCTATGCTAGTAAGAATCCCGTCTGACTATCTAAGACAAAAGATCCTAGAAAAACGTGTATGGTATATTGGAGACTCGATGTTTCAGGCTGTTCAATGGACATCATCGGCTTCCACTGCCTCTCCTCCACTGGAATCCATTCAGATTTGGGCCCACCTCAAAGGCATTCCTTTAAACCTTCGTCACGAGGAAGGTCTAAGCCTGATTGCCGGTCTAGTGGGAGATCCTAAAGAAACGGACGACTTCACACTTAACCTAGTCAGCTTGACTATGTCCCATGTCAAAGTGGCGGTTGATTTGACTAAGCCTTTGCCATCCGTGGTGGAATATACTAGGCAATCAGGAGAAGTGGTGGAGGTGTTAGTCACATACCCATGGGTGCCACCTACATGCTCCCATTGCAATGAACTTGGTCACATCATGAAGAATTGTCTCCAACAGCCTCCTCCAAAGCAGAACCCTCCTCGCCGTCAGGGTAAAGAAGTTGAAACAAATGATACGGCCCCTAAGTCGCAGAGAACTTCAAAATCTGATAGGCTTAATCCTGCCTCTGGACCAAAGAAGGTGGCTGAAAGTTCCTCCTCTGTTCCTCCTGAGAAGTCTTCTGCAGCTTCTTATACTCCACATAAGTCTCCTGCAGCCTCTCCTACTCCACAGAAACCCCCTTCTCCCCTCCATGAGCCCCCTGTCTCTACCCCTACGTGTTTGCCTCCTGCTGTTACCCCCTTGCCCTTAATTGTTCAACCACCAAAAAAGTCCCACCCTCCCCCACCAAATGATCCACCTTCAGCTACTGTCCAGCCTCTTTCCCTTTTGTTTCCCCCACCTCTCCTCCTGAACAACCAAAGAAAAGACCTCGCCCTTGCAGCTCTCAGCCCTTCCCTTCCTTTACTGACCAATTAAATTTTTTCTCCCTCCCCAAATCTCCTATTAGGCCACCAACCCCCTTGCCTTCTATCTCTTTTCAAACCTCTTTTGGCCCCAACCCTTTTGATGTGTTGTCTACTCATGGTCCTCTTCCTCCAGAAGAGGTCATTGATTAGCATCTATGAATACTAAAATATTTTTTTGGAATGTCCGCGGATTGAATGACCCGGACAAGCATATCCCTTTTTGTCAATGGCTTGCAAGTCATCAGCCATCTTTTGGAATCATTTTGGAATCCCACATCAAGGATCACAACTTAAGTCACCTCATGAGCAAACTTTGTAGAGGCTGGAACTACACTTCCAACCACTCTATGGATGATGATGGTCGTATCATTATCCTCTGGAAAGACTCAGTTGCAGTTCGTGTTCTGCAACAATCAAGGCAAGCAGTTACATGTGAAGTTAAGCTGTTAGGATCACCTCCTTTTATCTACACAGCGATCTATGCCTCAAATGAAAGTGCGGAGAGAACGGACCTGTGGGTTGAACTCCTCAACACTTGCCAAACGTTTTCGCTGGATACTGTCCCATGGATGATGGGGGGTGATTTTAACCAAATAGTTCATCCCTCGGAGCACTCAAATGATGATGTAAACTCCATGACCAGTCGAATGGTTGAGCTTAAGGATTGTATGACTCAAATGGGTCTATATGATCTCCGATATCAAGGTCCTGTCTTCACTTGGATGAACAAGCAGCCTGAGTCTCCCGTAGCTAAAAAGCTTGATCGCCTTCTCATCAACAGCCAACTCCTTAACCTCTTTCCAAACTGCTCATCTTTTTTCCTACCCGCCCTCACGTCCGACCACTGTCCCTGTCTCCTTGATCTGGCCTATAAAACCCCTTCCCATGGTACCCGTCCATTTAAATTCTTCAACTATCTAACCAAACACCCAGACTTTCTTCAGGTGGTAAATGAAGCCTGGACACAAGCCGGAAGCATTGCTTGGAACCTTACAGCGTTTTGCTGGAAACAGAAACAGATAAAGAGAGAGTTAAAAACACTAAACAGAGAGAATTTTTCACAAATACAAAAGAGAGTGAGTGAGGCTAACCAGTTGTTGCAAGATGTGCAGGTACAGGTGATGCAATCCCCGACGCAGCAGTTGTTTGAACTTGAGAAACAAGCCTTGGAAAGATGGAACTTCCTGCGTATGATAGAGGAGAGCTATTTTAAGCAAAGATCTCGCATAAATTGGCTTAAAGAAGGTGATCAGAATACCACCTACTTCTATCGGATCGTTCAGACTCGCCTCAGCTATAACACCATCCGATCCTTCATCCTCCCATCAGGCGTCGTTCTCTCAGACCCTTTGGATATGAGCTCTCATGCTATTCATCACTTCACTAAGATCCTAGGTCCTACGCCTCTTTTGCCTCTGACAATTTTCTCAACTAGAGAATGGTTCCAGGAGCTTTCTCCCTTCCGTTGCTCTCTGCCCCAAGGCCAGCTTATGATCTCTATCCCCTCTAACGATGAGATCACCTCTGTTCTCCACAGGCTCAATCCTAACAAGGCCCCGGGACCTGACGGTTTGACCTCAGGATTCTATAAGGCAGCATGGAGTGTTATTGGCCCAGAAGTTGTCTCATCCATTCGCCACTTCTTCAACTCTTCCTTCATGCCATTGGCTACAAACTCAACTATCCTCTCACTGGTTCCAAAACATACAGGCGCCTCCATGATCACAGATTACCGGCCGATCTCGTGCCTTAACACCCTATACAAGGTGGTCTCCCGGTTGCTTGTGAAGAGACTAAAACCAATTCTCACTCCTCTCATCGTACCTAACCAAACGGCATTTGTAAGAGGAAGGCTGTTAGTGGAGAATACTTCATTGGCAGGAGAACTGATTAATGGTTACCACAAAACTAATGGCCAGAAACGCATCACTATAAAGGTTGATATTGCGAAAGCATTTGATACCTTGTCATGGACCTTCCTCTTCTCTTGCCTTGAGGGTTTGAACTTGCCATCTGTCTTCATCTCTTGGCTGCGGGCTTGTGTGTGCACAACTAGCTTCACGGTCGGATACAATGGTGCGATCAACGGATACTTCAAAGGAACACGGGGCCTGCGCCAGGGGGACCCTTTGTCGCCCTACCTCTTTGTCATAGCACTCAATAACTTATCATTGATGTTGAAGAAAGCTGCGCAGGATAGGAAGTTTGGTTACCATCTCAAATGCTCAACTACTAAAATGACCCACTTGTGTTTTGCAGATGACTTACTTATTTTTGTAGATGGGAATATTGAGTCTGTCCAAGCAGTGCTCCAGGTTCTTCGAGAATTTGAATTGCGATCGGGACTGGCGGTAAGTGTGCATAAAACGACCTTCTTTGCCTCGGGTCTCACCGCTGACGAAGCTAACACGATCCAGTTCTCCACGGGTATGCCTCTCGGTTCTCTCCCTGTTCGCTACTTAGGTGTCCCTCTCGTCACTAAGAAGCTGACTCTACTGAACTGCGAAGTCCTCCTCCAGCAGATAAAAAGTAAATTTTCTTCGTGGAGCTCCAAATCACTTTCATTCGCAGGAAGACTTTTGCTCATCAAAACAGTCATAGCAGGCATAAACACGTTCTGGTGCTCCACCTTCATCCTACCGAAGGCTTGTGTCAATCGTATCAACTCCTTGTGCGGTGTTTTCCTCTGGAAAGGCAATGTAGAAAGTCATCATACTGCAAGAGTTTCTTGGGCAGTGGTTACAAAACCAAAGGAAGAAGGAGGATTAGGGATTAAGGACTTATCTACATGGAACAAGGCTTGCTGTCTCAAACTCATATGGCTCCTCTTCTTCCAATCGGGGTCAATATGGGTAGCTTGGTTTGTTGCGGAAGTGCTGCAAGGTAACCTCAGCAACCTATGGACAACAATGCCAAATAGGAGGTTCTCTTGGCAAGTCAATAAACTACTGAAGCTGAGCCCTTTGCTTTATCAGTGGATCAAATTGCGAGTCTCCAATGGAATTAACTGTCGATTTTGGACTGATAACTGGTCTTCTCTTGGCAGTATGAGGCAGTATCTCCAACTAGGAAACACTTCACTAGGGATTTCAGAGCAGGCAACTCTGGCTACCCTCTACACTAATGGTGGTTGGCAGATACCCCCTGCTCGCTCTGAGACACAAGTTCAGGTTCACGCCATTCTCACTACTCTGCACCTAAACGAAGAAGATGATTATTATGTCTGGGAGATTGAAGGAAAGACTACAACAAAATACTCAATTGGGCAAGTGTATGATCACCTGAGGATTCATGAAGCTTCAGTTCCTTGGCACCAAACGGTCTGGAACAAGGGAGGGATCCCGAGGCATAGCTTTCTCTCTTGGCTACTAGTGCTGAACAGGTGCCCGACTAGGGACAGAATCATAGGTTGGGGCCTTCCTACCTCACCCCTCTGTCTGCTCTGTAATCTGCAATGTGAAAGTCGAAACCACCTTTTCTTTGAATGTCCTTACACCTGGAGTATCTGGAGTGTCCTTTTCCGGCGGTGTGGATTTCAACCGGAAAGAGACTGGACTAGAGTACTGGAGCAGCTTCAACGTCAAAACCGAAGATCTCCGATTGGTATCCTCTCCCTACTTTGCTGGCAATCTTGTCTCTACTGGTCTTGGTCTGAAAGAAATACAAGATTGCACCTGAACGTTTTCCGTTCACCTGATTCGCTTATCAAACGTATTGATAGGCAAATTAGGGACAGGATTCTCTCTCTCCGAAGTGCTAACCCCTCATCTTCCTCGGTCATGATGCAGCAATGGCTGTCCTGATTCTGTTGTTGTTTTCTGATCGCTAGCTCCACCACCCCTTTTGCCTCACCGTCACGTCTTTTTTCTCTTCACCGTCACGACTACGGAGTGCGTCTCCTCCTCTTCCCGTTAATTCCTATGCTTCCTAGTGGGCCTTAGTTTGATATTAACTTATGATTCTTGATTGGGTTGTGTTTGTTGTCTGGGCTGGGCTCTTGCAAGAAAAAACTGAAGCTTTTCAGCTTGTAAACTTTTATTTTCTCCTTTACGTTTTTAATATGAAAAATCAGTTGCAAAAAAAAAAAAAAGAGAAGTTGTATTTTATTATTTTGATGTATTTTAAAATGTTTAGATTTTGTTATATGTATTCGTTATTATTAATTGGGCTAGAAAACAAATTAATTATATAAAATATATTAATTTTTATTTCATGTGGAGGTCTGCAAAATTGGGGGTCTGAGACCAAGGGTTGCACTGAGTTTGGTCCAGGGCGGCTCTTTTTCGTGTTAACTCAGCTGGTGCTTACTGCTTAGATTGTTTCTTTGTTTAAAAATCTAAAACTATATTCAGAACATATATGAAAATGCAAAAACTTGATTGCTTTTTTTTTTGGGACTGTTTTCATGTCTTGTTTTGAGGGTTGTTTTGACTTCATGAGTTGTTATATGCATAATGTTGTTGACAGGCCCTTTTTGCCAAAGGGTGTTGCTGACTATGGAGGAGAAGCATGTACCTTATGACATGAAATTGGTGGATTTGATTAACAAGCCAGAGTGGTGAATGCTTAGGATCTCCTTTATGTTTTTGAAGTTCACATGATTCTGGCTGTGGCTTCCTTTTCTCAGTGTGTTGTGTTATTGTTTAATGTTTATAGGTTCTTGAAAATTAGTCCAGAAGGTAAAGTCCCTCTGGTAAAGTTTAATGAGAAATGGGTTCTGGATTCGAATGTTATAACACAATCTTTGGAAGAGAAGTACCCTGAGCCTCCTCTAACAACCCCACCAGAAAAGGCTTCAGTGTTAGCATTCTTCAGTTTTTTTTCCTTGGTCTTTTAGTGTTGTGTACTTTTTGTTTTGGTTAAATAGTGTTGTGTACTTCTTATTATGCAATTAACCTAGCTAATAGAGTTTTTTTTTTGTAACTCAACCTAATAGAGTTCTTGGTTGAAAAAGTTTTCATGTGGACGTTTATTTATGTCTGCAGTGGGTCGAAGATCTTCTCCACATTTATCGGCTTTCTCAAGAGCAAAGATCAAGGAGATGGCACTGAGCAAGCTTTATTGAATGAGCTTAGTACATTCAACGATTATCTCAAAGAAAATGTAAGCTCTTTCGGTCTTGATCTCTTCCATAACTTAGTCTTTGATTATGTGTTTACATATTTGAATACTTTTTATGGATACGTATATATTTCTTCCTTACTCTTGAAGGGACCTTTCATAAATGGGGAGAAGATTTCAGCAGTGGATTTGTCCTTAGGACCAAAGTTACACCACATGAAGATCGCATTGGGGCATTACAAGGATTGGTCTGTTCCAGATTCACTTTCTTTCCTTAAATCCTACATGGAGGTAACTGTCTTTTAGAACAAGCCAATTCCTTAGATGACGTTCTCTGTTTCAGTTTAACTAATAACCACATGAAGATGATTTACAGAATGTTTTCTCGAGGGAATCATTCTCGAAAACACAAGCTCAAGCAGAGGATGTAATTGCTGGTTGGAGACCGAAGGTGATGGCCTGATGGGTTGGAAAGTAAGAGATGTAGATGGTGGCCTCTTCTACTAAATGTAAAAACAAGTAATAAATAAAACCTTCTTCAAATGTTACCAATAAATTAATATCTCTGCTAACTATTACTGTGAGCAAAACTATTTACCGCCAGCACACTAGACCAGAAGAAAAGCAACAATTACAGTGAACAGTGAAAAATTTATTGTTATATGCAAATGAAGATTACCGTCGCCATCTGCTAAATATTACCAACGCATGTTAAGCTCTAATCTCTAAGGTTTTCTCTGAGAATTCCCTTCTGGAATTATGTACTGTACTACTAGTTTGGTACGTCTGGATTTTTCTATAAACAACTTTTCTGGAGCTTTACCATCCAACATGGCCTCCTTGGGTTTACTTCTTACAACTCTTGACCTCTCTATCTTACAATCAATTCTCAGGTGAAATCCCAGCTTGTTTATCAAATATTAACTTCCTGAACATTCTTAGGCTTCATCATAACCAGTTTATTGGCAACACCAGTCCAGAGGACAAACCATCCAATCAGGCATAGAGTTTAAAAGAGTACATTTTGTTTTAGTTTTTTCATAGTTTGTTAGTGTTTATATGTAAATATAGTTTATAATTCTTTTGTGACAAAAAGAGTTTATAATTGTTTTAATAGTATAACATTTGTAAGAATCTTTATCTTTGTTTATAGAACTTTTACCAATAAATATATTGAATAAGTGTATTGCTAAATATAATAATTTAAAAATGTGAAAATTGTTGCAAACAAATTATTTATTAAAATTATATTGAGTACATAGAAATATTTAGATAATTAAAACTGATTAATATTACTATATAATTAATTTGATAATTATGTTTACCAATCACTAATAAAATTTAGTTATTTTAAAAGTTTTAATGTGATTTAAATTTTTTTATATATACTATGATATTAGATGAAACATACAAAAACATGTTGATATTAGATGAATAATTTCTTGTTTGAAACATACGCTGTACATACCTAATTTGGGAGAGTCGGATTGTGGCTTACAACTAATAATTTAATATATGGGCCCTTAATGTACATATGCAGCAATATTAATAAACGATCATATATTTGAGAAAAGCATGATTTGTAACATGCTTTGATCTCAATTCAACATGACTTTAATTATCCCATACACAATAATATAGTTGTAGTATTATGTTAAAAGTTTTTGGGTAATATGCTAACCAGTATTACGTTAAATTTGTTATTACCTTTTTTGGTGATAAGTATCTAAATCGGCTAATTGTTCTCGGATAGCACCCGCCCCAGTATAAATTTCTCGATTTTGAAATAACTGATAACAGAACACAGATCAATTAAGATTTGCAGTATCAAAAGATGTGGTTATTTTGTTTTCTTTTTATACAATAATACAAGTAGAGACACCTAATTTTACTGTTATGTGCAACATAAGTCTTTTAGGTCTCGTAAAGTAATTGAAAATTCTCTAATAATTTACAGCTCAGAGTCTGTTAATATCATGATCCGTCAATTGCTGTTTCTTTTTCTTATAGTTAACTAGTGGTATTCCGGCGCTACGCGCCGGGTTCATATGTTTTTTCTGAAATGAATTTACAATTTACTTTATGGTTTTAGTAAAGAAAATATGTTCAAAAATATGAATATGAAAATATGTTGAAAGTGAATGATATCCATTTGATAGTGGTTAGCGACCGTAATGTATTATTTGTTTTGAAGTTGATTAGTTCAAAGAGGAATATCATAAGTGGTTGTGACTTATCGATTTGATAAAAATAGAATAAAAAACCGATAGTCCTAACAAAGTTAATTTAATTGGAATTTGAACATAAAGTAAAATTGATGTTTTATTTACAGAACATACTTGTACTCTTTAGTACCATGTTGACAGTATATGGAAGAAACATTTGAAGTTCTATTTTAGTGACTAATTTGAATTAAAACGTGTGTAATAAGCATAGGTGCTACCAGCGGGAAAGAAATGTTGTCAAAATGTTGATGTTTATATTTTTGTACGCCGTTTGATTTGAGCGGCCTTGACTAAAACTGTTGATGATTTCGTAATATTATAGATGTTGCCCCTCGAATATTGGCTAGCACATGCGATGATATTTTCTTTGATTTTAAGAAGTTTTTTTAATGATTGATAGTTGATGATTTGAATTCATTTTTTGAATTTTAATGAAGATAGCGATATTGAATTGGTATTACCACTTTACCAGTGACTAATTATGCTAAAACATTATAAGTAAATTCTGAATTGCTAAATTTTATTATTTGTTAAGGTGGACCCATTAAGTCTAAAAATGATATTTTTCCAACTCAACTCATTAGGGTAGACTGTGTAAAGTCTTAAACATTCTTAAAATTTTTCTTAAAAAATTCATTTATACATTGAGACAGAAAGAAGGTAAATAATGTTAATTCTAAAAATTATTGTGTAACTCTTATGAAGATTGCATCATGCTGTAATTTTCCTTACTTGTAATTAATGTAATTTTGCTAAGTTAGAAATTTATCTGATATATTAGTTAAGGGAATCTTTTATAATAATTCTGAAATGACAAAGACGTAAATTATCAATCAAATTATTAAATTATATTATTTTATTCAGCTGATTAGACCATTATAATAACACAAAATTAATTTTTATTTCTTAGTACTATATAAATAAATTGATTACATATTCATATATAATCATATAGACATATTATAATGTTACATTTCCTTAATGCGTTGGAATTTTACACATAAGTCTTAGAATCAATACTCAAATTTTCTTAGTAATTAAAATTAATCTATACACTTCAATTTAACTGGGAGGGAGACATAGCCAACACCAATATACATCACATTCCCCCCTGATTGTATAATTCCTAATACTTCCTAGAACTTGTACTCAGACCGGGGCGACTTGGTAGGATGACTCCACCTTTCACGGCCATCTCCTTTGTATTCGCCACCTTTCAGGAGTAGTAGCGTCAAGAATTTGCATGGACAAAGCCATCTCAGGCGATTAGTCATGTATGCTAAGTGCTAACCAGCTGATATACTATTTTATATTGAAAAATGTGAATAATATTGGAACAAATTACTTCTTTTTGTATGTGTGTGTCCTGTAACCAATAGCTTTCAGAATTTGGAGTTTGTATCATAAGAAATGAAGTGAAGATAATAGAAGATCCATGAGACCATCCCAGACATTTGGGATGAATTGATCACCAAGTTAAGTGTCTGACACTGTGTGTTAAACCAGCAAGTGATGGTTGCTCCACTGGTGTTGCATGATTATGGTTAAACTCTTATTCAAATGTATATTTCTCTTATTTTTGTTTCTTTAAACCTTGAGGCCTCTCATGTAGTTCACTACGTTTGGGTTACCTAAATAGTTAGTAAACTAAACTAACATTGGTGCACTTGGATTTTACATTTAATTCCCACATAACTTTTAGATCCATTTGTAAGGCTCATTAAGACTGTCCAATTGACAAGCAGCCACAAAGTTTTGTAACCAACAAAAATCGTGTGTTACATAAAATGCTCAGGCAATCCCTAAAGCCTTAGAACATCAAAGTCGCACTAACTCAAAAACTTAATCGGCATCTACGTCTATAGTATCTGAAGACTAATTTGAGTTTTTAAGCGTTTCTCCTGCTCTCTGTAAACGTAGAGGAACTCAGCGGGTGCTCATAAACTCACCAGGTTAAACACCAGAAAGAAAAAAACAGGTCGAGAAGGTAGCCTTGATTTACATCATTTCCATTCAACAGTACTGGAATCAGTTCTCATCTCTTTAGTTCACCTTATACTTTCCAGTTTGACATTAGGAAACTACAGACTCACAAATCCAAATGCACAGCTGAAACATTTAATCACACTGTCAACTCTCTTAAGAGATTGTCTACTAAGGATTCCCAAAAAATCTTTCTGCAAAAGTTGTGGAGTACCCTGCTACATATGTAAGAGGTGAAGGTATGGTTTCAGTTTCTGTATCATAAATATAAAAAAAACTTGATGAATTGTATGCATCCATCTCTTGCAAATGAGAAGAATTTTGAGTCAAAAAGCTTTGTCTTCCAAGATAATTTGAAAACCATTTCTCTTCTCTCTCATCAAACGCAGAGCCAGACCATTCCGCATCGACACACCTTTTGCCACAGAACTCGGTTTAGACAATAGAATCTTTAACAGACTCATACCAGGAGCTATTACCACTGCAAAATGAAAGAATCAAGACAACAATTCAAGTCTCGTCTCGGACAAAAGTTTATGTTATTACTAACAGAATATATTTATACCCAAATATAAGTCTTTTGGCTCCCAAATCCCAATCTTTCAAGATGGAGTGGTAAGAGAAAGAGAAATTAGGAAGATGGTTGAGTGTATGAGTTTAGTCCACGTAAACAATATTTGTAAAACACACAGAAACAAACCATTATTTTTGTCTGACTGTGGTTGTATGATTAAGGAGGACGTCGATGGACTGGTGCCGGGAAATAAACCGTAAATGTAGATCCACCGTACTGCTCTGTTTTCTGTCTCTTTAACACAACCTCGATAGATGTTGCCTCTGTTCTGGTCTTCTCCTCCGTTTTCCAATCTCTTCCTCCACCTTCAGTTTTTGTCGTCGCGGGAACTTGTCTGAATCTAGCATGTCCAGTTTTAGATCTACCGAGAAGAGATATAACCTTGACAACGTCAGTGACCGCCGTTATCTAAGAGGCTGAGCTTTATATAGAAGACCTTCCACCGGTTAGATATGAAGAGGTTGAGCTGGAATTAATGCTACGGAGTGGGGCGAGTGAGATGAAACATGTTAATGGTCGGATCAAAGAAGTAAATAAATGGAAACGGAAGGCGTTACAGAAAGTGAATCGGCGACTGCTTCATCGGAATGAAAAGAGCTCAGACCAAATAACCTACACTAAGTTTTGTGCTTAGAGAAAAAAAAACAATTGGGCTAGGACAAAATAACCTAATATAAGCCCAAATAGAAATTACTTTGGGAATAAACTATACGAAGCTCATAATGGTTGCGAAAGGATTATTGAGAACAGAAAAAAAATTGGTTTGTAGGTTTTTTTTAAGTGCCAGGTGTCTAAAAAAGCCCCTATGTTAATGATGATGTGGATGGCCTAAGGAGAGAGACAACTCTCCTTTATTATTATAGATGCTGTTGTTTTATCTTGATTGTTTTCTTTTGGTTGGAAAAAAAAAAACTCTAACTATAACACGTATAATCTGCCAACAACCAGAAACCAATTAAACCAACTTCTTTGCTATATAAATTGCGAATCAAATTCAAAATAATCAAAATAAAAACCAAAGAAACACACAAAAACAAAATGGCTAGATCTTTCTATTTGTGTATCTTCTTATTATTCATTACTTGGATTCCAATTATATCAACAAGCTTTCCGCTCTCAACAAACACTCGATGGATCGTGGACGAGAAAGGCCAAAGGGTAAAGCTAGCCTGCGTGAACTGGCCCGCTCATCTCCAGCCCGCTGTGGCTGAAGGGCTAAGCAAACAACCATTAGACTCCATCTCCAAGAAGATTGTCTCAATGGGATTTAACTGTGTTAGACTCACTTGGCCTCTTGATTTGATGACTAATGACACACTGGCTCTTAAAATCACGGTCAAACAGTCATTTGAAAGCTTGAACTTGTTTGATGATGCTCTTGGGATTCAAACTCACAATCCCAAAATCTTTAATCTTCCCATATTCAATGCATTCCAGGTAACATTTTAATGAGCATTGGTCTAGTTGATCCAATAACAAAAACTAACCAAAATTTACAATTCCAAAAAGAATTATCTCTCTTCTTATGAAGATATGTTTGTTTAAACTTTTTTTTTAATCAGGAAGTGGTTTCGAACCTAGGACAAAACGGGTTGATGGTGATACTAGACAACCACTTGACATATCCAGGCTGGTGTTGCAGCGACAACGACCTCGACGCTTTCTTCGGCTACCCTAACTTTGATCCCGTCATTTGGGCCAAGGGCTTGGGCAAGATGGCTACTCTTTTCCGCAATGTTACCAATGTCATTGGCATGAGCCTTAGGAACGAGCCGCGTGGTACTAGAGATTACCCTGACCTCTGGTTCAGGTACGCATTTCAAATCATTACCAAATAATGTGTATTTCATTTCAAATCATTACCAAATAATGTGTATTTCATTTCAAATATAAACAACCAATTTCAGTTAAGTACATGCATGCATATTAAACTGTTAACGGTTTACGTGAAGGTTCATGCCAAAAGGAGCAGAAGCAGTGCACGCCGCAAACCCTGAAGTATTAGTCATCCTCTCCGGCATAGACTTTGACACAAACCTCTCTTTCCTCCGTGACCGCTTCTTCAACGTCAGCTTCACCGATAAACTCGTCTTCGAGCAGCATTGGTACAGCTTCTCCCACGAGGGAGGCGCGTGGGTAAAACACAACTCCAACGATATTTGCGCCAAAATCATCGGGGAAGTCAATCATAATGGAGGATTCTTGCTCGACAGAGGCTTTCCTTTGATTTTGAGTGAGTTTGGGACTGACGAGAGAGGCGTTGACGTCAGCGGAAACCGGTATATGAATTGTTTGGTGGCTTGGGCCGCTGAGAAGGATTTGGATTGGGCGGTTTGGGCATTAACCGGAGATTATTATTTGAGAACCGGTACAAAACATATGGTTGAGACTTATGGCGTTTTGGATGCTACTTGGAAAAACGTCAGAAACTCTACTTACTTGCAGAAACTCTCCGGAATTCAACATCCATTTAGAGGTCAGATTCTTTTTTTTTTAATAAGATATAGAACTATACAAAAAAATTTAGGATTCAATCTTCTAACACTTATATATATATATATATATATATATATATATATATATATGCAGGACCCGGTTTACAAGAGAAAAAGCTTGTTTTGCACCCACATACTGGCCTATGTGTCACCACTAACCACTCAGGCAATGTACCCACACTTCGACTTGAACTATGCACTAAATCCGAGCCATCGACCTTTAATCCCAAGGAAGGCATTCTCTGGATCAATAAAATGTGCGTTGAAACTCCAGATGTTGCTGGACAAAAGGTGAAGCTTGGAGTTGGCTCTAAGTGCTCTAAGTTGGGACAAATCTCAGCTACTAAGATGCATTTGTCGTTTAAGACAAGTAATGGCTTGTTGCTATGTCTTGATGTGGATGAACGTGACAACAGCATTGTCGCTAACCCTTGCAAGTGTTTGACCAAGGATGCTTCGTGTGATCCAGCGAGCCAGTGGTTCAAAGTTCTTTAAGTTCTATGTAGTTTCTAACTTTTTATTCGGAAGAAAATGTACCTGTTCAAAGCATGTTAATCATTAAACTTTAATAATAAAATTAATGATTGGATAAGGATGTTGTTTCCACATAGTCACATTAATGCGACTAAGACTATCTCTAATATATTTTTTTTATTTTTTTAAAAAAATAGAGAAATTACGTAATAGAAATGAGTTATACTATAATATATTCTTCTAAAATAAGAATTTATATATAGAGTGAAAAATAAGAAAAATATTTTTTTTCTTTTATGATTAGAGAAAAAATAGAAATTGATTAGAGTAATTTTACTTCTAAATTGTATTGCAAAGATAAGAATAGCAACAGATTGGAAATGTTCTAAAATAGAATGGGCGTAAAATTGAAGCAAGCAGCGTCAGTATATTATCGGCGGGCAGGCTTTACCAAACGTTGTGTGGTTCTACTAAACCCAGTGCCTGCTCATCACCAAGGCACTTGCCGTAGGGCCCCAAGTCTAGAGGGGTCCATAAATTTTAGTAAGGTAAACGTTGCTTTTTTAATAAAACAAAATTAATAAATACAAAATTTACAAATCTAACTTTACAGAAACAAAATGATATTTATGATGATCTATACAAATATTCACCAAATTATAATTAACTGATAACATATTAAAATTGATATTAAAAATAGTTACCCGTAAAGTAAGTTCTTTTAGTCATCAATATATTTATCAAACTTTTTCTTTCTCTTCTGAAAGTTGTTCATATTTTCAGTGACATACAATTTCAACATGCAGAATAGTTGATTCTTCAAGTATGTATGACTGTTCCGGTACAATAATGGGGTTGCTATAAGGGCGAGCTATCTCTTTCTCTTGTGTTCGTTGCAATGGAATATTGCGTATGTGCATCTTGAATTGAAAATTGGCTTAAACAATACTATTTTATGTAATTGATTCTTATTATTTTGTTTTTTTTTTTTTTTTTTTTTTTTTTTTTGAACACATCTTATTATTTTGTTTACTATCCCTTTTTCACTACACTTGATCTTGGAAGACAATAATTGATTCTTTTTGTTTGGTTCTTTGATTCTTGCATAAAGTAAGATGATTACACATGCATATTAGATTATCAATTAAGGGTCAGTTTTTTTTTAAGTTTGCCAGGGTCTATAAAGCGTTCGAGCCGGCCCTGACTAAACCGGACATAACATAAAGCTGATTTATAGAAGATACATATATCTTTATACTCTATCCATATCATCAGTGTTCTTTATATATATTATATGTTTGTTGGTTCTTGATTCTTTTTTTATTTTCAGTTTTAAAAACAATGTTTTTCGATCTTTTCTATATAAAGGTTTGCATTTATCATTTATTCCGCTTTTTATAAACTATCAGCAACAACAAACCGCGTTTTAAACCCCACTCAATTTCCATGAACGCGAACGAGCTTATTCACAAGCAACTTGGACGAATCAAACGATCCCAAAACTCCAAGAACGCAACCAAAAACAACAAACACAACATTCGCGGCTCTTGTGAACTTCGACATCCCGTCCCAGCATATCTTCACGTAGAAAGCACATGGTAATATAACGGAGATGGTGACGCTCTGTTATGTTGAGCATATATATCTGTATGATAGAGCCTGGATCCAAAGCCTATAGGCTCCTTGATCCAACAACTCGACGAATAATTGTGAGCCGAGATGTAGTTTTTGATGAAGATCAGAGCTGGAAGTGGAGTGAAACAGAGAAGGTAACAAATACAGAGCCGGAAGTGATAGACTTTGGCTTTAAAGCCATTGAAGGAACAGAACCAGGAGGAGATATAACTAAAGATAGTAAAGATGCCATTGGAGAAAGCGCAGAAAATAATGAAGATATACCAACGATCCCGCGTAGGTCATCACGTCTTACAAAGCTACCAAGCTACCTAGAAGATTATGAGTTATTATGTGAAGTTGATGATGATTATGAGTTGCTATGTGAAATCGAGATTGAGCATATATTAATGCTCGTTGACGAGGAACCTTGGAGCTATGGAGAAGCTAAGGAATTGAAAGTTTGGCGGGATGCCTGTCAAGATGAAATAGAATCGATAGTTAAGAACAACACGTGGTCTTTGGTACATCTTCCTCCGAAGTGTAAAGCTATAGGCCTGAAGTGGGTCTTTAAGGTGAAAAAGAATTCTGATGGAACTATAAACAAATACAAAGCAAGATTAGTGGCTAAAGGATACGTACAAAAACATGGTGTAGATTACGACGAGGTATTTGCACCTGTTGCAAGAATAGAAACTGTGCGACTGATCATTGGAATAGCAGCATCGCGTGGATGGGAACTGCATCACCTCGACGTGAAAACCGCTTTTCTTCACGGTGAGCTAAAGGAAGAGGTCTACGTATCACAACCTGAAGGTTTCATCGTTAAAGGCAGTGAGACCAAAGTTTACAAACTGAGAAAAGCATTATATGGCCTACGACAAGCACCTAGAGCTTGGAATGAAAAGCTTAATCATGTCTTGAAAGGATTAAGTTTTGAGAGATGCCTAAAGGAACCTTCTCTTTATCACAAGAAGAAACAGGGACATCTCTTAGTTGTTGCCGTCTATGTAGATGACCTACTAGTGACTGGCTCGAGTTTGGATATGATACTAGAGTTCAAACGAGACATGGCAACACGTTTCGAGATGAGTGACCTTGGTAAATTGAGCTATTACCTTGGGATTGAAGTAATACAACGAGAAGGAAGTATAGTTTTAAATCAAGAGCGATATGCAACTAAGATTATCGAAGAAGCCGGTATGAAGGGATGTAATGCAGTTCATATTCCAATGGATGCAGGATTGAAGATAAACAAAGCTGAGGACGAGGAAGGTGTTGACGAGAGAGACTATCGGAGAAACATTGGGTGTCTTAGATACCTCATTCATACAAGACCCGATCTGGCTTTTAGTGTTGGGGTCCTGAGCCGTTATATGCACGACCCAAAAGCTTCTCACAAGGCAGCTTTAAAGCAAGTACTCCGTTACTTGCAGGGAACATTAGCATATGGTCTTGTGTTTGAGTCAAAAGCGGAAGAAGGTTTGGTGGGTTACAGTGATAGCAGTTTTAATATCGATCCAGATGATGGTAAGAGCACGACCGGACATATATTTTATCTTGGAGGCAACCCTATAACGTGGTGTTCTAGCAAACAAGAGATTGTTGCTTTATCATCCTGTGAGGCTGAGTTCATGGCAGCCACAGAAACAGCTAAGCAAGCAATATGGCTGCAAGACCTTCTTGGAGAGATTTTTAGTAAGACAAGCGATAACAAAGTGGTAATAAGGATTGATAACAA
Source organism: Brassica rapa (assembly GCF_000309985.2). NCBI lineage: Eukaryota > Viridiplantae > Streptophyta > Magnoliopsida > Brassicales > Brassicaceae > Brassica > Brassica rapa. The sequence goes on from NC_024796.2 coordinate 3,157,190, forward strand.
ATCTGCAATAGCCTTAACTAAGAATCCAGTCTTCCACGGCCGCAGTAAACATATACATACAAGGTTTCACTTCATAAGAGAATGTGTTGAGAAGAATCTAGTGAGGGTGGAGCATGTCGCAGGCGTGAAGCAAAAGGCAGATATCCTTACTAAAGCACTTGGGCGAATCAAGTTTAAAGAGATGAGAGATTTGATTGGAATGCAAGATGTGTCAAAAGGAGACTTCAAGATCAAGGGGGAGAATGTTGAAATGAACTTGAAGTAGCTTGGAGTTCAAGCTATCACTTTCCTATTGTGTTGAGGATTAGGAAAGTTAGATATAAGTTGAGAGTTATCTTTAAGAGTAGTTTCCTAATGAGTTTAGGAACTTAGATTGATATATAAGGATATGCAAGAGTGTTGCATAACTTAAGAGTTTGAGGAGCTTTAGTTTTGAGTTATTTTCTAAAGCATTGAGAAGAGTTCTAATAAGAGTTTGTGTTCAAGAGATTTCTGAGATCATAATCGTTGAGTTACGGTTATAGTTTGATAGTTTGATTCAATAGATACATGTATTACAATTGCGATTAAATATTAGTCACTTACAGCATGACAGTTGTAGAATCGTTTCTCATATATTGTGTTATAATCTTACGGGAGCCCTACTCTCACCTTTTCCATTCTTTAATTACTTTTCATTTTTATCCTTAAAAAACTTGTAAGAAATACCCTGATGATCTTAACATGCAAACAATATTCCATAAAAAAATGCAAATAATAGTAGTTCATGTATTTTAATCGGTAGTAATACTTGAATCTAGGATCAGCGAATTTACGGTTTACCAAGTTCATTTTTTGAACATTTAAGGTTGCAAAGTCAAGAATCGAACCCGTTATCTCTTCTTTTCCCAAGTTCTTTCATGCATGTTTTTTTTTCTTTTTCTTCCATACTTGTTTATATGAAAATATGCTAATGTACCTTTGTAAATTTGGAGGGATCTTTCATGGAAGTATACAGATTAGGAAATACGATGTGACCACCGAAGCCGAACAAATAAACTCCCGAAACCGTCGGGATATTCCCTAACCGGAGCACCGGAATCCTCCCATCGTCGATAACGCCTCCAAACACGGCCGTGTAAACCACCGACATAAATATAACAGCTGACATAAAAATCCCACCGGAAGAAAGATACGAGATCGAAGACAAATTTCTTATCCACAGGCTCGGCAAAGCGATAGCCACGGCCACCGCCGTCAGCTTTGCCGCGGGGAAAGAACCGTTGTGGAGGTTGGTGAAGGTGGCGGGAAAAGCTGCGGCGATGTTGTCGTGGAGGGAGATGGTGTAAGAGACTAAAGCCATGAAGATTTCGAGGTAGATGAAGAGTGAGGCAAGGAGGCGGCCGTGGAGGCCGAAGGCGGAGTAGCCGATGTCGGAGTAGGATTTGGACTTGGGGTTGCGGCGGAGACAGTTTCCGAGGATGTGGGAGGTGTAAGTGGTGAGAACTCCGAGGGATATTAGGAGGAAGATTGAGATCCAACCACCACTTTCCACGGCGTATGGCATTGATAGTTGGCCTAGTCCTGTGTCACGGGAAAAGATGACGTCAGAGTTTCTGGCTCATATATATTTTGGAAACTTTGTATTTACTTAACTATCTCTCTTTGGCTAACAAAAAACAAATTATGTTTACATATTTTAGTATTGTGTTTAAAACAAAAATTTAGACTATATATCCTTTTTTATGTTCAAACCATTTAGGCTATTATGGTTAAATATTCGTTCATACCATATAATGTCAAACTACGTACGTACCAATGAGCATACCAACCATGTTGATAACCGAATGAAGAAATGAACTATTCTCAGACGCCTCATGACTCAAACCCAACTCTTTAACCGGGTTTTCGTGGTGACATTCACACACTTTGTTTTCCTCAACACACGCAATACAGACCTTCGTTCCCGACATTGTTCTACTATTAGTTATTGTTTCTTAGATGTGTTAGAGAAAGAGAGGGGGGTGGTGCTATTATTTGTAGTAGAGGAGGATACACTATTTCATTTACACACACAAAAAGAGAGAGAGGATACACTGTACAATGAAGGATTCTAAATTTTATTAATTACAATTTGATACGCTGGGTTTAGTGTTGAGTCTATTCCTTGGCTTCCAATGAAATTGGAAAGTGGGATTTGCTGTTTATTTGATTCTGTATCATATTGGTTAGGAGGAATCATGCCACACATTCGAGAGGAATGTCTATACGTCATTACATTCTTAAGTGAATCAGGACATATATAGCTAGAAAATACTCCTATACTATATACTGTAAATAATAAATAGTATGCACCCTTATTAGAATATTGATATGAAACATGCTTTCATCATATATATTTCATCGGTAATATAGTCAATAGTAATGAAAGACATTTACTAACTAAAGATGCTATATGATACTATGATTGAATTTTTTGAATTATAATATTTGCTTCATTCTTCTAATGGTTAGTCTATATATTAAAAATAATCAAACTGTACACAAGGTCTTGGTTAAGATTTATTGTTATAAAGGTAATTTAAAGAGTTTAGTGACTACATACTCACAAAAGAAGTAGTTCGCCCTAAACGCTCCCAGGCACGGGGCTCGAGGTACACCAAATTTCAATGTCTTCCGGCGCCGGCGACGCGTTTTCCCGCCGGCGCTGGTCTCTCTCGCCGACGCTGTCTTCTGCCTTCATTCCACTGTTTGCTGCTCACTTCAAATTTCAGATGCTACGGAGTCGTAGCCTTTTGCAAACCGAAGAAGGGGATACCCGACGGAGCCTTTGTCGGAGACATAAGCTTCGGCTCCTCGTCTTCAATGTAGTCCTCCCGACGGCTCTTCCTACTTGCTCGGTCTGCTCTCCAGCGATGATTCGAGAGGATTCTCTCGCCACCGTTGTTCTCCGGTTCACGGGAACGTTTCCCGGTGAACTCCACTCTGGCTGTCGACGGAAAATATACTGTCGACCTTAGCCACGTTCTTCAACTTATCATGGAGCTAAGCTCTCAACGCTCAAGCTCTTGCTTTCCATTTCCGGGAAGTGAGACAGCAAAACTACCGCATGTCGCTCCTTTCTACTCATATGGCTCCAGAGTGCAAGGCAACTCAAGCTCAGATCTGAATCTCATAGGAAGATCTTCACCTTCCTCTCCTCCTAGTGAGCTGCCATTTCCCCTTGCGTGCCCCTTCCTCAACGGAGGATCTGCATATCATCACCGAACGTCTCTCTCTACATCTGGGTTCGATGGTCACTCAGCTTGCTCCGGTGAGCTCGTCTCTCCGCCGGTGAGTACCATCTATCTCTCAGTCGACGTCTACTGCACCATCTCCGACCTTCAATTTCGATCAACGACGTCTCGAACTTTGCCGGCGACTGCTTCAGAACCAAAGAGATATGTACCTAAGTGGGCCTGGCCCAATTCTTTTCTCGAAGCTATTAAGGTGATTACCAAGAACCTAAAGCCCATATTTTCAAATCAAAACATGCGATATATAGTTGTGGGTATGGCCTTTTTGGTCATGTTAAAGATGTTCGATGGATTCTTCGAGATCAATAAGCTGAGATTATTACAATATCATCTCTTTTGGAAGAATTTTTATGTGGGTTCACCAACTCTGGTATGGGTTTCATCATCCTCCTCAAACGAAGAGAGTTTTTCACAACTATGCCTCCCTTCTATGAACGGAGATGCTCTCTCGGATTCTCTGCTGAGTCCTTGTTTCAACTTACTCACCGGTTTGTTACTTTGCGTAGCGGTCTGTACGGGGCCAGAAAGTGCAATCGAGACTACTTCGGTTTTTCTCGTTGGTGAGGGTTGTCCCTCAACGTCACTTGTGACTATTTCTCAGCTATCCGACTTTGTTGTAGCTTCTTCGACGCATTCAGACTTTGTTTTGAATTCGCTGTCAACTTCATATGGAGACTTATCCGGTTTGATATCATTTTCCATTTTAGTTTATGATTTGTCTTCAAGAGGATGTCTAATTCCCTCTTTCCTTTGTAGTCCTTGAAGTTAAGTTTTAATGAAAGTTGTGTTTCAAAAAAAGAGTTTAGTGACTATCGTCGTTGAGAGCAACCCATGACCCATTAATGTAGATGAAGAATTCTAAAAATAATCAAACTGTAGATGAAGAATTATAATAATCATCTCCAATAGCTTATTCTATTTTCTTATAAATAGAATAATTTTATAATAAAATTGTATTTTGTTCCAATGGTATTTTGTCTTAAGAGTGAAAAATATAATGTGATGAACAAAAAATAATTGAATTATTTTATATATAAAGTAAACTTATCTTTTCTCTATTATAGAGTGGAAGATAGAATATCATTAAAACATTTTACTCCAAATTTTATTTTAAAGTGAAAATAGAACAGAGTTGGAGCTATCCTAATACATGTTAATTCATAATTGTATATGATGATGAGTGGTTTTGGCATATATTTTCTATTATAATATAATATTAGGACGTTATTTTCAAACCTTATACTATATTCTTTTTCAAAATGATAATATGTACCAGAAAGATGTTAAGATTGAATCTGATTGTGTTCCAACTTCATGAATTTGATTCAAAACCTGTCGAGTATCAATCGAAAGAGAAGATAGACCCCACGAATATCTCTCTTTATGTCCCTAAGATTTTTTAAATAATATATACTTACGTGATCAATTAGAAGCATCAAATGTATATAGTATAATAATATGTCCATGGGAAATGTCTCAACTGTATCACTTACAAACTTGCATATGATGAGTATAAGTGATAAAAGGGAATAATAAATGAGAACGCTGAGGAAGAAGTGAAAACCTCGTGAATCACAATATGATATGCTATGTTTTATGTGATGCATGACATGTATTACACAAACTATAATTGTACGAGGAAGAATATTTTAATTAGGTTATTTTAAGTAGTTAATAAACTTTGTTCTCGTGACGTGTGTATACGCTTACGTGAGACAAAGAAACAACAAAAAGGTGAAGAGATTTTTCTTGTTAACTTGGGAAATAGTGGTTTCCAATTTAGGGATAATAGTTTGTGTACTAATATAAGTATTAACCCCCCAAAAAAAATCTAAGTTCTTAACATTTACACACAAAAAAAAAAATCTAAGTATTAACCCAAAGTTTTAAAATAGTACCATATGGGCCATTTCTATGTGTTCACATCAGCTAAAGAAAACTAGCTTTTTAAATGTAAAGAAAACTAGCTAAAAATTATATGGGACATTTTATGTGTCTACATCGCTCAGAGTATGTTAAAGGTGTAACATCTAGAAGAATTACATTCATAAAATGTGTAGAAAGTGTTGATGTAATTGTGATGTCTTTAGTATTAAAAATAGGTAAATTTGACATATTTAATACTTAAGAAGGATTTGAAGTATCAACAAGCTTTTAACATGTATAAAGTAATCGATAAAAACTACAAACATTGTTCTTCATATGAAGAATATAAAAGAACTAACAATGTCTATGAGATTTTAAAGCTTTTTAGAGTGTTGTTATATATGCTATAAAGCTAGGGAAAAATAAATTCTACCTCAAACTTATATTTATTTGGAAGATTTAATGTTTGCTAGAAATGATTAACTGAAGATCACTGATGATATCATAAACAATAGTTTCTAAAATGAAATTTAAATTCGATACATATTGGAAGGAGTGTAATGCATGTTATTTTTGCAATAGAGGCTGTCTTGGATCTTAGGATGAACTTTAAACTTTGAAGTGTTTATTACAGATTGATCCATTTACATTTCTGGAGAAAAAAATTATCTTAATAATCACCTTTATACAAAATTTAAAAATAGAAATGAAAATATCCATGCCCTTTTTCAAAAAAAAAAAAAGAAATAAAAATATCCTTTTATTTAAGTTGTGAGCTCTGTCAGATTCTCGTGTTATAGACCAAGAAGAATTTTTTTTGCCATGTTAGATGTAAGTTTATACTTTATAATCTGATTTGTGTTTGTCATTTAGATTGTAACATGATTTGAGTTTTAATTGATACAAGATCTCTTCGAACTAGCTGATATTCCAGACCGAACAAGGGAAGTTGGCATTGGCTACGTTTAGAAGATCAAAATTTTGATATGAGAACTTATGCTGATTTGAATGTTTTACAATATTAGAAAGAGAAGTGCTAGTTCACATTGTCTTTATCCAAGCACCTTATAATACTACAACGAATATTTTGACCCAAAAAATTATTACAATGAATACATTTTTTTTTGGGTGCACCTACAACGAATACATCTTGTCTTACTTTTGTGTAATCACCTCAATGAACGTAGCTTTTCTTCTTAAAACGTTTTACATGTTTGTTTTGGGTTTATAAATAATTGATTTATATATCAACCATTATAAATGGAATCGAGTAGAGATAATGCATTCGCCTCCCCTGAATTATTTTAAGAATGTGAGCTTCATCCAGATTCTCAAGAGCATAAATGTTTGTACATTCATTAGCAAAGAAGACTAGAATCAAAGGCGTAGTGTTTTCTTATATAAATCAGACGTCATTAGTCATAGTTTTATGTATAATTTTTTTATCGATAGAAAATATTAAATTTATTCAAATAAAAAAATATTTTGTACAATGAAATGTGATTTTAGCACTTAATTTAGCTAAAGCAATGTTCTGTGCTAAACCTATTTTAACTTATCTAGTTGCAAACTATGCTCCGTAACTATCATAGGAAGGCTTTCCCATTCTTTGGATAGAGGATGATTTCTTGATTTCTACATACCATCCATTATTCCTATCGATTGAATGATCCGATGAACTGTTTGGATCACAGTGATATTGGTGGTTAGCCGTTTACAACATTGTGAAAACATCGCAAAAAGTCCATTAAATGATGGAAAAGTCGTAACAAAATTTCTGTAAGTGAACCTGCAAAAAAAATCATTGTCGTACCTGAAACAAAACAATAAAAAACGATGAAACATTACCCTTTTTTTTTGTAACTGGCCTTAAAACATTACTTTTAGTGAACTATTTCTTTGCTGATTTTGTATATGCCAATTTCGTGGTCATGCGTGTCATCCCCCGGCTAAGCTTTCAGTCTCGGTTGTGGCATAGCTTCCGATATCACAAAACCCGGCAAGAAAATTGTCAAGGAACATCCAATTAAACAATTTGCGTACTCCAGAAAGTTGGAAATATCGATCAAAACTTGGTTTAAACATATGGTAGTTGACAAAAAAAAAACAACCATTAAAACATTTATTTATTAGACTAGATGGATCATGGGTTACAACTTACAACCCAATTGTTAAACCGGCTGGAACAACGATGTTTTTGGTCTGTGTTTGTTAATTTTGGGGATAAGTTATTGAAAAACAAGTTTACTGAAAACTGATGGAGCAACTTTTTGAGGAAAAAACTCAGCACTCTTTTAAATCCAGTGCTTGTAAGTTGAGAGAAACAACAGCACTTACAACGAACCAATTACACAAAAAACGAGAACTGCCAAAAATTAGGATTCCACCGCACCTTAAATTTCATCAAAAATACTATAACCATGTTATTGCTGCATGCTACTGAAGCAGTGTATCAAGACTCAAACTGCGATTACATTTCCCTGAGCTTCGGCAACGAGTCTCTTCTTGCTCGATCTATCTTTTGATTTCTGAGACTTTCGTTTCCTGGAAGGCGTCTTTTGGTCTGCTTCTGGCTCCTGTTCCATTTCACGAGTCTCTTCTTCGATTTTCTTGTCTTTAGGATACTCTGTGTCGGTCTTTGGATCAATCACAGACATCTCACCGAGTGTGTAGTCTAACAAGAAACTGCTTCTTACAAACCTGTCCATCCTATTGAAATGTCTCTGAGAATATGGGATTAGACCTTCCAGGAGTTCTCCAATTCCTTTAACCTGTCCAAAGAAAACCCCAAGATCAAGCAAACGAACCCGATATTGATCACTGAGTTTTGTCATGTAACCCAAACCTGAACTATTTCTGTGGGAGGAAGTATGTTGAAGGTTTGGTAAAGAACAAACTGAGCAATGTGGCATCGGTTTGGTTTTGTGTTCCATTCTCTGAGATATTCAAAAAGTAAACGGAACTCTTCTTTTTCAAGTCCTTGAAGAGCTTTCACAATCTGGTCGTCTGATTCTCTTTTCCTGTTTACACCAAAATGCAGTTAAGACGAAGGAAGAGACTTAATATCGAGAAAGAGTAAACGCTATGTGTTTCTGGATGGCTTTACTTGCAGAGGCCAGCGAAGAGTTCGTAAACTTTGTGAGGCCTACGAAGCTCAAAAGCTAATCTTATGGCTTTAGTGTATTCAGCATCTAACACTGCGTTTTCCAGCTCCTGACCTCTCAAGATTGTTTCTTCCTGTATAACAGAAGAGGTTCAAGATGATGGTTAGACTAAAGATCAAGGACACATGAAAGCTCCATGGTAACCATATTTTTCTAGTTAAGAAGTGCAATTAACAGACCTCTTTCCGAAATTCGTCTTCTTTATCAGAAGCGGTGGAATCATGCCATATATTAATAACAGCATCGCCTCCACCAGTTGCAACCATTTCTGTTTTCTTTCCAACAGCTAAAGCCCATACCTGCAAAATGTAATTTGTCTGAATAGAATAGAATAGCAAGTGGTCTGTGCGCATGTTATTGCTATGAACATGTCAGACAAATATATGGAGACATCAAGACACCAAGTATCGCTAAGGGTACCTTGTCCTCGTGCTGGTCATATGTGGCAGTGCATTCGCTAGTGTTCACATTCCAAAGTTTCAATAAACCATCGGCACCTATAATAAGTACATTGTTAGAAGATTAAGACTAAAAAGGAAGAAAAAAAGTATGACACCAAGCTAGTGAAACTTACCACATGAGACAAATTGGGTGCCATCAGTTATGAATGAGGCCCTAAGGACACTTGAGGTGTGACCTTCGAATGTTTTGAGGCATGAACCATCAGATATAGCCCAAATTTTTACTGTTTTATCACCGGATGCTGTCATTACGCACTGATCAACAGGTGAGAACTCAACAGAAAATATCCGCCTCTTATGTCCTTTAAGTGTAACGACATGCACCAAGTCTGGTAGCCTCCATATGCTAGCTGTCCGATCCTGTACGACAGACACAAATACGTCAAATAAGAGCCTCGAGCATGTCTTCTCAGAGCCCAGTGCATTTTCTTCAATAGGAGAGAGAGATAAATACAAGTGTTTGTATTTGTAAAATGTTATACCGAGTGAGATAATTACAATTAATCAGATTAGGTTCGCTCATCATATCTAGTTACCTCAGAGCCAGTGCAGACCAAGCTATCATTACGAGCAACAGCCACGGAATTGATGTCTTTATCATGAGCAGCGACAACACTTCTAGTTTTCAGATTAATGGGCTCTTCCGAGTCCTCTGAGATACCATCAAGGCTCCAGACCTTCAGTGTACGATCACTAATCCAGTAGAATGCAAGACATGAGATTAACTTATACTAAAATGCAAAGAATACGAAATTATTTATGTAGCACGTACCCACTGCCGCTGACAAAGAAACTGAAAGACTTCTTCGCAAAAGCAACCGCTAAGATATCGCCATTATGACCTGTACCAACTCCAATGCAAGATTGGCTTGTTGCATTCCATAGCCTTACCTGTAATTGTAAAGTAACAAAATATAAGTTAATCTACTCCGCAGATCACTCTAATCGAAAAAGTGGTTTCGTAGGATATGTTTGGGAGAATGATGTGCATGATCAAAAACATTGACATAAGCTAGTAACTCTGTAAAATCGGAGACAAACAAATCTACCCAGAACAACAAGGTAAGTAGATGGATTTACAGTTTTGTCTTTGCTTCCAGTCACGACTAGAACATTCCCAGAACTAGATACGCATGTGTCAAGGGACAGAACAACTTCTTTATGGCCAGCTAATACGTAGGAACATGACATTGTTGCAACATCATAAACACGAACCTACATATAGATTTGCAAATCTCAGTCCATGAAAGTATAAAATCTTAGACTTGATCATACTCGCAGGATAATGACTTAGTCTACAAAATGCTCAATTACCTCTTCGAGATTTGTAGCTACTGCGAGAAACTGTTCTTCATCACCTAGGAACTTCATATCAGAAATTTCCTCATTATATCCAACAAGCCTCTTCCTTAGCACTAACTCTGGTTCTTCTACATTTTCCACAACGGAGTAGATAAAAAACTGCTGATCAGCAGTCACACAAAGCAGTCCACGATCAGAAGGCAGCATGGCAGCTGCAGTGAACCCTCTTTTAGATTCCTCATCATCCGAGCTGACAGTAATATCCGACGACTTCTGCTCGTAGAGGCAAACTGAACTGCCAAAGTAAATAGCTAAAGATTTCAATCCATTTTTCTTACGCTAGAATGATTTCACACGAAAAAAAAAAACTAATCAGCGAAGGATATAATGGCTTACCCTTCAGACTTCCAAATGCGCACTACACCACGTTCCCCAAGAGTAATAAAATGCGTTTCTTGAGAAGAAGTTTTCTTCTTCTTACTCTTCTGATCAAGAGACGCTATAAAAGAAGCGAAAGGCGACCCAGAAGAAACTATTGTCACCGCTTCTAGTACCTCATACGTTGCAACTGTAGTCTTGCAGCTATAATCATGAAGGTCCCACACATTCACAACCTGTGATTAACCAATCCTACCATTTAATAGATCACCGACAGAAAACAATCCTAGTCCTGAAGTGTGCAACTAAATTAAGGTAGAGAGAGAGAGCTTGCTGGGAACTTACTTTATCTCTTCCAGCAGTGAGTAAAGTCAACCCATCCTCTGATAGAGCAATCGAACTCACAGCTGAAAAGTGCTTATCCAAAATGGCAAGACACTTCTTCTCAGTGTTCTTTGCCATAAGATCCCAGACACGAACGGTTGCATCATCACTTCCCGATATAAGCTACACCCAAACGTTAAAAAAATATCCCTTTATAACAGAAATTTTAATTCCAGATCAATTAAACCATAGACAGAATTGGTACATACGATGTTTTTGTTAGCATCAGGATGGAACAAGACACTCGAAACAACTCCTTTATGACCTTTGAAGTAATGAGTGCAGAAGCCACCATCAACATCCCAAACAAGGACTTTCCTATCAGCTCCAGCTGTAGCTAGCAATCCACCAGACGCGTGGCAAGCCATGCCCATCACAGGCCCCTCATGTCCCTGCCCAAATTAGCAATAAAAACATCAAATAAACAAACACAGTATTAACTAGGCCTGGGCAAAAAAACTGGAACCAAAGAACCGAACGGGAACCGAAATACCCGAAACTGGACCAAAACGCTCAAATACCCGAACAGTTCCTATATTCGAAATAACCGAACCGGAACCAAACCAAGAACCGAATATGGATACCCGAATATATAAAAATATTAATTATATATACATATAATATAACTAAATATATATTTTTAATTTAAAGATATGTTAAAAGTATCCGAAAATAGTTGAGGATAACTAAATTATTATAAAGTATTCGAACTATACAAAAGTATTTGAAACTATCCGGATAGTTTTATTCAAAATATCCAAAGTAATCCGAAATTCTTATCTAAATCATCCTAATTATTTGATATTTTGTCCTAAATAATCGATATTTTATCTGAATTATCCGAACCGGAATAAATAAGAACGGAATATTGTCCGGGTATTTTTTGGTTGCTAGTTTTACTATACAAACTGAACCGAACCAGAAACTATCCGAACCGACCAGAAACTATCCGAACCGAAACGAACCCAAAACAGGTAGTAAATGTATCCTCTATCCCCTATCCTACCCAAAACCCGAAATACCCGAACTGATACCTGAAATGCCCATGCATAGTATTAACATTTAGAAATCAAATTTGCCAAAAGCACATTCCTTTCTAGATAATTTTTAATCTTCAATTTTACCTTCCAAGTGCGAATGCATTTCAACGTTTCCAAATCCCAAACTCGAATCTGTCTACTATGCCCACCGGAGAAGAGTAGCTTATCGTCAGGACTAAGAGCCAGAGCAGTGAGCGTATCCGACTCGCCTTCGATTGTCGATTTCACCGACGAGTCCGACGCGTCGACGATGTTAATCGCGTCGCCACATGCGCAGACGATGAAAGAACCGTCAGAGGAAACGACGAAAGGACCGCCGCTGTAGAACTGCTTTAGAGATCGAGAGCAACGATAGTTCTTCTTCAACGACTGAGGAGCCATCTCTATCTCTCACTCGCTCTTTCCCGTCCGGTGAAGAGAAACGTCGGAGAAAGAATTAGGGTTTAAGCCTCCCGCTTTTATATCTCGTCTTTTTTTTTCAATAGGTCGTCTGCGTTTGCGTTTTGGTTAATTTTTTTTTTATTTTTGAGCAACGTGAATACTTTCGCTACAAAGAGCTAGTAAGCCCATTGTTGCCGAAAACTAAAAAAAGCTAATAAGCCCATTAACAGTAAAATGGCCCACGAAAAAAGGGAAGCATCATAAGTTCAAAATCGTCCATCTAAAAATTTGTGGAATTTCTTAGGACCCAATTTCTTACTGTAATTGTTCTTTTACTGAAAATTTGCTTGCAGTAAGATTATCTAGCATAAGAAGAAAGAATAGGTTAACGGGATTGCGAATCACAACACATTTAAGAGGATGAGAATCAAGATTTACTAAGGATACAATTTCCATTTTTTAAGACAAGATCATTCTGTTAAGTGTGATTATCTTTGATTGATTGATTGGAGATTTGATATCTCATGAAATCCTCTACTCAATTAATGGGATGAAACAACAAAAAGGCAAGAAATAAGGAATCATTCAATACATAATATTTCATCCATCCCATATATATACCCACACAAGTCAAATCAAACAACATAATAAACATCAAATCGTACTCTCTCAGTTTTATAACAGTAGAATAAAAAAAAACTGTGACAGAAATGGCTCAAACTTTGCGTAGTGCAATGGTTGTGATGATGATTTTTGTAACAATCGAGTGTGGTAATGGAATGGATACTAAAGACCACCGTGTGTGTTTCAAAAACTGCCTAGAAAAGTGCCGTATAGATGATTACACATGTCAGTTGAAGTGTGAAATAGAGTGCCATTTAACACCACCGGCTCTTCTAAGGTACATACATTATATCTCTCTTTTTAAAACTTTTTTTCTTGATTAAAATGATATTGAATATTAAAATTGTATTGAATGATTACTACTAGTGAAAAAAAAGAAGATCAGCGTGTGTGTTTCAAAAACTGCCTAGAGAAGTGCCGCATAGATGATTACACATGTCAGTTAAAGTGTGAAATAGAGTGTCATTTAACACCACCGGCTCTCCCGGCTCTTTTAGGGTACGTACATTATATCTCTCTTTTAAAAACTTTTTTTTTCTTGATTAAAACCATATTGAATATTAAAACTGTATTGAATGGTTACTACTAGTGAAAAAAAAGAAGACCATCGTGTGTGTTTCAAAAACTGTCTAGAGAAGTGCCGCATAGATGATTACACATGTCAATTGAAGTGTGAAATAGAGTGCCATTTAACACCACCGTCTTTTCCATTGTACGTACTTCATATCTCTTCTTTTATAACTTTTTTTATTGATTAAAACTGTATTAAATAATAATATTTGATACATAATAAAGGGATGAAGCAGTAATGGCGCCAGAACAAGGTAAAAGCGATACGTGCTACAGAGATTGTAGCAACAAATGGGGCCTTGACTCAGCTCGTATGGAACGTTGTTTGAATACTTGCCCCACGCCTGCTACTCTCTTTTAGTTCCCACGCAAAATTTTCACTTCTATCTGCTACATGTTTTATCAAACACACAATAAGGTTTCATATTAATGTATTATGAGGGGTTCGCCTTCTTTAATCTCCAAAAATAATTAATGGAATACGAGTCAAAAGTTTTGGTTAGATATAAATATATAATTGGTCGGCTCAAACCCCAAATGGAGAATACATTAAATTATACGACCATATCATCAGTTTTCTCCATCCCACGGTTATTCTCGGTAAAGTTATGCGACCATATGTAAATATATAATCAAGCGATCAATCAAATAAAAACGTAGATGTTTCAAATATATATTGAACATTGACCGTAATTGTTTTTGTTATGTGTATATTGTTGAGCCGATCGATTGGGATTGAGTTATCTAAGAAGATTAAGTCAACTAAATTGCAAGAAATTTATTGTATTAACAAATTAAAGGTTTAAGTCAAAGAAATTGCAACGCAGAAAAGGTTTCTAAGTCAAACTATAATAATGCTTGTTAGTGGATAAAAAAACAACACAAAGCATGGAAATGAAGTAATGCTTAAATTAATATATAGTAGATTTTGATATGTGTTTCGAAAACACGATTTTCTTGTGAATTGTAAACAAAGTTTGATATGAATTAATTTTAAAGAGTATTGTTACAAAATTGTATTATATCAAAATAGAGAGTTTGTTTTAAATTATGTAATTTATTATTAGAATATTTAAGATTTTGTATATACATTAATACGCAACTCTCTCCTAAGTCTGGACATTTATCTAGATCCAAAAATCGATCAGAAAACACATGTTTGATTCGGATCCATAGAAAAAAGTACATGTTGGGTATTTATTGGATATGCGGTCTTGGTTTAAGTCCACATCCTACTAGAGACCCGATTGTATAAAGTACCCAAAATGTTTTGTGCATATTAGGTATTTTGGGTATTTCAAAAATATTTTCGATATTACGATATTCTCTTAAGTTTCAGATTATGGTTTTCGGTTATAATTTCGGGTTTAAGGTAAATTTTCAAATTTTTTAAAATATATTTTTTGGGTATCTAGATTACACTATGGGTATTTTTTGGTTTCTCGGGTTTTTGGATAAAAAATTTCGGGTATTTGACTATTATAGGGTATTTGTTTTGGGTATTTTTGACATTTTCGGGTTTTGGGTATTTTTTGGGATTTTTGGTACTTTGAGTCTTTTGGGCCCTAAATACCTGAACCAAATCGGATCTCATATCCAAAAATTACATGCATTATGTATCTGAACCAACCTAGCCTTGGAAGGAACTGACCCGAACTCAGGTAAAATTTTTTCAGATATCTAGATGAGTTCAAATATTTAGGATTCAAAGGACCCAACCTGAAAAAACCCGACTTTAATCTGATCTGAAAACCTGAATGCCTATGCCCACTCTCACTTATTTATGTTGTTCATTTAGCGAGACTTAAGACTTATTTGGCAGATTTTAAGCTAATTTAAATAATATATATTTGCAGGAGTTTTTAATAGTTTTTAAACTTATATCGAATAACAATTTTTATTATAGATATTTTTTATAAAACTTAATTTAACGTAAATATATATAATTTTGGTTAAACAAATGATTTGCTAAAGTGTTTTTATCAAATTTGATTTTGTAAAATATTTAGAATTATATAATGTTAGATGACATGGTATAAAATGTTGTAGTATGATATATGTTTTCATTTTAATAATTGATATCTAAATATTATATATCCATCTTTGAGTATAATATAATATGATGTATATAACGTTATTGAATAACAACAATAACATTGGATGATAAAAAGAAAAATAATTAGAGAAATATATCACACAGAATGAGAAATAATAATTGGATTTATTTAAAAGTTGAAGTTGTATTCACACAGAAGCCTTTGATAAAAAAAAATGATAGTGTGAAATGTTGCAAAGTTGGTGGCACCAAGGAATAATATAATTTTGGTATTTAAATTTATCAGTTACGTTTTGATTATGGATTCATGAGACACATTTTGATAAGATGATATTTTAGTATAATGAAGTTATGAATAAATCTTTGGTGTATCATAGTAAATTGGATAGTAAATAAGAGCATTGATTATTGTATATTTACAGAAATGTAAGGTAAGACCAAAAAAACAGTTCAGTCTAATAAAATAGTCCAATAACCTTATAAATAGATTTTTTAAGAATATTTTCCTTTTAATAGTATATATAGGTAGATTTTTTAAGAATACTTTCTTTTTAATTGTATATATATATTTTTTTACCAAATTAATATACATACTTTCATCCATTATATATATATATATATATATGTTAAACCAAATCAACCAACAAACAACAATCTTGCTTTGTGAGAACTTCTTTTTCCTTTGAGTTTATATCTGTTGAGATTTAAAAAAAAAAAGTTGCAAAGAAAAATGGCAGGAAAAATGTGTATGATGATGATGGTGATGATGGTATTGGTGATAATGAACTGTGGTCTAAAACCATGTAATGGAATGGATACTAACGTTCCCACACCACCGTCTCTCGCAGGGTATGTATTGCCTCTATGTCAAAGCGTTCTTTTAAAATTATTTTCTTATTAGAAGTATTAATATATGTATATTGTCTTAATTTGCGATGATACAAAAGGGAGGAACCTGAAACGCGACCACAAGACATTGCTCACTGCTACCAACAATGTAGCCTCAAATGCGGCTCTGACGGAGATTGCTTCGTAGCTTGTTTAAAGAAATGCCGCGGAACCTCTACTCTTTTTTAATTTCTCATACAAAGAATGATTCATGTTTTGTCTGTAAAACTATGCGACCAAGGCATGAAAAAACTGATCAATGATATAGAAGAACCAAAGATATATTTGCAGAAAATGAACCAATAATTGATAATCGTATGGATAACTACTTAAATACATAATCTCTCTCTCCTATCATTTAACAATGCCGTTCAAGAATCGGTGACTAAGAACAGCTTCCGCCATTGGCCGTTTCCTGTGGTCAGCGTTCAACATTGCCTACCAAAACACCACACATACACACGAGAGTTTAGTCTCGTTTCTGAAATATGAAACATTTTTTATATTTTTGATTCTCAGCCTACAGAGAGAAACATTGACCAACTAAATACCTGGAGCAATTCCCAACCAGCTCTATCACCAAAATCCAGAAACTTAACAGCTTCTTCAAGGCGTTCATCAGCTAAACAGTACCTGTATAAAAAGTTTAGTGAGATTTTTGAAACACAGGCTATACCTAACACAGACACTTGGAGGAAGAATCGATTAATTGAAAATACAACGGCTCTTTAACTAAATAAACTGTTATCAAAGAGGCTTACTCTCTTACTGCCTCAATATCCAGCCGGAATGTGTTTTCCAGTAGTCTCTGCAGTTCATCAGATTAAGCTACGGTTAACCAAACACTATGCGGAGATATGCTAGACGCCAAAAGATGCGAACTTATATATAAATGCAAAGCTGTTTAAAACATTCGCATGGCATCCAGTCATATGGTAATCTTGCCTGAAGAGAAAGAGAATCCATTACGCCTGCTTCACAGAACGGAACAAAGGCCAAGTATGCAAAGAGAAGACCGGCTTCATATCTGTAAACAATAAAATGTGCGCTATATCTTTATCAAGTAACACTTGCAACTTAGAAAATGAACTACATAGAAAGTATAAGCAATACATGTCATCTGCAATCCCAAAAGCTCTCTTCTCAAAAACTGTGAAGGCGCCCGAAGCAGTTGCCCTTCGCCAAAGTTGCTCTGATAGTGCACCAGAGGTCGCTCCTTCTTCCAAGCATGATGGCCTGTAAGGTAAGCTCTGTCTATTAACAATGAGTTCACACAAATTCTTGTGGCCAGTTATAAACAGCAAGACCAAAATGGCTGAAGAATATCAGAAAGCTATGAGGATAAACAACCAATCATGGAGTGAAAAGAGAAAGCGATGGAACCTTATGTCAACAGAAAAGGCTAGATCTCGCAGCCTCGGGATTAAATACATGGCTTCTCTCTCCGCTGGTGTACTTCAGATAAGTTTACCATATAAAAAATTCAACTAGATTAGCAGAGAGATAATACACTTGTATTGAGAGAGATGTGTGCAAGCACTTTCAGATACTCGAAGGGAGGCATACTTGAGAACAATCGAGGAGGGCCCGAGGCTTTGGTGTAACCTATCATTGGCATGCATAAAGGCTAGACCTTTCATTGCACCTTGTAGGATCGTAACAACAAAATTTCTCCTTCGTTTCATCGTCACTTCCTTTTCGTAAGGATTCCATGCTCCTTGTGAGCGAGCTCTTGATGTTTTTTCACTCGCAATTCGCGCGTAATCAGCTGCACTATCTTTACCACCGTCACGAAAAGCCAGCCACTACATAATGTGAATCAATTCAACCGATGCTCCATAACTTATGCCAAAATATCCACATACTTGCGCAGCCTTAGACTCAACAAAACAGAGTTCAACACTTCAAAGAGTAAAGCCTAACCTGTTCCCCAAACTGTGTCTCAAAGCCACCAACAAGTATAAGCAGGTTAGCAGGTAGGTTTTTATTGCTCTGCGTAGGACAAGCAGAACAAGAAGATGTTACACTAATATTTATTCGCCCGTGGAATGAAATTGTTAAGAATCCATTAAATTTTTTTTAATGCATATCTATTTATCAAACCTGGAGAAAAGAATGTGCATTCAACTCGTTAGCGGCCATCATGTCAGCCTCAATTCCACCAGCACGCTGTCCGGGATAGACCTTAACAGAGACAAAAGTACAAACGGAAAGCAACTTAACATCCAAAATGAAGTTCTTTATGCTCTAAGGAGGTCAGAACATGACAATATAGACAGATTTATGAAAATAGAAACTGCCCACAGAAAAAACAACAATCTTTGCTGAGAAAAAAGAAAGAAGATGCAAAATCACCTTAAAGGTGATAGGTGTTCCTCGAAATGGACCTTGTGATATTCTTCCTTCGTATAGTCTGCAGACAAACTGCCATGACTAATACATTTTTTTTAAAATTCACCAAATATATCACCGTATAATACATTGTCTACATAACGCCAAAAAGTGCACCTGATCTTAACGGCGCCTTCTCCAATGTCCTGAGATTTTAATCTCCCAATATCATCAGATGAAGATTCAAATTCATCTCCTGACCGCAACCCTGAATAACTAGGGGCACAAAAGAGGTGAATTGAAAGCTTAGAAAACGAAGTAAAAAGAGTGAAACTAGACAAGAATCTAGCAAAATCAAAAAAAGAGTGAAACTCAATGTAACAAACTTCACAGCAAATGAAACCATATTCAAAGGAATCAAAGTTCACGAGATCTAAACTCGTCAAGCTACAGCTACAGACTCACACATACATCTTTCTATACACTGTGCTCAGATAAACAAGCTCGTACCTATACACTAAGTAAACAGAACATCTTCCACCTAATATCCTCAACATATACACACTATAATTTCGAGATTTTGAGATTCATGAATCCAGTGAGGAGGTACCTAGTTACATTCATGAATCCGTAGCTTCCGATAAGCCTCCCCACCTCGAACGAGTCAGCGCTGGTGATCAAACTCGCCGTAACCGCATGCAGCCGCCGATTCCTTCCACGCGATTTCACAATCCGAGCACCGGAGAATCCGCCGCCGCCTGATTCTCGACGGATCAAAGAGAAACGCGAAACGCAGTCGAAGGAAACGCGATTAACAGCGACCGGATTCATCACTTCAATTCGTGAACGATTCAAAGACTGTCAGCCAGTGTGAGAGAGAGATAAGAGCCACGAAAGATTCTTATCCTACGTGGCATTTATAATTAAACTATAACCGTGCGCCGTTAGATTAAAGAACAATATTTTATAAGACGGTCAATAATTTGCCACGTGGGAAAAGTACTGAGATGCAGATAAAGCTTCTACCGAATAAAAAAATTGAAATCCGGTTTCATCCGGTCTTTCCATAACCGAACTAAATCAAACCGAACCATGACTGCTTCTTCCTCAAGAAGTCCTTTCTCTCTCCCTCAGCTCGAAAGATCAAAGGTTGAATCTTTCTCTCTTGCGAGTCTCTCTGTATGTGTGTTGAGCTCGTGAATCAATCCCAACCAACCAATCCATCGCCTGCTTTAGTGGAGTAGCTCTTGCTTTTTTCCTTTTATGGAATCGGTTCAATCCGCACCGTCAGCGAACTCAAACTCGCCGTCTATCCCTCCGCCGGTGAGCTCAGTGCCACCTTTTCTGAGCAAAACCTACGACATGGTTGATGACCCTTCGACCAATGAGATAGTGTCTTGGAGCAGCGGGAACAACAGCTTCGTCGTCTGGAACGTCCCTGAGTTCTCCAAAGTGCTCTTGCCTAAGCATTTCAAGCACAATAATTTCTCCAGCTTCGTTAGGCAGTTAAATACATACGTAAGCATCACTAATAAAGGTTTAAACTTTAAAGTGTTAGTTGATGATGGTTGTTACATTGATGTTTTGCATCTAATGTGCGGTTTGGTTGTTAGATCTTTATAGTCTCTTTACACTCTTGTGTCTAGGGATTCAGAAAAGTTGATCCAGATCAATGGGAATTTGCAAATGAAGGATTTTTAAGAGGACAAAAGCAACTATTAAAGGGCATTGTAAGGAGAAAGCCTCAGAATCAGCAACAAACTCAAGTTCAGAACTCATCTGTTAGCGCTTGTGTGGAGGTGGGGAAGTTTGGAATAGAAGAAGAGGTGGAAAGACTCAAGCGTGACAAGAACGTGCTTATGCAAGAGCTTGTGAGGCTGAGGCAGCAGCAACAAGCTACCGAACACCAGCTGCAGAACGTGGGACAGAAAGTTCAGGTGATGGAGCAGAGGCAACAACAAACGATGTCGTTTCTGGCAAAAGCGGTTCAGAGTCCCGGTTTCTTGAACCAGTTGGTGCAGCAGAATAGTGATGGCAATAAGCATATTCAGGGAAGCAACAAGAAGAGGAGACTTCCTGGAGATGAAGAGGAGAGTTGTGGAGAGCTTAACCGTCAGATTGTTAGGTACCAGCCGTCTATAAACGAAGCAGCACAAACTATGCTTAGACAGGTCTTGAATAGAAGTAGCTCACCGGTTTCAAACAATCCTGAGAGTTTCCTCTTGAGTGATGCTCCGAGTTCTAACTCTCCCAACTCAGCTCACTCAGCAATGAATCAAGTACACGAGGCAGGTTTGGTGGATCATCCTCAAGCTGTTCCAAGTCCAAGCCAAGGAGGAGTAGCAGCTGCATCGTTTTGGAGCCCTGAATCTGAATTAGTTGGGCTCGAGACAGGTGATGGAGTGTGTTTCGATCCAATAATGGCTGCTTTAGGTGGCTCGCTAGAAATAGAAAGCGATGAAGTTTCTCCTTTAGGTGAGGGAGAGATGACTGAGTTACAGAACGAGGTCCCTAAGCTGCCAGGAGTCCAAGATTCATTCTGGGAACAGTTCTTTGCTGATGAAACCGCGGTGATTGGTGAAGGAGACGTCATTATTTCAGAAGCAGTGGAGAACTGTGAGATGGTAATGGAGCAAGAACCGAAGGAGTGGAAGCAACAAGAAATGAACCATCTTACTGAACAAATGGAACTTCTTTCTTCAGAAGCACAGAGGAAATGAAGGTAAGAACATGAGGAAGTTATATGCATTGTTGTTATTTCTTGTAGATGTTGATCTACAGGGGAGACTATCATTACCACTATGCTTGTGAATAATCAAATCTTAGAGTGGATATTTTGCTCTGCCTTTGTTTCTAATACATGTTACTTTTGAGTGAAAACATCATCCGTATCACTAATGGTAAGATGGATTACTATATAAAGGATTCACACGATGAGAAGTTGAGGTTCGATTTGATTACATGTGAATGACGATGGAGTAAAAAGAATCTGTACAGTAGATATTTCTTTAATGGGTAATTTGTATAGCTTCCTTGACTCAAGTCTTCGTTTCATGCTTGAAAAATGAAGACTGGAGGAGTTTGATGCTCAGACCAATACAACGATGATGGTAATGAGTAGAACAATCCCAAAAATGAGAATAAGAAGGCATGTCTGCAACAAAAGTAAAACATACGAAACTTAGCTTACAGAATCATAGAACTGAAAAGTTAAAGAGTCACTTAGAGTATACCAAAGATGAGTTTGCTCTTTGAGTTTTAGATGCTTTTCTGAGTTGAGAAGTGGCCTGTGCAGTTGCAGCTTGCGAGTTATCAATGTTAGAGCTGATGTCATCTGCCAAAACAGACATTATAGGTGTTTCTTAGATTTTAAAGAGGCAAATGAGACTGGAAAGTTTACATTTACGGTTGTTTGGGATTACTTACCGATCATAACTCCTTGACCATTCACTAAAACAGCTAGATCTTTGAAGATTTCATTCACTTCACCAATCTGTTCTTGAATTTCTCTAATTCCTTGCTCTCTTTCCTCGATTATTGTTTCATTGAATGTTATCTCGTTATCTAGACACTACTTGCCTGGAACGAGAATAATAAGAAGTTAATAGCAAGACGCTGCAAGATATGAGTTAACACAAAATGCTCAAACAGAGAAGATGGATCTAAAGGGGGATTTCATGGCCTTAGAGCATGTGCATTGAGAGTTTATAGGAAAAGTTCACACAGAAATCAAGAAAAAATAATAATAAAATAAGTAAATCACATGAACTCCTCTCTCCTAAAGCTCTTTGGGCTGAACCCCTCTCTCCTAAAGTTCATCACTGTAGCGCGGGCCCCACGTGTCGTGGCGGCCCGCGATTGGTCTAGTTTTTTTTTTTTTTTTTTTTTTTTTAAAAAAAATCAAAAAGAAAAAGAGAAAAAGTTTAATAATAAAAAATTGAAAAGATGAACCCCAAGGGGGGGTTCATTGATGTACATGCTCTTACAAAACTTGGGAAACTATGTTAACCCAATTTTAAACTTACATCCACAATTTAAAGCTACAGTTAGTACTTAGTTAAGGAAAAGAAAAAGTGAAAGACTCAAACTGAATGCAGGACTTCTGTATATTCTAAATAAAGGATCATGTGAATTAGCAAAATAATATGCTACAGTACACAGCCAGATCATACTCCTCACCTTGATTGTAGAAGACGAGTTTGTAGCTGGGAGGTCCTTAAAGATTCAATATCCAGTTCCTCTGCATTATAGCTGCATGGAGCGGCATAACAATGAAGCATGTATAAGTAAGATTCAAATTCCACAAACAACAAGTTTATTATTCTACATTAATCAAGCTCCTCCTTTATACAAAACACCCATAATAACATGTGAGAGTGTATAATAATACAGAGAGTTTATATTTTCCTCATTTGGGAAAGAGCAAATTTTTATTTATCTCATGTGTACGTACGTATATGGTGGTGGAGGGAACATTTATTAATACGTACAAAATGAGTTGGCCGGCTGCGCCGCGCTGTCAATTTCAATGAAGCCCAGTGCGATGAATATAAAGCCCGTTTTGTTAAGACAAGGGCCCATTAAGAGGATTAAAATTACTAAAATAGGTTTAATCGGCGTAACGCAACCCCCACACACGTGAAGTGTCATAGAAAAGGCATTTCAAGACGCGCTTCCCCTTGTCCTCTATACACATCAATCTCGAAGTGCGTTTTCTCTTGAATCTGCGTTACAAAGCAATCACCACTTCTCTTCCCCAGCTACGAAGATCAACAACATCAATGGCGGTTTGTTCTTGATTTTGGTTGCTGCTATTTGCTAATTCGATGATGATTGATTTGTGTATCTATCGGTGTTGATCTGTGTATGGGAACTCTAGATTGATTCCGTTAGATGATTTTGATTCCCGTTTTGTGAATTTGTTTGACGAACGATGTTGAGATTAGCAGTTAGCTTTCACTCAGTTTGGTTGTGGAAACAAATCATCTGACTTTTAGAATGTTTAACTGCCATTTATGTTGATGTTCTCTTCTTTTTATGTTGTTTAATTAATGTGAAGATCACAGTCAATCTAGGCTTCTTTGTCATTATATGGAACTTTTGATCGGTTATATATATACTTGGATGCAGAGAGTTTCATCAAACACTTATTTGATTGTTTTCATTAATGTATCTTAACCCTTTTTAATCTTGGTGATGAGTTGACAGATAAGATCAGTAAAAGTTGGGAATCTCTCCTCAGGAGCAACGGAGCATGATATCAAAGAGTTCTTCTCTTTCTCCGGTGAAGTTGAAAGCATTGACATCCAAGGGTTAGTAATTAGCTTATTCCCTATAGCTTCTTTTTGTTTTTTTCTTTTCTTTCTGTTGTTGTTTCTTGTTTGAGTAAGTGATGGTGAAATCAAAAGCCATTTGAAAGGAATGGAGCGTTAGATAAGTTTTCTCCTAATGTTATATTTACTCCAAGCTTCTTTTGTTTTCTTTTTAACTAGCAGTGATGAGCATAGTGCCTATGTGACATTCAAAGATCCTCAAGGAGCAGAGACCGCTGTGCTCTTATCAGTGGGTTCACTCTTATTCCCCCTTATTATACATTCAACTAGTACATATATATGCTAAGTTCAGTATGACTGTTAGCTTTATTCTCAAGAATTACTTCCACTTTTTTTGTCCTGATGGAACCCATTATGTATCTGGAGTAGATAACTACAAGTAAACTTAGTTTTTTTTTTTATAACTTTCAAAAACTTGAACACTAGTAATTGCAATCATCATACTAACAACTAGGGATGTTTTTCAGGGTGCAAGTATTGCCGATCAGTCCGTCGTCATTGAGATGGCTCCTAACTACACTCCACCTGCTGCCCCTCATGCTGTAAGGTTTTCCATCTTGAGCGTATCTAATTATAGATATGATTTTTTTTTTTCCATTTATTAGGAGCCAGAAATCATTTCCGTTGATGTTTGGTTACTTATAAATCATTGATTATTTGTAATAACTTGCATAAATGTAAACCTCTCTTGAGTCGATCTTTAACACTCTTTAGTAACAGCAGACTGTCTAAACAGCAATCTCTAAAGTTTTAATATGTGTTCATTTGTCAGGAAACACAGAGCGGTGGCGGGGGCGTCGCGGAATCAGTAGTTCAGAAGGCAGAAGATGTTGTGAGCACCATGTTAGCAAAGGGTTTCATCCTCGGTAAAGACGCCGTCGGCAAAGCAAAGGCTTTTGACGAGAAACTCGGTTTCACTTCAACCGCAACCGCAGGTGTTGCTTCCATAGACCAAAAAATCGGTCTAAGCCAAAAAATCACAGCGGGTACAAGCTTGGTGACCGAGAAGATCAAAGGTGTGGACCAAAGCTTCCAAGTCACAGAGAGAACCAAGTCTGCCTTTGCGACAGCGGAACAGACGGTGAGCAGCGCGGGAACCGCCGTGATGAAAAACCGCTTTGTGTTAACGGGTGTGAGCTGGGCGGCAGGAGCGTTCAACAGAGTTGCTAAAGCGGCTGGAGAGGTTGGACAGAAGACAAAGGAAAAGGTTGAAGCTGAGCAACCACCACAACCGTCGCAGTCAGAGCAGCAAGCACCAGAAGGGTATTCTCCGCTTCACTGAAAACGTTGTGTTTTTTTCTTTTGGGAACTTGTTCTTTTTTTTTTGTCTTTTGGATGTATTATAAAACATATGTTTGCATCTTCTATATTCCTAGTTGGGGTTTTTTTAAAAGTTATTGTGTTCACTAATCTCTTTCGGGTCGTTAAGGAGCAGCGTTAATTCACATCATACTAATCTTATATCCATTTTCGATGTTATTCACTAATCTAACATACACTTTGGGTCGTTGAGGGGCATGGATAGAGCTTCTTGTAGATGCATCAGCGTTACACTTGAAACCATATCTCTTGCCTTCATCTGGGAATTTTTTTCAAGCTTTGATTGTGAAATGAAAAGCCTTTTGATCACTTACTTGTACCATTATTTGCAAGGATTGAAGTTAATGAGTCTGAGCCTCTTTTGTTTGGTTTCATGTTCCAACTAGTATCAGTAACGAACATTGTGCTAATGTCAGATACTCAGATTGATGTGCTGTTATTATACTGAACGTAGTAGATGTAGGCATTGAACTACATATAAAATGTCGCGACTATTCAAGTTTAAGAAAAGTCAAACCTAAAAAAAAACATGTCCTTCCATATTTTGGAGGAGTTAAACGAGAATAATATTAAATGATATATTCCTTATTTACTTGGGCATTACTCCAATTTTCCTAAAAACCTCACCGTCTTTCCTTTCTTTGCTTTAGCCTCTCTACTTTTTAAAAACGTAGGGTTTTATAGTTTCCAGTTCTGCTTATTCACATTGGTAGCCTCTTTTCCAAAGTTTATATTTATTTTGGAGGCTGAGAAATTTGCAGAAACATTCGTCATAATCATCATGAGTACCCGTAGCTTCTGCAAGAGAGCTTACAGCTTCTTCAAGGCTTACCCTTCTGCTTCCAAGCTTCTTCTTCTCAGTACCTGCAGGTCTCTCCTTTAGTTTCCTTTACATGTGCTTCACCATTCCATTCTTCTTTCTTCCTATATATATTATTTACACACCTCGTTTAGCTCTTATAAACGTGTATAAATATACTTTGACTGGTTCATTAGATCTGGTTTTCATAACATCTTATGATTTTTTCTGTCTTTGTCATCTCTCTCTGACCTTTGTCGTATCATGTCTTTTTTTTCTCCAGCGGTGGCGGTCTACTAGTGTATTCAGACTCGAGTCCATCGAAGCGTACATTAACAGCAGATGGCCAAGAAATCAAGAAGAAGAAGGTGGTTGTTCTCGGGAGTGGCTGGAGCGGCTACAGCTTCTTGAGCCACTTCAACAACCCTAACTACGACGTTCAAGTTGTCTCTCCTCGCAACTTTTTCCTCTTCACGCCTCTCTTGCCAAGTGTCACCAACGGCACCGTTGAAGCTCGTAGCATTGTTGAACCCATCCGTGGCCTTATGCGCAAGGTAGGTTCGAAAAATATTTATTAATCATTTAATATTTTTATAAACTTACAAATAATTTTTATTTAGAAAAACATATTTTTGTAGTGGTTTATTTGTATCTAAATTATAATAATATAAAATTCAATTAAGATATTTTATCATTTTTATAAACTAATTTTTATTCACTTTTTATTTTACAGTTAATATTTATATGTTATTCTACTCTTATATTTCATTACATTTTCATGTTTTTGTCTGATTCTGTGCTAATCTATCTCAGAAAGGATTTGAGTACACAGAGGCAGAGTGTGTCAAGATCGATCCATCCAACAAGAAGATCCATTGCAAGTCAAAGGATAGCACAAGCCTCAAAGGCACAACAGAGTTTGACATGGACTACGACATTCTAGTCGTAGCGGTTGGAGCCAAGCCTAACACATTCAACACCCCTGGAGTTGAGGAGCACGCCCATTTCCTCAAGGAAGCAGACGATGCTCTCAAGATCCGTCGCTCAGTCATAAACTGTTTCGAGAGAGCGTCTCTTCCTGATCTAACCGAAGAAGAGAGGAAAAAGATTCTTCACTTCGTTGTGGTCGGTGGAGGACCAACCGGTGTCGAGTTCTCAGCTGAGCTACATGACTTCTTGGTCGAGGATGTGGCTAAGATATACCCAAAGGTGCAAGAGTTCACGAGAATCACTCTTCTCGAAGCAGGCGACCACATTCTCAACATGTTTGACAAGAGGATCACTGCTTTTGCTGAGGAGAAGTTCCAGAGAGACGGTATTGATTTGAAGACGAAGTCTATGGTTGTTGGAGTGACTGCTGATGAGATATCTACAAAGGAAAGGGGAAGTGGTGAAGTTGTGTCTGAGCCTTATGGTATGGTTGTGTGGTCGACAGGTATTGGTTCACGTCCTGTTATCAAGGACTTTATGCATCAGATTGGTCAGGTTAGACTTCATATCGAGCTTGACTATAATCAAATCATTTGGTTCTTGTCCATCTAAGTGGATTACTGAGTATATGTGTTACAGGGTCAGAGACGTGTCTTGGCAACTGATGAATGGCTTAGAGTGGAGGGATGTGACAGTGTCTATGCTTTAGGTGACACTGCAACCATCAACCAACGTAGAGTCATGGTAACGTTTCAACACTTCTATATAGGCTTGTGGGTTGGTTCAACATAAATTTTACCAAATTAACCAGAAATAAAGTTCGATTTGGTTCAGTTCAGTATTTTGTTAGTTCGTTTAGTTGGTTATATTTTGGTTTAGTTGTGTTCAAATTTTGGATAAATTTTGTTTAATTCAGTTAGTTCGGTTATTTCTGTTTGAAAACTGGCTAGTTTGGTTCGAGTTTTTGGTATAGTTTGGTTATTATTGTTTTTAGTTAAAAAAAAAATCGAAGTAACCGATTAGAAACTGAACTTTTTTAAAAAGTCCCACTGAATCCAACCGAACCAACGAAACATTTCGGTTTGGTTTGGTTCAAAATTCAGCCCTACTTCTATATGTATTTCCTTGTGTCATGTATCAAACGATGAGTGACTTGTCAGAGTTTAATGTTTGGTTATGTTTGTCAGGAAGATATAGCTGCAATATTCGGTAAAGCAGAAGGGAGAGACAGGAACATTGAACAAGAAAGAGTTCAAAGGTGTGGTGAAAGACATATGCCAGAGGTACCCTCAAGTGGAGCTTTACTTGAAGAAGAAGAAACTTAGAAACATTGCAAACTTGCTCAAGAGTGCGAATGGCGATAACACAGAGCTCAGCATCGAAACGTTTAAGCAAGCTCTCTCAGAAGTTGATACTCAAATGAAGAATCTTCCAGCTACTGCACAGGTAAAGCTTCTTCTACTAGACACAGTATTGTACTCAAATGTTGTATCTCTCGTTCTGAATCTTGATTATATTAACAGGTTGCATCACAACAAGGGAAGTACCTTGCAAAGTGCTTCAACAAAATGGAGAAATGTGAGAAGAAGCCAGAGGGACCATTGAGGTTCAGAGGAGAAGGTCGACACCGGTTCCAGCCGTTTAGGTACAGACATTTTGGATCGTTTGCTCCGCTTGGAGGGGAACAGACAGCAGCTGAACTGCCTGGGGATTGGGTCTCCATTGGTCACAGCAGCCAGTGGCTGTGGTACTCGGTTTACGCAAGCAAGCTGGTGAGCTGGCGCACAAGGTCGCTTGTAGTCTCTGACTGGGTTCGACGCTTTATCTTTGGTCGTGACTCCAGCAGCATCTAAGCTTCTTGCTTCTCCCCCATTTTTTGCTTTCCTTGGTTGGAGCTCGTGGTTTTTACATTCACCTTCTTTTTTTTATCAAATACATTCACCTTAATTTTTTTTCCTTGAACTGCCAATAACAATGGCGAATGATTGAAATAACACACCTTATTTATCACGTCAGACGAGAAGTAAGATGACAAGTGGAATCCATGTTACACATAATAAAAAACAAGAAGTAATACTAAATATAGATATATAATCTAATGAATTAAACTATTTCTATAATTCTAAACCAGTGACAATTTTTTTTTGTAATTGCAGTTATTATTAGAAAAATTCATGGTTATGAAAATTGAAAAAAGGAGAGGAAAAGAGGTCCTGGGAACGTTATTGATCTTGCTTTCTTTTAGGGGTACGTGTTAGTGGGGATGAGATTTATAATGAGTCTAAATCTAGTGTTATTGGTTTATAGATTCTCATATTCTCATTAAAATCTATTGTTATTGGTTTGATGATTCTATAATTCTATACAAAATCATTTGTTATTCAAAAAGTTTAAATTTTAATGATTCTACAAATCTATTAAAGTAAGTGTTATTGGGAGTTAAATTCTTATCATTTTAACTCACAAATTAAGATTTTGAGAATACTACATGTTTACCTTGAATTCTTAGAATCATTACATTACTTTATTTTCATAGATTTTCACAACATACAAAATTCTCTACATCTCTTTCCAAATTTAACAAATCTCTCAACTTTTAAAATCAACAAACTCTATAAAAATCTAAGTCCCACTAACACTAACCTCGTGGGCCTGATAAAGGGCTATCTCATTTAGACCCACACAATCAATGAGTTCAATCCACCCGGTCCAATCTAATTTCTTAATCCCAAATAAACCAAACCAAACCAAAAATCAGAAATCAAAAACCGAAATGAACAGTCTCGTCGTCTTCTTCGTTGGCCGAGTAACAGAAGTTAGTAATCGAACTCGTATAG
Source organism: Brassica rapa (assembly GCF_000309985.2). Lineage (NCBI taxonomy): Eukaryota > Viridiplantae > Streptophyta > Magnoliopsida > Brassicales > Brassicaceae > Brassica > Brassica rapa. The sequence continues at coordinate 3,187,129 of NC_024796.2, forward strand.
AGGAATCCGATCTCGCAATGGTTGGGAATCAACGTCATCACACTCCCCACAGACCCAGATCGAAAACTCTAATCTTCACGCTTCTCCTCTTCTCAATCTCTCTACTCGTCATCCTCTACACCTTCTCTTCCTCCTCCCGCCCTTCCATCTCCAATCCAAACAAATCCGACCGAACAGAAACGTCCTTCGTCGCCTCCCTTGAGCAATTCCTGATCCACAAGGCCCCGAAGCTCTCAATTAGAGACGACACTGTACATGGCGAGAGCGATGACGATGATCTTAAAAAACTCGATGAGAAGGTGTTCGAAAGAGAGAATCGATTGTTGATCGAAGACCCGGTTTATCCAATCGGGTTTCCGGTTAAGGTCTACGTGTACGAGATGCCAAAGAAGTTCACTTTCGATCTCCTCTGGCTGTTTCGCAATACTTACAAAGAGACTTCGAACGCCACTTCTAACGGTAGCCCTGTCCATCGCCTTATCGAGCAGGTAACTACTTAAAGTCTGAGACTTTGTTGAAAACAATCACACGAGAGAGTCAGAGAGAGATAAAAGAAGAAAGCTTTAATGATTTTGATAGACGATTGATTGAATTAGCTACTTGATTGACTACTTTAGATCCTTAAAGTCTTGAGACTTTGTTGAAAACAAGCACGAGAGAGAGATAAAAGTAGAAAGCTTTAATGATTTTGATAGACGATTGATTGAATTTGAGCCCTACACTTTGTGATCAGGCTTTGTTTAATTGTTTCTCATTCATTTGTGTATAATGCAGCACTCTGTTGATTATTGGTTATGGGCTGATCTGATCTCTCCTGAGTCCGAGAGGCGTTTGAAGAGTGTGGTGAGGGTTCATCAGCAGCATGAAGCTGATTTTTTCTACGTTCCGTTTTTCACTACGATCAGCTTCTTCTTGTTGGAGAAGCAGCAGTGCAAAGCACTCTATAGGGTGTGAGTGAGCTTTGATTGTTATATGTTTTTTACATTAGAGAGCTAAGCTTCCGTTTTAGTTAGAAAGTTAGTTTTGTGAGTGTAGGAAGCTGTGAAGTGGGTAACTGATCAGCCTGCTTGGAAAAGATCTGAGGGAAGGGATCATATCTTTCCTATTCACCATCCCTGGTCTTTTAAGACTGTCCGCAAATTTGTGAAGAACGCAATCTGGCTTTTACCTGATATGGACTCCACTGGGAACTGGTGACTCCAGATCTTCTTAGTCATGTAGTCTGCTCTCCTAGGTGTACATTGTTGATTCTGTTTTGAACTTTGGTCTTGTAGGTATAAGCCTGGGCAAGTCTCACTTGAGAAAGACCTGATTCTTCCTTATGTTCCCAATGTTGATAGATGTGATGACAAATGCTTGTCAGAAAGTGCACCAAAGAGGACCACTCTTCTTTTCTTCCGAGGGCGGCTTAAGAGGAATGCTGTAAGAGTCATGCCAATCTTCTACCTTATCTTAAAATTTGTCTCTCATGATTTGGCTATTTGAAATGCTGTCTTAGGGAGGTAAAATACGTGCCAAGCTTGGTGCAGAGCTAAGTGGTGTTAAGGATGTAATCATCATTGAGGGGACTGCCGGAGAGGGAGGCAAAATAGCAGCTCAAGTAGGCATGCGTAGGTAAGCACTAGGTTGCTTCCTAACCGTTTGGTTGCGATACAGTTTTTTTTTCTAACTGTGTCTGCCTTTCTAGCAGATCTTTATTCTGTTTGTGTCCTGCTGGTGACACACCATCCTCGGCGAGATTGTTCGATGCCATAGTTAGTGGCTGTATACCTGTTATAGTCAGTGACGAGTTGGAACTTCCTTTCGAAGGAATACTTGATTACAAGAAGGTATATGTCAAAGAAAGAAAAAACTATTACATTGGCATTCACAATTTTCTTGGCTCACATTTATTTATTTATTCCTCTCAGGTGGCTGTGATTGTTTCTTCTAGTGATGCAATACAACCAGGGTGGCTTGTCAATCATCTGAGAAGCTTTGTACCATCCCAAGTCAAGAAATTCCAGAGTAGCCTTGCTCAAGTAAGTCCTATCTTTCCAAATGACACGAACCAACGTTCATAGTTTTCCTTACACGCATTGGTGGATCTCTATATATCTTCTAAGGAGTATGGTTATTTTCATATTTTTCCAGTACTCGCGGCATTTCGTATATTCGAGTCCTGCTCAGCCACTAGGTCCAGAGGATTTGACATGGAGAATGGTATGTACCTCCCAGAGGATGCTGTTTGCATGTACTGCAATGTCAAAAAATCTTAGATTGAGAAAAGATTGATGTTCTTGTTGTAATGACAGATGGCAGGAAAGCTGGTGAACATCAAGCTTCACACGAGGAGATCACTACGGGTTGTGGAAGGATCTAGGAGTATTTGCAGATGCGATTGCTGGAGGCGTAACTCTACTACAGCCTCTAATTCGTTGAGTCCTCTCTTGTCTTAAGAGCCATGACCGCACTTCACGTTCTCAGTCTTGGAAGTCTCCCCTGGATAATGTAGTAACAGTAGTAGACTCAAAAGAGGCGATTGAAATTTCTTATCATGTACAATTTCACCAGTTCTTACTATTTCATATCCGACCCAGGAAATAATCTGGTCTAAGATGGTGTGTATTATGGATTCATTTTGCGTATAAGATGAATGTTTATATTTTCAAAATAAAAATAAATTCAGGTTTGAAAATAGAAGACATGGGTAGACAGACGTTACTACGTGTGTGTTTTGATAACTAATAGTATTACGAGAATTATTGGGTGTTAGTATTTTACTCTCTTAAATATGGAAGTGTTGACCAAAGCTGCGTTACGTAAAAAAAAAAAAAAAAAAAAAAAAAAGCTGCGTTACGTACACACGTTATTTATTTTATACCATTAGATCATTAATAATAGGGCAATTGTCAATAATAGCACATTTTGAAGTTTATGTCTCAAAAATAGCACTAGAAGGAGAAAGTCACAAAAATGACATTCATTAAAGGGTAAAATATCCCTAATACCCTTGGTTTAAAATTAAATAAACAAATAAAAATTAAATAAAAATAAATAAAATAAAATAAAAATGAAAAAAAAAATATATATAGTTTCAGATTATATGTTTTCAGATTCGAAATTTTTATAATTTTTTTTTTGAAATTTTTTTTTTATTTTTTTCAAATTTTATTTTTATAATTTAAAAATACTTTTTGAAACTGTTTTTAAAATTTTTATTTTTTATTTTAGTTTTTATTTTTTATAAAATTTTAAACTCTAATTCTAAAACCCCACCCTAGGCCTGGGCGTTCGGTACACCGTTCGGGTTCGGTTCGGTTATTGTGGATTTCGGTTATTCGGATTGAAGCTTAAAAGTCCCATTCGGTATTTTTAACTTTCCAGTATGGTATCGGTTCGGAACCCATCGGGTTCGGACCGGTTCGGTGCAGCTGATCAAGATCCATGTAAAACCGATATATAAATGGATCATGTTCGAGTTCGGTTTTCTTGTATCCAAAGTAACCAAAGTAGACGTCAAAGAACCGAAAATAACTTAAATAACTCATAAATCCGAAACCAAAAACACATAATCCAAAATCAAACACACATAAGTTTGAACTTAAAACGAAAACCTTACATCCAACGAATTCAAAAGCATAAAAAGTACTAAAGAAACAACTTCAATTTGCTCAAATTCCAAACACAAAAGACAATCTTCTTGTAGAACCCTTACTCCAAGACTGTTGCATCTCCATTCTCTGCAAAATATAAGTAAAATTGTTCATTCATGAACTCAAAGCGAATAAGAGTGACTCGAACATCTCATTTTACTCTGATACGTTGACATAAATAGTAAGAGAATAAGAGTGATCAGTGTTACCTCTTTCGAGTCTGTCATCATCCGCAAGATCTTCGAGAACTTGTGCATTTGAAGGCAGTCTTGACTCCATCTGCAGATCTTGTTTCATCCACTGTTCTGAACACATTAGAACTTCAACCATATAGTGTGTAAGACAGCTCCTATGTGGTTCAAGCATCCTCCCACTAGTGCTGAATGCACTCTCTGAAGCAACTGAAGAAACCTGCATCGCCAAAACATCTCGAGCAATCTCTGATAACACTGGAAACCTGGCTGAGTTCGTTCTCCAGTACGACAGAACATCATACTCCATTCCAATCATCAAATCCGGGTTTTCCACACTTTCTCTGAGGTATGTTTCTAACTCATCTCTTTTCTCTCTAACCCCAATCTCATTCAGCTTCTGTTTGTACCTATAGAAAATGTATAGAAAATATTTAAAAGGTTATTGCATAGAAGAAAATGTATAAAAATGTATCAAAGATTGTACCTAACATCAATCCGCTTGTAGCCAACACAATCATCAACTATCTCCATTCTTTCAATAGCCTGCTCTCGAGAAGACTCTGACGTTTTGTTAGGCTGAGATGATTGGTCATCTGGATCAGTACCGCCACCTAATCTTGTACTGTATTCCTTGAACAAACTTCTCAAGACACTGATCAAAGAGTCGAACATCTCATTATACTCGACTGTGTCATTTCCATACAACTCCTCTAAGCACAACTTCACAAGCTCCAACTTCTTGCTCGGATCAAAGACAGTTGCAACCATCAGCATCTTGTTCAAATTCTTGAGACCGTCCCAATACTTGTCGAATTTTTTCAACATTTCTGTTGCCTTGGACTTCAACTCAGGATCATAGCTGTTGATGAGTGACATCAGATTTGTCGCAATGGTGACCACCTCTTCGTAACACTTATGAGAGTTAAGGGAAGTTGAAGCTGATACCACCAAGGTTGAGTTGTAGAAGATCATCAGAAACCTGCACAATTTCTCGACTGCATTCCAATCTTTATGCTCAGGAGGACCAATCCTTTTAGAACCAGCTTCTATCTCACAGAAATAGTCGTTGTAGAGCTTGTCTTCTGCCACCATCTTGTCAAAGGCCACCTTGAACTTCTGAGCTGTTGTCAACATCAGGTATGTTGAATTCCACCTTGTCTTGACATCCAAAGGCAAGCTTCCTCTTGATATCTTACCCGAGTCAACCTTAAGCTCAAAAGACCTCAACCTATTTGTATGCGATCTAACATACGAGACAGCATTTCTGATAGCAGCCACATTCTGATCTATTTCAGCCATTCCATCCCTCACAATCAGGTTTATAATATGAGCACTACATCTCATATGCAAGAATTCACCATATAAAACTAGAGACTGATCAGAAACTAATGCAAATGCACTCTGAAACTTCCTTAATGCTGAAGTATTCGCAGTTGCATTGTCAACAGTAACACAAAAGACCCTCTCAATTCCCCATTCAACCAAGCATTCTAGTAAAACAGATGCTATAGTCTGACCTTTGTGATCCGTGACATGTTTGAATCCTATGATCAGCTTCTTCAGTCGCCACAAAGCATCAATATAATGCACCGTAATCACCATGTAGCTAGCACCTACAAAAAACATAAAGAACGTCAAACCCATATTTATATAGTGATGAATCAAATATATTTCTAATGCATTACCTGTTGTTTGGGAAACCCATATATCTGTAGTGATGGACACACGTTGTTTGTTGCATAAAAACCATTTCTTCAACGCCTCTTTCTTCTCCACATACGACTTGACGATGTTTTTGGTTAAAGTCCTTCTTGAATGAGGATTGTATCCTAGCTTTGCCTACAAACAAATATAACAGAAACATAAGCTTATATACGGGTAAAAAAAGCTTAAAGCAAGAAATGACACTTAAGAGTTAAGAACAACAAACCTTTTTACAGAAATGCTTCCATGCCACACTATCGACAAACGCTAAAGGTAGTTGGCCCAGCACAATCATCTCATTCGTTGCTTCTCTAAACACAGCTTCAGTAAGTTTACCCGCCTTCAGCTTTCCATCCTCAGATACATTTTCTTGTTTGTTTTTTTGAATTGCAGACCACGCTTGATGGTTTTTGCAAACCTCAAGATGCTTCCTCAAGTTTGTGGTCCCTGATGTGGTGAGACACGAGAAGTTTTTCTGACAGTAGTTGCATAGACACCGGTCTCTGTCCTCCTTAGTTCTTGTATAATGTTCCCACACATCTGATCTTGTAGGAAGGATCCGCTTCACTTTAGATGGTTGAGAACTCGCAGCACTAGATTGTTTCCTTTTGTCTCTGTTACTGTCGGGAGTTAGAAACTCTGCCTCATCTTCTTTGCTACGGGTTTCTCGATCAGGTGTTGATGTTGAGTCCATCTGCTTCAACGGAAACAATATGTCAGTGCACAAGTCCAAACCAATTTCGATTTCAATTTTCAAATACAAAACAGAGAGACAGACGATTTAGATAATCCTAAACAAGTTTCTAACTCAATTCGAAATATAAACAAGTTACTTCAGCTTCAATCTATAACATTAAACTGTTTTCAAACTATATAACGAGAATTTCAAGCGAGTTTCAGACAAAGAAGAACAAAGAAATAAGAAGAAGAACCTGTGATTGATTCCTTGAAAGCTCTGATGAAGCCGAATAGAGAGAATCCAGATGATTTATAGAGGCCCGATTGTACATTGCAATCTTTAAGAGGTTTAATCGAGGAGACCTTTTTGGGAACTAGGGTTCGTTTCAGACAAAGAACTAGAGAAGAGGAAAAGACGATGTATAAACGAGGAGTCGACATATGTATATGTGTAGTGTTGTCATTAAACCTCGGTTTAATCCGGGTTTTTAATCGGATAACGGGTTATAACCGACCCGACCCGACCTCCGAATTGCTGGATTCTCAAAACCCAATCGGGTTTTCCCTTACATCCATGACCGGTCCGAACCCGAAAATTTCACTCGGTTAGGGGTTCGGATTTCGGTTTACGTTAAAAGAGCCCAGGCCTACCCCACCCCTTAACTCTAAACCCTAAGGTTTGAATTAATTAACCCAAAGGGTATAGGTGTATATTTACCTCTTTAATGAAACCTATTTTTGTGACTTTGAGCCTTGAGTGCTACTTTGAGAACAAAAACTTGGTTTGGTGCTATCCTAGTCTTTTTCTCTAAATAATATGCTTTGAATATCATAAAAGTCTCGACGACCTCGTATTTTACTTCCTCTGAAAATTTTCCCAAAATACCATCTTCATTTTCTTTTCTTTTTCATCTTTTCATCTCTTCAATACAATTTCAAGGTGTGCTTACACGTTTTTGAGTCCCTACGACATTTTTTTTCTTGAAATTGGAAATCTTCTATATCGTACCAAATCACATATTTTAAAATGTTTAATTTCTTTTATTTTATTTCAATCAGTATATAAGAGAAAAAGAAACTTTGAATCCAACATACATACAAAAAATGGGAATATAGGAGGAATAGCAACATTGTTTATTAATTTCAGTATTCACCATAATAAAAATAATTTGACAAGAAGTTAAATAGTTTTATTTTTAACACAACAAGAAGTTAAATAGTCTTTCGTACTTTCTACCTTGTCCGAAAAACTTCAGCCCTAAACCAAAAAAAAACAAAAAACAAAAAAAAAGTCTGCTCCGTCCACCTGTTTCTCGGCGGTGGTCCACCTTCGTATCCGCTGTCTCCGCGTCAAAACTTTTTTTCTACTCTCAGTAATAAAATTGAAATCGAGCTGAGATCTTCCCTCTCGATTACTTCTCTTCTCTATTCAACAAAAGCTTAAGATCTTTGAATAGGATATTAAATACTTATTTTATTAGCAGGAGGAGTGCTCGAGTACTTGCTCACGACTAAGTTACTTTCTTCCCCCTATTCATATTCAAGTCTTTCTTCCTTTCACTATCATCATCTCTTCTCAAATTCTCAAATGCCTCTCGTCTCAAGTTGGCTGGCACGACTTGACCGCGTTGAACCATTCAGACAGATTTGTTAATTACAAAGTGTTATAACCCCAAGATCTGAGTTTCTTCTGATTCTCTCTTCCTCTGTCACGTACTCTTAAGGTAAACCAATCGTGGGTTTTTGTTTATTTTTTTAATCATTTTCCTATAAGTTCGTGGTGCGATCGTCTCTTATTGTCTGAATGTCATCTCATCTTTCTCTCTGTCTCTTTTATCACTTCTGGTGTTGAAGGAATATGTATTGGAAATTCAAGATTTCCTCGGATTTGAAATTTTGAAAACTACATAAAAGCTCTTCTTTTAAAGGTAAAGATGCCTTTTTATGTTGTACTTTGGTTTTCGAATTTGAAATAGATTGTTGTTGTTATTTATTGAACCCTTTAGATCCATGTAGTGATCTGTTTCTTGTAATGAAACTAAGGTTTTAAGATTTCTTCTATATTATGATCATTTTAGATATCTTTGTTTCTTCTCTGCTAAGCATCTGTTTCTTCAGGGATCTGCCAGGAAATGGCATCAAATAAACATTTCAGTAAAATTCCATCGAACCTATCAAACAACTCCGATGCCACCGATCCACCAAGACCTTACGTTCCCAACACAGTCACATTCGCTAGAAGAACCAACTCCGGCCGCTATGTCAACTACTCCAGAGACGACCTCGACAGCGAAATTGGCAGCGTGGACTTCAACAACTACACCGTCCACATGCCTCCGACGCCAGACAACCAGACAACGGACCCTTCCATATCCCAAAAAGTCGAAGAGCAGTACGTCTCCAACTCCATGTTCACCGGAGGATTCAACAGCACCACCAAGGCTCACCTCATGGACAAAGTGATCGAAACCGAGACCAACCACCCGCAGATGGCTGGCGCTAAAGGATCCTCCTGCGCCATCCCTGGCTGTGATGCTAAGGTGATGACCGACGGGAGAGGCCAAGACCTTCTCCCTTGTGAATGTGACTTCAAAATCTGTAGAGACTGCTTCGTGGATGCGGTTAAGACGGGTGGTGGGATCTGCCCCGGGTGTAAAGAGCCGTACAAGAACACGGATATGACCGACCAGGGTGATCAGCAGAGGCTTCCCGGGGGCGAGGGCGGCGGGTCGAAGATGGAGAGGAGACTGTCGTTGATGAAGTCGAATAATAAGTCGGCTATGGTGAGGAGTCAGACCGGAGATTTTGATCAGAACCAGTGGCTGTTTGAGACCAGTGGGACTTATGGTTATGGGAATGCGTTTTGGACGAAGGATGGGAACTTTGGGAGCGGTAAGGATGGAGATGGTGATGGTATGGAGACTCAAGATTTGATGAGCAAGCCTTGGAAGCCACTTACTAGGAAGCTGAATATTCCTGCTGCTGTTCTTAGTCCATACAGGTAACAGACAAAAGTATTTAGATCTTCACTTTTAATCCAGTTCTGTAAGCTCTTAATAGACAAAAGTGTCGGTTCGAATGACTGCTTGGACAAAACTAGCCATGGGCATTCGATTTTGGTTCGGTTTTGGTTCCGGTTCGGATTTTTTGTTCTCGGTTCGGTCCAGGTAACAAAGTTAGAAACCGGCTAATATCCGACATAATTTGCATCTGGTTTCAATTTGTTCCGTTTTTTTTGGCTAATTTGGGTTAAAATGTCAAAATCGGTTTTCGGATTAAATATCAGATGTTTTGAATTTTCGGATAAAAAATTTGAATATTTCGGATAATTCTATTATTTTGAATTAAAAAAAATTCTGACAATTCATTTTTTGGTATTTTGGTATATAAATAATATTTTAAAATTATTTTATCATTTCACTAAATATATTTAATATTTATAAGTATATAAATTATATCATAGAAATTTTGATATCCGTTTGGTTCTTGATTTGGTTCTGGTTCTTTGGTTCTAAAAATATAAAATCCGTTTGGGTTGATTTATGATCCAAACCGGAACCAAACCTCTTTTTCGGTTCGGTTAGGTTCTTGAATTCCGGATAAATGTGTTTATGCCTTAGACGAAACTAATGATATATAACATAGTTTCTGTAAAAACCTCATGACATTCAAAATATATATATATCTTAATAAAAATGTTATTTCTTTTCTCGCAGGCTTTTGATATTGATCCGTGTGGTTGTACTTGCATTGTTCTTGTCTTGGAGGATAAAGCATCAAAACCAAGATGCTATATGGTTATGGGGAATGTCTGTAGTTTGCGAGCTTTGGTTCGCCTTCTCTTGGCTTCTTGATCAGCTCCCTAAGCTATGCCCCGTTAACCGTTCCACTGATCTCCAAGTCCTTAAGGAGAAGTTCGAAACCCCAACACCAAGCAACCCGACAGGAAAGTCAGACCTTCCTGGTCTCGATGTGTTTGTCTCTACAGCAGATCCCGAGAAAGAACCTCCTCTGGTCACTGCCAACACCATTTTATCGATCCTAGCTGCTGATTATCCTTGTGAGAAGCTTGCTTGCTACGTATCAGATGATGGAGGAGCGCTTCTAACGTTTGAAGCCATGGCTGAAGCTGCTAGCTTTGCAAACATTTGGGTTCCTTTCTGTCGTAAACACACGATAGAGCCGAGGAATCCTGACTCTTACTTTAGCTTAAAGAGAGATCCTTACAAGAACAAAGTGAAACCTGACTTCGTCAAGGATAGGAGACGTGTTAAGCGTGAGTACGATGAGTTCAAAGTCAGGATTAACAGCTTGCCTGACTCCATCAGGAGACGTTCTGATGCTTATCACGCTAGAGAAGAGATTAAAGCCATGAAGATGCAGAGGCAGAACAGAGACGATGAGCTTTTGGAGCCTGTTAAGATTAAGAAAGCTACGTGGATGGCTGATGGTACTCACTGGCCTGGAACTTGGTTGACTTCTGCTAGTGACCACGCCAAAGGTGACCACGCTGGTATCATTCAGGTATAAAGTTGATTACTAATCCCTTTTTTAATTTTCTTGGACGTCAAGTTTCAGACTAGGCATGGACATATAAAATCGAAAACCAAACCGAGAACATAATGAGTATCTGAATATCTAAAATATAGTCTATATACTTAAAATACTAATTATACTTAGTTTTAAAATTAACAATATTTTTTTTAAAAGCCTATTTATAAACGGTACTATTCTAAAAACCAAATTGACCAAATTTTTTTTATCCGAATCATTTTAAAATTATCCGAAAGAACTTAATTATCCTAATAATTGTTATCTGAAATATTTAAATTTATATTGAATTATCCAAAATTACTAGAAACCCGAAATTTTATCAGATATTATCTAGTTTCTAACATTATTACTCTAAATGAACCGAAACCAAACCGAATTTTATAAATAACGAAATGGTTCTTATATCTCTAAAACCAAATAAAACGAACCGGAACAGAACGGAAAACCAAGCCCATCCGTATTTCAGACAATGGATCAACATCTCATTTTTGTCTCAACTGATGTCAGGTGATGTTGAAGCCACCTAGTGATGAGCCACTACATGGAGACTCCGAAGGTTTTATTGATCTAAACGATGTGGACATTCGTCTCCCTCTCCTTGTTTATGTCTCCCGTGAGAAACGTCCTGGCTATGATCACAACAAGAAGGCAGGAGCCATGAACGCACTAGTAAGAGCTTCTGCCGTCATGTCAAACGGAGCATTCATACTCAATCTCGACTGTGACCATTACATATACAACTCCGAGGCAATGCGAGAAGGTATGTGCTTCATGATGGACCGAGGAGGCGACCGTCTCTGCTACGTCCAGTTCCCGCAACGGTTCGAAGGTATCGACCCCTCTGATCGATACGCTAACCACAACACTGTCTTCTTTGATGTCAACATGAGAGCTCTCGATGGGCTTATGGGCCCGGTTTACGTCGGAACCGGTTGTCTCTTCAGGAGAATAGCTCTTTACGGGTTCGACCCGCCTCGGTCCAGAGAACGTTCCTCTGGCTGCTGCGGTTGTTGTTTCCCTCGTGGTAAGAAGAAGAAGAATCACATCCCTGAGGAGAACATAGCTCTGCGGATGGGTGAGTATGATGACGAGGAGATGAGTCTTTACTTAGTCCCCAAAAAGTTCGGTAACTCGACGTTCCTCCTCGACTCCATCCCCGTTGCTGAGTTCCAAGGCAGGCCTTTGGCGGACCACCCGTCTGTAAAAAACGGGCGGCCGCCCGGCGCGCTCACGATTCCTCGTGAGCTTCTGGACGCGTCCACTGTAGCCGAAGCTATCGCTGTTATCTCGTGCTGGTACGAGGATAAGACCGAGTGGGGGTCCCGTATCGGCTGGATCTACGGGTCGGTCACGGAAGACGTTGTGACGGGGTACAGAATGCATAACCGTGGGTGGAAGTCAGTTTACTGCGTGACGAAGCGGGATGCCTTCAGAGGCACGGCACCTATTAACTTGACGGATAGGCTTCACCAGGTTCTCCGTTGGGCTACTGGATCTGTTGAGATCTTCTTTTCGCGTAACAATGCGCTTCTCGCTAGCCCTAAGATGAAGATCCTCCAGAGAATCGCTTACTTAAACGTCGGTATCTACCCGTTTACATCGATCTTTCTTATCGTATACTGTTTCCTCCCTGCTCTGTCTCTCTTCTCTGGTCAGTTCATTGTCCAGACGCTTAATGTCACGTTCCTCGTCTACCTTCTCATCATCTCCATCACTCTCTGCTTACTCGCCTTGCTGGAGATCAAATGGTCGGGGATTTCACTAGAAGAGTGGTGGAGAAACGAACAGTTTTGGCTCATTGGTGGAACAAGTGCTCATCTCGCAGCTGTTCTTCAAGGCTTGCTCAAAGTCATAGCTGGAGTTGAGATCTCATTCACTCTCACTACCAAGTCAGGAGGAGATGACGTGGACGACGAGTTTGCGGATTTGTACATGGTCAAATGGACTTCGCTTATGATCCCTCCTATAACGATCATGATGGTGAACTTGATCGCTATTGCGGTGGGATTCAGCAGGACGATTTACGCTGTGGTTCCTCAGTGGAGTAAGTTGATAGGAGGAGTGTTCTTTAGCTTCTGGGTGTTGGCTCATCTTTATCCTTTTGCTAAAGGGTTGATGGGAAGGAGAGGGAGAACGCCGACGATTGTTTATGTGTGGGCTGGTCTTATTGCTATTACGATCTCTCTTCTTTGGGTTGCTATTAATCCACCGGCTGGTAATACTGAGATCGGAGGGTCTTTCAGTTTTCCATGATAGGTTTTGGTTGGTTGAATCGTTAAGTGCTTCTCAAGAAAAGTCACATTCGTTTGTTATATTTTTTTGTTATTTCTGTCTGATTAGGACAGAGATCGGCTAAATATAGTCTGAACGAGACGAGTGAATGTACTTACCACTTAGTTTCTGTCGTTTTTATTTTTCTTGTTCTCTCGTTGTATCATTTATAACATGTTTTTTTTTTCTCTTTTTACTGAGCAATAATATTTTTTTTTATTGAAACTAAATGGTCAATGCCAATAGATCCAAACATCATAATGAGGACAAAAGCACAATCAAGAGATCTATATAGTTCTGACAATTTGTAGACGTGTATCCAATCTTCATGACTCTACGTGCCAACCATGTGAGAAAGCAAAGCATTATTGTGATTACTTTTCAAACAAGAATCTAATGCATTGGACATTTAGAGGCATGATGTTTAGTAGATCTCAGAAGAAATTCGTCAAAATTAACCAAATTCGAAACTAGTGATATTTATTTCTTTTTGTTCTTCTATTTATTTCAAATACTAACAAAATTAACATCTACATTTGTAAAGAGTAACTCTTAAAAGTAAAATTATAATATGTCATACATTTGTTATTTTTGTTTGAAAGTGTAAGTTTACAATATTACTTCTAAAAAATTTGATTTTTTTTATTTGTGAAACTAATCGTGGAATAATCTAAACTCATAACCTAATAAATAAATAAAAAATATTAATATCTACTATACTATTTATTGATATAGTTTCAGCTTTTACATGAACTCTACAGAGTATGTACTACTTGCAATTTGTAGTATTAGATATAACACTTGAAATCACACGTCGTATTAGTTGAACAAACTCACTGCAAACTCGCTCACCATGCAGTTACCATGATCAGTTAATTTGGTGGAAAACAACACACGCATGTCCAAAACTAAACCTTTTAAATCGCTTAAACAAACCTTATCGGATACTATGAGAGACTATATTTGAGCGTCCCATCAATCCATTCTCCAAAACCCCCCCAAAAAAGAACAAGAAAGATATTAGAAGACATGAGAGCTATTCAAACTTATGTGACACTCTTCTTCATCTTAGTCATAATCACAACAACATCAACAGGAGCCCAAAAGAGTCCTCATCATGGAAACAACCATGACCTCTCTATCGCCATAGAAGAAATGGAGAAAGCAAACTACTTCTCTTTCGTGATGCTCATCAACATGTTACACTCCACAAACCCTAGACTCCTAGCCAATATCACATTCTTGATGCCAAGGGACAAACCCCTTTCAAGATCAAACATTATCCAACAAGATTCTATCTCTGACTTCTTGCTTCGCCACTCGATCCCTTCCCCTCTTCTTTTCGAACATCTCAACCTCATCCCCAACGGCTCCATTGTTCCGTCCTCTTTACCACATTACACCCTCAAGATCACAAACGGTGGAAGATTAAACTACTTCCTCAACAATGTCAAGATCATAAGCCGCAATATATGTAGCTTAGGTTCTATCAAGTGCCATGGCATCGACGGTATATTACCATCTCCAAGTGCTATCAACGACGATTCTCCTCGTGATAATCACACTTCGCCTTTCATTTCTTGCCCTAGCAGCCACAACAATAGTGAACACGATAGTCCTCATGACAATAGTGAACACGATAGTCCTCTTAACAATAGTAGTAATCACAATAGTTCTCGTCCTGATGATCATACTCATACTCATGTTGCTCCTTCTCCGACCAGCAGTCCGACTCTTGTGCCAAAATCAGATTCTTCTACGATTCGTGAGGGAGATACGTCAGGTTTTGTCGTCCTTCTCGGATTGCTATCGTGCGTGATGGGCATAGCAATGGCCATGTAAAGTTTAACTCCGCGGACAGCACGGATAACACCTACTAATGTGTAACAGTATTCACTTGTTATAGTTTTTATATATATGTAACAACAAGAAAATATGATCTATTCATATATTGTAACCAATTCAAATATGTTTTTAGTTCTTATATTCCTTTAAAAGATCTTCTTTATAAAACAATTCGTATTTATTTATTCAAACGTATGGCTGACTAAAAATTGTATTCTTTCCGAAACTTATATAAATAAATATGTGCAAGCAAGAGCGTTGAAAACAATTTAAGCTTACAAAATTTTCATCAATTAATAAAAATACAATATTTTATAGTTATAGTATTAGCGAAAGCAACTAATCTGTAATAGTAAATAGTATTCACTTGTTTTTAAAAAAAAAAATCTATTGTGGTATTAATATAGTAACATATCTATACTATATTAAAAGGGATATATGAGCTCTATTGAGCCTATCCACGTCAGCCAATTAAATCAACCAATCATATCATTTTAATGATCCACGTCATCATCCACACAACGCCAGCAAGTCATCTTCTCCATTTTTGTATATCGTGCACGACTTTTCCACTCCTATTTACGACTTATTTCCTCCCTCCTCCTTTAATTAATCATCTGTCTCTGTGATCACTCACGCTTCAGCTTCTCCTCTATTCTATATACAAGCTGTATTTTTTCTTTTTGGTTCTGCGACACTGGTCCGTGGTCTCAACTTCACCCGCCTTCGTCCCCATGGATGGATCGAAGGAAACATCAACAAGCTCTGTGATCAACTCAAGAAATCTTCTCCGATAAAAGTTGAATCTGGAAATTCCAACACGAAGAAGAGAAGATCTGATTACGATTCCCCCATGCGGCTCCTGTTGCCGTCAAAAGGTACACGATCTGAACGATGATATTGACGGAGGAAGACCTGATCGGGGGTGTTCAGGTATAAAGGATCTAAATTTCTGATTGAAAATGCTATAAAAAGGCTAGCTTTTTTCCTTTGAACATCATCTTCTCAAACTGTGAAAACACCAAAGTTAATTCATTTTCTGTGAGATGTCAAAAAAAAAAAAATTTCATTTTCTGTGATTTGAAGGCTTGGTTATATATGTCTGTATCAAGACTCGGTTGATAAAACCAGGACCTTTGGAGAAGCGAATTCGAGGTTTAGATTTATGAGAGTGGCTTGGGATGTGACCAAGCGTCAGTAACAGATTCAGTTGCATTCAGACTAACAAGAAAGTGAAAAGCTAATGGCTTGGTCTCAACGAGTTTTCAGATTTGAGCCACGAAGGAGAGGTTACGGAGTGTTCCGATCATCATTAAGAAGAGATTATGGAGTTTGGGGCTCAAGACTGATGTAGAAAGAGCAAGAGTTCGCTTATAAGGACTTTGATGTGAGGCTTTGCCTAAATCTGTTGAGTGGAGAACGAAAGGAGCCGTGCACTATGTCAAGAACCAAGGCTCTTGCGGTAAGCAAAAATCTTGGACTCTGATGTGTTATAGCTTTAATTTTTTATTTAGATTTTTTTTTTGAATTGTTATGCAGGAAGTTATTGGGCGTTTTTGGACAGTTGCTGCAGTGGAAGGTGTAAACAAGATTGTGACCGCAAACTTGACAGCATTGTCTGAACCATAACTCATAGATTGTAGTCTGTGACACAACTTACAACAATGGCTGCAACAGTGGTTTCATGGATTATGCTTTTGAGTACGTGGTGAATAACGTATTCGCAAGGAAGAGGATTATCCTTACTCTATGGAAGAAGGAACTTTCTAAATGCAAAAGGTTTTTGTGTAACTGCAAAAAAGGAATAAATTGGTCGTACTAATTCTCTTTGTTTTTAAACCAGATGAATCTGAAATGGTAACTATCAGCGGGCACCAAGATGCACGTAGAAATGATGAGAAAAATCTCTTGAAGGCATTGGCTCATCAATCTCTCAGTGTCGCTATTGATGCTTCTGCTAGAGACTTCCAGCGGTGTAAGTACATTATTAAATCCATGGAAAATGAATAATCTTCTTGATGTTTGAATTATTGTGTTTTGGTATGTGAAAAATGTCTTTGATGGGCAGTGTGGTCGATTTGGACCATGGTGTTACTGCAGTTGGGTATGGATCAAGCAAGGGTTCAGATTATATCATTGTGAAAAATTCTTGGGGACCAACATGGAGGGTGGGGAGAAAGGTTACATCAGGATGAACACTGGGAAACCAGGGGTGTCTGTGGAATCAATAAGATGCTTCCTTCCCCACCAAACCGAAGTGGTGATATCATTTTATCCTATATGCATTTGATCATTATCTTAATATCTTCATAACAACATGAATTTTGTCATGAAATTGTTATGTTAATGAATAGAAATGTTGTAAGTATGAGCAATAACAAAAAAAAAGATGATTGAAAAAACAGAGCATTATTATACTGAATAAAAACAGAGAACTAGATTGAACAGTTTCATAGGTAGAAAGTACATTAAGATAATAGAAGACGAATACATTACACAGTTTCTTAGATTAGAAGTAATTGTAGAAAAAAAATATCAAAGACTAGAATATCAAAAAACAGACAGAAATACAGAAGTGACTTAGTTTGTCTACTAAACTTGAACTGAACATGAGTCTTTGTATCTCGATCATCATTGTGTCTGAAGCAAAGTGCTTGCCCAGGATTGCCTCTCAAAAAACAATTCAATTTATGAAAGAAATATATAACTAAGAGAGGAAACAGTGCCGTGCGAGGCTATCTAGAGGCCTAAGGCAATTTTAAAATATGGGGCCTTTCATATAACAAGTAAATATGTAATTAATATAGTTTTGATAGGATATAAATCATGAAAACAAAACCATAACATACTATATCAACAAAAGAGAAGAGGAAAAAGTACCAGTGTATAAACGAAGAGGATGGTGGCATGGAGAAAAAAACGAGGTAGTGTAATGTATCAAAAGTTCTTTGAAAGGCGATACAATGATTAGAAATATATCTAATTCAAATTAAGATTTTTGATTTATAGTGTTTTTAGAAAACTTCCAGAAAAAATGTTATTTTAACCCATAAAACTTGACCTGATTCGTTTTTGATTTGCCATTCAGCTTTTTCTTATTGGTTTCCTTTTTCTTTCTATAAAAGATTATATTCCAAAATATATATACAATCAAAGATTCGAACACAGGTCACTAACTATGAGGGTTGAGAAACCTCAAGTCTAAATCACTACGAGAGGCTAAACTTTCAGAAATTTGGAGCCCCAAAAATTCTATATATACTAGATGTTTTGTCCGCACTTGCGGGCTTAATCGTTTTACACATATATATATTAGTTTATATTTTATTAATTCAAAAATCAGCATGATAACTTATTATTTTTGTTTAAAAAAAAATCAAACATCAAATTATATATATATAAATATATGACGTAAATTGAACTAAAATATATATGTTTATTATTATGCTGAAATTGTAAAAGAAAACATTCACATATTAAAAATATTTAAGTAAATATATTTATACAAATTTAGTTGATTAATGTTTAATTATAAATTTTTTATTTGTTATTTTCTAAATTTTATAATTGAAAATAAATTTTAAGATAACAACACAATATATAAGAATTAGCTTATTTAAGAAAATTAATATTATTAGTAAAAATTCGTTTGTAGTTATATAATTAATTATATATAAAATTCATTAAAGGTAACAATGACTTTAACCGCTTAATTATTATAAATAGTTTTATATCTTATTTTAAATTTTATAACTGAAAAATATGTTTTAAGATAACAACACAATGTAAAAATTATCTTTTTGAAAAGAAAATTAATATTATAAATAAAAATTCGTTTTTGATTATATAAAATATGTTTTAAGATAACAACACAATGTAAAATTTATCTTTTTGAAAAAAAAATTAATATTATAAATAAAAATTCGTTTTTGATTATATAGTTAATTATATACAAATTCATTAAGGGTAGTATAGCTATTAACCGCTTTAACTTTTAATGTGAGAACTCCGTTGCAAAAATTTACTTCGCAAATAATAGTACAGATTCAAGAGTCTAAGGTAAATACCTTTTTGAATACACATCAAACACGGTTCTGAGAAAAAAATAACTTCATTTACTTACTCCAATAGTCTGTAATTTTTTAAAAAGTTTGTTCTTTATTGATATAGTTAAACTAAGCAAACCACTAAATAGAAAGTAAATACTAACTTTTTAAAATTTTATTAGTTAGAAAATAATATAATTTCTAAAATGAATAGTAAAATAAATAGTTTTTTTTTGTCACTGAGTAAAATAAATAGTTAAAATTGTTGTAAAAAGTTATAAAAGTCAATGCTACTTTAAGTTAAAAATAAATTAATATTTTTAAAAATTGTATTATTAATTTATTTACTCGCCCGCCCGTAGGGCGGGTTTACCCTAGTGTATGTAATTAGACTATGTTACAAATACTATTTCAAAAGTAATTTTTTAAAAATTATATAAAATTAAAGTTAGAAATTTTCTTCATAAAAATTTATATTAAACTATCAGCATAGTTTCTTAAAAATTGAAATAAATTACGAAAACGATCTTTAGTATTTGTAACAAAGTTAAAATAAAATGTCAATATATTTATCAAATATAGTGATATAATTTTGTAATAATAAACACATAAATGGACCGAGCGAGTTGGTATATCGGGTCAAATATCGGGTAAACCCGACCCGAGATCTAAACCCTTACCAAAACCCTGGCAAAATCTCTCTCAGCTTTTCCATTTCTATGGCTGCGTGAAAATTTCTTGATCATCAAGTCAATCTCTTCCTCATAAAATCCTCTTCAATCAGGAAGAACCCTAATTTAGTCTCCTCTTAATCCAATTGAGATTCCAGGAGCAAACAAAATGGCTCAGAAGTGTGCGATTGGTTTGATCTCAGCTCTAGCAGCTTCCGCTTCCTTCTCGAAATCGAACATCGCTTCTGCAGATGGACCTCCTCTCACCTTCTCCGGTTTCTCCACTTCTCCGACTCCTCAGCCGCAGCAGGGTTCCGCTACTCCGCCGGCGCCAGGATCTGGCGAAGAGTCCGATGCTCCTCCGCGGATTCGGAACGATAATCCGAGGACGACTTCAGCTGGGTTCGATCCCGAGGCGCTTGAGCGAGGGGCGAAGACCGTGAAAGGGATTAACAACTCTGCTCATGCCAAAAAGGTTTGAATTTTATGTTTTTTTTCTTTAGATTTGAGATTTACATTGAAAAGAATCTCAAGTTTGATTTGTATGATGAAGCTAATGGAAGATGGATTATGAGGATAGGTGTCAAAAAGTGTTTTTTTTTTTTGTTATGATTGGCCTTCACGATTGATGAATGTTTGGTTTCTGGTAGGTATTTGAAAGAATTAAGACACAAGAAGAGACGAGGCAAGCTGAGTTTGCTGCTAAGGCCCAAGAGTTTAAAGCTCTCCAATCACAAGCTGAAGCTGTAAGATCAACTTACTCTTAAGCTCATTGTACATACATTATTGATTACATGGTCTGATTCTGGAGATTTTTTGCGCTTGGTTGCTTATATAATTTGTTCTTACAACTCTCTGGCTACCTACTGGAATGAAACTGCGGTGTAAATATATCAACTGCTGCTGCTATAGTTTTTGTTGCATCTCTCATTATTCAACTTTTGAATCTTCCTAGGTTGTGAGATTATGTGCCTGACTTTTTTTCCAATTTTACCAGGAAAGGCAAAGGGTGATACACGAGGAACAGAAGAAACTTGCTCAACACCAAGCACAAACAAAAGCACAGATGGCCCGCTATGAAGATGAATTAGCAAGAAAAAGGATGCAGGCATGCCATTCTACACATACTTTCTTAAATAAGATTGAGGACTTATATTCTTTCTTACGAGTTATGTTGTACATCTTGTTACAGGCTGAGAACGAAGCCCAGAGAACAAGAAATCAAGAACTCGTGAGGATGCAAGAAGAATCAGCGATTAGGCGGGAAGGAGCTCGACGAGCTACCGAGGAAGAGATCCAAGCACAGAGACGACAGACGGAGAGGGAGAAAGCTGAGATTGAACGTGAGACGATCAGGGTCAAAGCTATGGCAGAAGCCGAAGGGAGGGCCCGTGAGTCGAAGCTATCTGAAGACGTCAACAGGAGAATGCTTGTCGATCGTGCAAATGCAGAAAGGGAAAAATGGGTTTCTGCTATCAATACTACGTTCGATCACATTGGAGGTCTGACATTAGTGACACAGTATCTCTCTATCGTTTTAATTCATTCCTTGTGGAAGCTTCTCTTTGGCAGTTGATTGACTCTTTATCCTTGTTTTCTAGGGGGCTTGCGTATGATTCTAACTGATCAGAACAAGCTGGTTGTTGCTGTTGGAGGTATCACTGCTCTTGCAGCTGGAATCTACACAACGAGGTAAAGACTAAAAATGGCTGCGAAAAGACCAGTCGTGAGTTCTTGTTGTTGGAGTTGAGAAACTTAGCCAGCTTATAAATTTACTTGTTGCAGAGAAGGTGCCAAGGTTATCTGGAGCTACGTGGATAGAGTCTTGGGGCAACCTTCTCTAATTAGAGAATCATCGAGAGGAAAGTACCCTTGGTCTGGCTCTTTTTCTCGTGCCTTGTCCACGTTGAAGGGTGGTGGTAAGGAAGCTGCATCGACAAATGGAAAAGGATTCGGTGATGTTATTTTGCACCCTTCTCTTCAAAAGAGAATCGAACAGTTAGCCAGTGCAACTGCCAACACAAAGTCTCACCAAGCACCTTTTCGAAATATGCTTTTCTACGGTCCACCAGGAACCGGGAAGACAATGGCTGCCCGAGAGCTGGCTCGTAAATCTGTATGCATTCTCTATCTTTCTTATGCCTATAGTTATTATAGTTAGATCTTAGTTGGCTGCTCATGTGCGTAATTAAACTTCAGAATCTTTGATAATCACTCTCATCCTTTGATTTGTTACCCTTCAGGGTCTGGACTATGCGTTGATGACGGGTGGAGATGTTGCACCCCTTGGAGCTCAGGCTGTAACAAAGATACACCAACTGTTTGACTGGTCCAAAAAGTCTAAGAGAGGTTTGTTGCTCTTCATCGATGAAGCCGATGCGTTTCTCTGCGAGTAAGTTGCAAATCCACTAGCTGATGATGATAATCTTAACTGAAGGGGTTTTAGTTTTTTTCTGTGCTAATTTGATTGCAAATTCAACAGGCGGAACAAAACATATATGAGTGAAGCCCAAAGGAGTGCACTAAACGCACTCCTCTTTCGCACCGGTGACCAGTCCAAAGACATAGTCCTAGCGCTCGCCACAAACCGACCAGGTGATCTAGACTCAGCAGTGGCTGACCGTGTCGACGAGACTCTCGAGTTCCCCTTACCCGGAGAAGAAGAGCGTTTCAAGCTTCTAAACCTCTACCTGGACAAGTACATTACCAAGACTAATCTTAAAAAGCCTGGTTTGCTCCAAAGCCTTTTCAAGAAAGACCAGCTGAAGATCGAGGTAAGAGGCGTCACAGAGGATCTCTTGAAAGAAGCTGCCGCGAAAACAAAAGGGTTTTCAGGTAGAGAGATCGCGAAGCTGATGGCAAGCGTTCAAGCGGCTGTGTATGGAAGCGCGGAGTGTTTGTTGGACGCGAACCTTTTCAGAGAGGTGATTGATTACAAAGTCGCTGAGCATCAACAGAGGAAGAAACTAGCTGGAACCGATACAGGTAACAAGAAATGAAATCATACATCAACATATGTTGTAGATTTGAACAATTACTCAAAACTCAAAACCCCGAGCATTGTTTATGAAAGGGTTTGGGCAAAGAAAAAGATTTTTGATTTTCCAAATTGTTCCTCCCTATGATTCTAAAGGTGAGATTTATAGGATTGTTTGAAGATTCAGTCTTCTTGGTTATTAGTCATTTCAATCTTGAGTAGATCCTAGCATGACTCTTTGGCAAAAGAATTTCTTTATGTTGTTGAAGAAGTAACACAATTTATTTATTTATCAAGATAAAGATTAAGACCCTCACATTTTTTATAACTAACAGTGATTTTCTTAGTTGCAAGACATTATTCTATAATATTTAGAGTTTTAGACTATTTCTTACGTATTACACAAGAAAACAAGACCATATAGTTCAACAGTTTGGTACTTCTCAGTCAAGGTCACGAGACACCACGACAAGCTGTTTTCCAACGTTCTTACCGTGAAACAGTCCAACGAGCGCAGCAGGAGCGGTCTCGAGCCCGTCAGCAACATCTTCCACGTACGTTATCTTCTCTTCTCGTAGATAGGGAAGCACAAACTCCAAGAACTCAGAGTACTTGTGCAGGTAATCGATGGTGTTGAACCCTTGAATACGTATACGTTTGTAAGTAATGAGCCAGAGGTTGTATACTGCTTCAGGAATCTGCAGATTGTACTGCGAGATCATTCCGCACGCTGCGATGCGGCCGTGTGGTCTCATGTTTAGGATCACTGCGTCTAGCATTGGGCCTCCGACGTTCTCAAAGTATATGTCAATGCCTACAGGGAAACACTTTTTTAAGGAAGCATTGAGATCACTTTCTTCCTTGTAGTTGAATGCATCATCGAATCCAAACTTGTTCTTGAGAAGATCAACCTAGAAACATCAAGGGGACTTGATTCGTTAACCTGAATCAAGAAACCGTGCTGGTTACAGCTTAAGAGATTACCTTCTCTTTGCTTCCTGCGCTTCCAACGACATAGCAACCCATCAGCTTAGCAAACTGTCCCACAAGCTGACCAACAGCACCAGATGCAGCTGACACAAACACAGTCTCTCCTTTCTTTGGTGAACAGATCTCATAGAACCCAGCATATGCTGTCATACCAGGCATACCTGCCAATATAAAGACAATGATGAACTACTACAAAACATTTGTTCTTCTGGAAACACACACATTGAACTGAGTAGTAACATACCAAGAAGGCCAGTGTAGTTGGATAAGGGAACATCAGTATGATGGATCTTGAAGTGAAGATTAGGAATAGGAGTGATAACACTGTACTCTTCCCATCCAACAGCTCCCCAAAGCAAGTCACCTTCTTTGTAATCAGGGTGTCCTGAGTCCATCACTTTAGACACTCCAAACCCTGAGATAGGCTACACAACAACACAACCAAAACGTTTGAAAGCTAAACCAACTGTTCTTGAAACCAAACATGGGAACAAAAACGTTTGATCATATATAAGTATACAGTAGCTCTACTTGTATGTACCTTGCCGGGAATGAAAGACAGAGCTGTAGCAGGACTAGAGGGATCAGGCTTTCTCATAAGGTTGCGCATGTAGGGATCACAGGACAAGTAGAGA